>NC_141992.1:50639746-50945358 GCF_049901715.1 Pseudonaja textilis | reverse complement strand
TTTACAAAGATAGAATTAATTAACTAAATTGGGATTTGTTTAGCAACGCTTCCCACTTTATAAGCTAAGTCAAAGACTAGCAAACCATATTAATATGGGAACCTGGCCAATTGTACATATCTGTCCCCAGATATGTAGATCCAAAACTTTTTGTGGTCAGGAGCAGGGCCCAGACCATACCCCACACGATGCTCAGGCATCAATGTTTTAATAAACACAAGTTTCCATGCAATGTTCACATAAGAATGTCTGCAGTCTCTCCAGTCTCCTGCTACTGGTGGAAATTAGTAGCTACATGGCACATCTCACCTTAGGAAATACATTCTACCCCCACCGAGATATACTTCATTTGACAATTCCCTCATACATTTCAGCATCAAACCCTATAATCCAACTTGTTGGCTTACCTTTTTCTATGGCAGCTGAAAACTGCTTGAGGAAAACATATACATGTCATCCAAACAGAAGACATCCTTAGACAGACCTCCTGCATGCCCTGAGGCCAGTTTTTAAACATGGAAATAATCCAACGAAAACATTACAGAACTGAGAGAAAACGCTTGTTTAGAGAGAGAGAGAAACTATTAGGTGCTTTTCAAAGAGGAAGAATATTTTCCTGGTTGAACACATGGAGCAGAAATGTTTCACCCTGTCCTATTAGTACATACCACACACTTGCAGAGAGAGTCAGATGCACAGTATTCAGAGCCACAGAGAATATTTATATTCTCATTCATTGTGGTGAAGGAGAGGAATTTAGCTCTTAATAATTACAACAGAGGATTTGGGGAATGAAAGGCCTTTATAGGCCGACTACTATTCCCCTCTGTCCTGTCATTCTGCTGCAGCAGCACAACAACAGGGAGAGATAGAAAAACAGGTTTTCCCCCCTCCTGTTGAATGAAATGGAAGGCAATTTGCCAACGTGGCATCGGGTGTTTGAGAGAAAATTGTTAAGAAGAATAGGGAAATTTGGATCTGGCAAATCCACTGCTGTTTTGTGACACCTGCAGCACTATTAGTAGAACATCTGTGGCAGTGAAGCATTCACAGGCAAAGCAGAAAGATTCCTGCTTGGTGCCCTTCCCTCCAAAATATTGATAGAGCTGTTAAGCGAATTAAAAAACTTGCTGCCGACCAGCAAGAAGAGTGCAATCTAAATTGTACCCAATTCTTGATCTTAAAAGAAAATAATTAACTTAGTGTGGAGAGGATTATAGTTTAAAAACTCACCCACACAGTTCCTTAACTGTAGCACAAGCATATTCCATTACTGTTTCCCCAAGGATATTTCCTCACAACACAGCCTCCATCTCATAGTCAGCCCATTGCTTTGCAGGCAGAAGTCATGTATTACCTTCCTTCCCTGCTCCAGTACCTTTGGGCTGGCAGTTCTGCTGTGGGATCTGGTTCATGTGGGTTGCCTATATTTCTTCAGTGCTGTTTTAGCCAAATTTGGCCAATCTAGACTGTGTAAAGACCTCAAATTGACTAGCCTATCCTTGGCTTAATGCACCTAACTGAAAGGTTAACCGAATAGACCTGGCTCTTGCACCTTAGCAGCTGACATTCAACGCATCCCAGAATGTAACCTAGGAGAGACATGGCTTCCACATACAATGATGTTTGCCTGTACAGATCCAGTTAACAATGAGATGGTAGCAAAGAAACAAACGTGGCAGATGGATTGAAAGGATGTCTAGTCAACAGATGAACGGGTCACAAACATTTTGAGAGAAGTGATGTGGATGCATATAAGAGACACTAGAATTCAACATGTGTCTCATACACACTAACATCTCCGGCTTCAGTAATGTTTATGTGGGGAGCAGGTGCATCAAGGCTGTACAAATCCAGGTGACCATTAAAATGCAATTAAGAAAAACAACCTTTTTGGTGTCAGCCAGTAGTCATGAAGTCAATAGATTAACAATCAACTGAATCAAAGAAAAAAGATTGATGGAACAGAATGACAAAACCTTACAACCCCGCCCTGGTAGACATTCTCTATACTAATCAGTAGCAGATTTTTCCTTTGAATATCCTGGCTGGTCACATTCAGGGAAACTGCTTTTCCAGTGCTGAGGACCAAATGGGCATCAGACAGCCTGGATCATGTTAAGTGCTTGTTAGGGAGCAAACCCGATGCATGGCTCTGGGATGGGAGGAAAGAATGTGCTTATTATGTAATTATCTACTTTAGGCTCAAATTGTGATAGTGACAATGGCGTTTTCTAATTTTGTATACTGCAGGATCTAAAGCCAGGCAATTTAGCAGTGAATGAAGACTGTGAGTTAAAGGTAGGATTTTTGTTTCTGTTTAATGAAAAAGTAGACCGCATTGTTGGTTTGACTAAGTTGTTCTGAATCTTCAGTGTACCTTCTTCTGCAACACATTTGTGTTTATTTGGAAATATCACCTACTTATTTTGATGGGATATCTATTCATTGAAATCAGCCAATTTAAAGTGTACCTGGGTAACACATTTATTGCATTTTATTAAGCAATTGCTTTGTTTGAAATGGAATTTTAGATGACGTCATCTAAATTTTCCTATCATTTCTTCCAACTGTTTTATTTCTTTGAAAAGAAAATATTTTCTATTAAATAGAAAAAAAAGTATGTTTGCAAAGAGTCTTCACCTGGAATAATCCTTCCATTACATAGCAGTTTATATAATTAGAGTCTAATGATGTTTTCTGTTTTAAATCTATACAGTAGAGACTCAGAATTCAAATGCACAGTAACATCAATGCAGTTTACATCCTACTCTCAGTTTTAGACTTGCACGGTAATGGCATCTTGAATGATTTGTCAGTACTCTTTCTACAGTAGAATGCAATGTGTGAGAATGGAGTATATAGGAAGGAGTCCTGGTGGTATAGCAGTTATAATTCAGGATTGCAGGCTAGCCCTGTCCACAGTCTGTAGTTCAATCCTGATGGCACTCAAGGTTGACTCAGCCTTCCGAGGTCAGTAAAATGAAGACTTATTGTTGGGGGCAATAAGCCTATATTGTAAACCACCAAAGACTGCCGTAAGGACTGCATAGTGGTATATAAGTCTAAATGCTATTGCTATAATTTCTGCCCTTGATTTACAGCTAGGATTGGAAAATCTTTAGAACATGGGTTTTGGCAAAATATCTGAGTGTTAGCTAAATAAGATTATAACACTCAAAAAATGAAAGAGAACTGGTTTCCCTCAGGCCTTTCCCACCTGTACTTAGTCACGCTATAAACATGCCCTGGCAATACTTCTCTTGCTTCTCTGTTCTCATTAGGTTGTTTTTGTCGTGTCCCCAGCCCATGACAGGGGCTGGTTTAAATTATCCTCAGCTAAAGCAGTGTTTTCCCCTTATACCAACAGCAACCAATGACAGTCTTAAGTTGGGCAAAATTTGTTTTGCTTTTCCACCATTGTATGACAGAGGTTCAAAGATGTATTCAGAGAATTATTATTGACCATTTCAGCTGATGAAGGCACATCCTCACCCTTCCCGTCACCCTTTTCCGCTTCAGTTCTGCTGTAACCGCTGGACACCTTCATGTAGTGCCTTTGTATTATCAGAATTGCACAATAGCATTGCGCAGTATTGAAACTTCTTTAATTTTATGCTTTTACTGGTGTGATCCAAGGCAAAATTAGCATGGAATGGTAGGATCAACCCCTCTTTTGCCTCCCATAACAAAACCCTGAAAACTGGCATTTGTGGTATATCGAAAGAAGGAAGAAGGGGGCAGCCCTAAAAAAAAAGTGCTTTAAAAAAAAAACCCTCAGAGTCCTTCCTGGTTCCAGCCTGATTTTTTTAAATTATTCCATATGGATTATGATAAAATGAGATGCCAGAGGACAGGGCACAGATAGGAGAGATGACAGACATTGTCCTGCTATAGTGCTGTGACTGGTGACCTGCTGAAGAAGGAGGTCAGCACAGCCAGAGGGATCAGCTAATTGTTGGCTTATCACGTGCTATACCCACAACATCAAGACGACACAAGTTGATGGTGACTTGGAACAGATGACAACAGAGGCTGGCTGGGCATTGTAATTAGGCAGCACATTTCAAGCCAGTGTAGCTTCCTGCTGACTCAAAATTGGGTGGGTTGCTCTTTGGCTCAACAATGGGGAAAGGCCCTCAGCTAGCATCATTAAAGCTAACTAAGGGTGCTTTTAGTCACCACTGTGTCAAAAAGAAGCTTTGTAATAGCAATCTTTTGCTTCTAGGAAGAACTGAAGAAACTTTGTGGAGCATTCTAAAAAACAAAACTTTTTTTTTGCTATTGCTTTGGATACATGGCAACACTGTTCTGTAAATTTCTCACTGCACAAAACATCTTTTCATGCATTTAGATCTTGGATTTTGGCTTAGCAAGGCATACAGACACAGAGATGACAGGCTATGTTGTAACTCGTTGGTACAGAGCACCTGAAGTGATTCTGAACTGGATGCATTACAACCAGACTGGTAGGTTAAATTACTTATTCATTAGGGGTGTTAGGAAATTCTTGGTGAGTTGTGGATTATTGGCTAACTCTGGAATTTCTATGTGATTTTTAAATGTATTTAATTTCCCCCTTTTTTCAGTAAGTACAATACAAACCCTCACAGTGTGACCTGATTCAGATTATGTTAAACTGTGGCTTTCAAACTGCATGAGCCCAATAATTACAGTTTTGTAAAACATAGTATATAGCTTTGCAAATGATATGCCCAATGTATGTAGTCTACTTTTCTTCAAGCAAACATTAATTAAAGTACCATGCTTCTCTTACTTTGCTCACTGAGAAGTTGTATTCTTTTCAGTGATACTTATACCCAGATAGATACACGAAATATTTCATCTAAATTGAATTCTCACCTTCCATAAACTGCAGACAGCTACCATGGACTGTGTTACATAATTTTATTTTCACTGCTATTAATTCCTAAAACCCAGATTAATTCAGTCCAATTATTTTGCAGAGAATAGAACAGAATCCTGTTCTGTGTCTCCTGGTTAATCGATCAGCACGAGTAATTTCTAACTCAATTGCATTGTGATAAGTGGACACTTGTGCTTCAAATGCAGCTGTTGACAAAACTATTACTACCGTGAAAAAGTTGTTTTGTTTGTCTAATGCATGTCACCTTTGAATAAAATAAAGCTAAAATATCTGAAAAAAAAAAAATAAGTGCCAGCCATATATTTTGTGTAACCAAATAAGGATGGGAAAAATCTGAATACACACTTGCCTGTTATAGTGTCCTCAAATTGGATTGCTCTTCAACGTCCTAATCCTCTACAAGCACAATCAGAGAATTGCTGGCTAGGCTGCTGCCCATTGTATGTGTGTGTGCATGCGCACATGTGTGCAGCAAGTTGGAGAAAATCTTCCTCTGTGCAAAATAGCTCATTGCCTCATAGCACTTAAAGAGGATTTCAAAACCATTAAATAAGAATAATCAAAGATAATATCACAAGTTGGACTATTGGCTTTATATTGAAAAAAATGTGGATGACTGCAAGATGGCAGCAAGTTGCAAGAGATATAGACTTTTCTATATCTCTTGCAACTTGTCTGGATTTTTGCAGCCCAAATCTGATAGCTCAAGGTATAATAATGTAACTTGTAAAGAAGCAGATCTGTTACAAGCATGCATAAAATGTGTATAAGTTTCTAATGGTGCTATTTCAAACCTTAGCCTTAAATCCTTTCTTGTATATTTCTCTCTTTCAAACAGTGGACATCTGGTCTGTTGGCTGTATCATGGCAGAAATGTTGACTGGAAAAACTCTGTTTAAGGGTAAAGACTGTATCCTTCTCTGTGCCCCTGTCTGAAACTGAGGCTCTCACAGTTTGGAATGAAAATCTGAACACATAGAGGGTTACCAGTAGGAAGAAATCTAGTATGAAAATTCAGAATACTTATACTTGCAAAAATAAGTACCGTGAGCTCTGTTTAATCTAAAAATCTATTTTCACATATTACAGGGTTTTATTTTAATAGCAGCAACGTTTTGGCAAACAAAGTTATATAATGTTTCTCTCTCCCTTTGAGGCTTGATGTTCAACACGGGTGGATCTTTAGCTGTGTTTACGTCAATATATAATAGATTGGGCAAGGCTTCACTTTCAAAAGCAAACATTACTTCCGGAAACATTGAGTATCAATGTAGCTCCTGTCTATTTCAGATGGGGCAGAAATCAGGGTATGGTGGGAAAAATGGAGTTAAGAACAAGTATGTTATATATGTCAGCAACACCTTAAAGCTATTGACTCTATTCCTAGACTCATGGAGTTGCCCTCAGCAGCTGATGCACGAACCTGAGAAAAGTCATGCTTGGCTTTGGAAGGTGAATGAATGAATAGAATAGAGCTGGAAGGAACCTTGGAGGTCTTCTAGTCCAACCCCTCGTTCAAGCAGGAGAACCTATACTATTTCAGATAAATGACAGTCTAGTCCAGGGGTGGGCAAATTTTTTGGCTCGGGGGCCACATTGACTTTTAAAATTTGACAGACAGGCCAGGTCAGCACAAGATTTTTTGGGAATTACCCCCCCCCCCCACACCCTTCTTCTCCTCCTTCCCCTCCCCTCGGAGGCCCCCTGAGTCAGGAGTTGCTATCGCCGGCGCAGCTCCGGCTCCAGTCCCGCGTTGCCTCGGGAAGGGAAAGGCAAAAAGGAAGAGCTGCGGTGGCGCTTTGCAATGGCAGCAGTGGCACCGGAGGCTCAGGCTCCACGGCTCCTGGTTTTGCCTTTCCCTTCCCAAGGCAACGCAGGACTGGAGCCGCACGGAACTGCACCCGCGGTAGCAACTCCTGACAGCCCCAGCCGGACACCTGAGTGGAGCCCGGGCGGAGGGAAAGCAGTGGGCGTTCCCTGGGCGGTGACCTCAGCCCCGCCACCAGGGAAGCGGCTGCCCAGCTCCGTGTTGTGTGTGCGATTTTATGACGTGCGGCACGGGGTCTCTTTTGGCCGGCCCCAATTTTTTTTTCAGAGGGGAATTTTTTTTTCCAGAGGCGGGCTGTATTAAAATGACCAACGGGCCAGATGTGGCCCGCGGGCCGTAGTTTGCCCACCCCTGGTCTAGTCTCTTCTTAAAAACCTCCAGTGATGGAGTAGCCCACAATTTCTGAAGGCAAGCTGTTCCATTGGCTAATTGTCCTCACATTTTACCCATCGAATCTCAATTTCTTGACAGCTCTGTTTGCAGCTCCTTAAACCGAACACACTTTTCTTCTGTGAAATGATGCAGTTCAACCACATTTACATTTATAAAGGCTTCTATAAGTATAGCCACCACATCCAGCACCCCCTCTTTCTTCTTATCTTCTCTGCAGAGTTCCAAGATTCACTAAATGGAAGGCTAAGGTACACAGGTATACACAAGAATTCTAACAACTGCTGTTTTTTCAAATAAGGCATCTATGAACAGTCAATAAACCCTTCATTGTGCTTACGGTGGAGGGGGCTAGGAAGTGGGAAGAGGCCTGCTACTTCTATGCAGGTGAGGCAGTTTGGATCTTTTGCCGATCGCTTCAGCAGTCTGAAAACTGACATGTACATTGCACACTTATCTCTGTTGATGGAAAGGCATTGAAATTTTAGGTAGGAGAACATAGATTATGCTGTTAGACATTTCTGATATAAATTGATCTTCTGAAGTTGTTCATATTATAGGTAGTCCTCAACTTACGACCACAATGGAGCCCAAAACTTACGTTGCTAAGTGAGGCATTTGCACATGAGTTTTGCCTCATTCTACAACCTTTCTTGCCACAGTTGTTAAGTGAATCATTCCAATTGTTAAGTGAGTAACACGGTTGTTAAGTGAATCTGGTTTCCCCGCTGACTTTGCTTGTCAGAAGGTCGCAAAAGGGGATCCCGGGACACTGCAGCCATCATAAATATAGTTGACAAGCATCTGAATGTTGATCCCATCACCATGGGGATGCAGCAATGGTCATAATTGTGAAAAATGGTCATAAGTCACGCTTTTCAGTGATGTAACTTTGAATGGTCACTAAATGAACTGTTGTAAACTGAGGACTATCTATACTTTATCACAAATGATTGTGGGTTGCAGGCTTTATTCTCCCTAACAATCAATGATCTAGCAGGAAAGATTCAGTATCTCTCAGCCTACTGATGCCAACAACACGGTACGGAAGTACCTTGCCCTTTTATAGAAAAAATAGGATAAATGTATGGTAAATGTAAGCATTTATGAAGGGTTTTTTTTGGGGGGGGGGGGGTCAAATTCAACATCTGGCTCTGTTGGTAGTACTTGATTCAACTTGCCAGATCTTGATCAGCTCACCCAGATCCTGAAAGTGACAGGAAGCCCCGGAGAGGAGTTTGTGCAAAAACTGGAAGATAAAGCGGTAAGATGCTCTATTTTGCATTTTAGAGGCAAACTCATATGTTCTTATTGTTGTAGAAAGTTTAACCTTCTACTCAACTTTTATAAATGATGTCAACTGTTATTGTACATATGTATCCCACTGCTCCTCCAATTAACTCAAAGTAATGTGCTTTCTCATAGCCCCATTAATCTTCCCACAAACCCTGTCAGATAAAATAGAGAAAACTGATGTGATGGGTATCTTCCAAGCTTTAATCTAGTACTTTAAACTGTCACCCTTGTAAGCTTCTCTGATAAGAAAACGGAGTGATATTATACCAGCATTTTGTTTTAATAGCCTTTGAGGTTTATAACATGCATTTTAAATATTCATTAGTACTTGTTTATTCCTGCATCGCTGTTGAGGATTGTTGGGTGCATTCAGCTCCTGGCAAAAATCATTGCGCACCAACTCTGAAATTAAATGAAATACTGGGGTTGTAACAGCTGGAGAAAGATATCAGCAGATGCACTTTCCTTCTCTAAAGCAGAATTGGGAGGGAAAATGGCCCTGGATTGTCTGTTCTGTACACGGCCTGATGAAAGACGGCTTCCCTGACAGTATAGGAAGGTTTTCCTGTCTTGAATAGGATATTGCATTATAAAAAAAAAATTAATGACAAAAGTGTTCAACAAAGGCCAAAATAACCTGGAGAGCCCTAGCTATAAACATAGCATGACAAAGTATCTTTGTAGATAGACAAATTCTTCTTTTGAAAATGCAAAGATATTCAAAGATCACTAAATTGAAATATCTCACTTCCATAAATTGAAGATGGAGTACTATGCATTTTTATTTGATAGTAAATCCTACTTTGGTTTAATTTTTGTTTAGTGTTGCACTTTACTTGGAGGAGCCAGGACAAACAGGCGGAAACTGTGATCTGAACCATAAAGATATTTTTTGAAGTGTCAATCATTGCTGTTAAGATGAGCAGCACCAAAGCCAAATATGGACAAAAGATGCTCTTTTTTTTCTCCCATTTTCTACACTGCCCTCCTTACCCAGTTAACTAGCAGGGGTAAGAGGTTACTCTTTTTAGAGGGCTGAATAGTTTCTCTCCCAATTGTCTGCTATCTGAACTGTCTCATTAGATGAAATTAGGCTGCATGTTATACATTAGATTACAAGCTTCCATCTTGATATAAAGAGAAATGCAACTATTAGAAACCATAAGGTCATATTATTATTCTTACTACAGTAAAATTATTACTTTATCTTATGTACAACACAGCTCAAAGGAGACTAATGTGGTCCTTTGAGTACTTTGTATAAAAGAAGTATATGGCCAATATGTGGGCTTCTAATCAATCTATAAAGAGTTGTGATGTAACTTTTCAAGCTGACATTTATATGGCTTCATGAAAATGTTGTTTCTTTTAGGCTAAAAACTACATACAGACACTTCCTAAAATTCCCAAAATGGATTTATCTCTGCTTTTACCCAAAGCCAGTCCTCTGGGTAAGTTCTTTAATATGTTTTAATTTACGATAAAACTAATATTCCTCAGAGAGATTATACAAGTGAAATGTATTATTTAACTTTTATTCAGATGACAGATGAGCATGTCAAAACAATCTCTTTTATGATTCCAGACGAGCCAGCATACTCTGTTTGGCCTTGATAACAAAGAAATCTTCAAAATGTAATTAAGCATTACCCTCTGAATGTTGTTGTGAAGATAAATTCCCTTGAGTATAATGGGAAATACTCTAAAGTAAATATTATATTACATGCCAGTCTTCTCCAGCTTAGCAGTCACAAGTGGCATTTTTGGTATTCAAAACAAAACATGAGTTGTAAGAGTTTGGATCTGATCCCAGAGTAAAATTTTACCCTTTCAAGTAGTGTCATTTGGTGGAGTGTTCCAAGTACTGCTAGTACTCCAGCTGGGCTGCTCTGTGCCTTGTGACAGCCTTTTCTTACCCACATGTTTTCTGGTCGAGCCAGTATGACACCAGGGGCCAATCATGTCCCTGGTACAATTTACTTAGACTGGATCTGATGATATGGGAGTGAGTGTCAAGAAGTAGTCAAGCACATGAGTACACAAAAGATTGATCTGAGCCAGACGATTGCCCAATCTGATTTTTTTTCTCTTTAAAATAAAACTGTTAAGGGAAATTAGCATTTACAAGTGATTGGGTCCCAGTTAAGGGTCATGTGTACTGTGCTTAATTTTGCAATCAGGCAAGCCAAATGTATCTGCGTACTTCTCACACAAGTTTTGTTAACAGTACTGATATTACGTAAACACTAAGGTGCAAGCATAATTTTATCACATTGCAACATGCAAGAGTCACTGTGAGATGGGCAGCAAATACTGTAAATATAATCATGAATAAATTTAACAACAAATAAAGTAATGTTGTTGTGGCTTGTTGAAGTTTGGCAGGCACACGTTGAAAGGAAACTGGATTAGGAATTTATGGAAATAGAATCTGTATACTTGGTGGCCTTACGTTTTCAGATTGGAAAAAATATTAATTGAAAGGAATACTAGAGATTACCTCAGTGCCTCAAGATTTATTTAAAGAAACTTCCCTGCTGAAACAAGAGGTAGATTTTGCTAACATATTGTAAACAACTGTAACTCTCTTCTCAGTGGATAAGGACAGGGCTGTATTCTTGTTTCATGTAGCAGATTTGTTTGTTTTTTTAAACTATACCTTGATCATTTTTTCTGCCAATTGGATAGTAGCAGATAGTATGCACTGTAGTGCACTTTCCTCTTGGGTTTGTGGTAAGAAAACAAGAGAACAAGATTGATGGTGATAATGATGATGATGTTATCCATTCAGTCATGTCTGTCTCTTAGCGATTCTATGGGCCAGGTCTCTCTGCATCTTCTGATCTTGCACTACTTCTTTGAGTTGTTCTAAACTCTGACTGGTGTCCATTCATATTGTTCTTTGATATTGTCCACTCATCATGTTCTTTGGCAGCCTAGTTTTTTTTTTTACTGCTAACTCTTCCAATCATAATTGCTTTCTCCAGTGAATTCCCCCTCATGACATGACCAAAATAAGTGAGGCAGAGTTTTGTGATTTTGAAGGGAACATTAGGTGGTCCCATTTTCACTGTTTCATTTCAAGAACATTTGAATTTTATTTTGAGTTTCAAATAAAAAGTATTTTCCATTTTCTACATATTTCTAATTTTTACTCTTGCCTCTCCATTATGGTCTGGATAAGAGCACTTCCTCAAAACTTCTACTTGTAGTGAGAAATTTTTTTTCATTGGCTCCATAATGAGAATGTAATGGTAATGGTAAAATTTACAAATATATGTCAAGTCACTTGGGCTTCATCCTGCCTCAAAGTCTGAATGATAAAGCTTATAACATAGTTAAATTAGATAGAAGGATTCAGCTTGATGTATTACAAAATGGCCTGTAACTTTAACAAAGTTATTTTAAAAGTTAAATTTTGTTGAAGTTACAGGCCACTTTACAATCCATCAAGCTGAATCCTTCTACCTAATTTAGCTATGTTGTAAGCTTTATCATATATAGGTCAAATGACATGACCTATATTTGGGCTCATTTAGTACTGAGGTTTTTCAAGGATATTGCTTCAAGTTCCTTCTACAGTACGTTTCAACTACAGTAGTGAGCCACTTATATTTGTTTACTGAAATGTGAAAACTGGATGAAGCAAATGTAGCCAATTTAGTGTGCCAGCCATCTTCAGCTTTTAGATTTGTCCTTCATATAATAAACAATGATGGCTTTCTTTAATTTTTACAACTTTTAAATCTTTCCTTGTAGCTGTGGACTTGCTCGACAAAATGTTGCAGCTCGATGTAGAAAAACGACTCACAGCAACCCAAGCTCTGGCTCATCCCTACTTTGATCCATTCAGAGATGTTGAGGAAGAGACAGAAGCCCAGCATTCCTATGATGATTCCATAGGGAGTACAAAGCTTTCAGTAAATGAATGGAGAAGTAAGTTCAGCTCGACAGTTTTTATATATCCTTATCCCTGGTGTAATCCTCATCAGAATTAATGAACCTTAAGTCCTCCAATTCCTGCACACCTAATAACTAGCTATATTAATGTTGAATACATTCTGAAGTACAGGTTCTCTCTGAAGTAGATAAAATTCATAACTAGGAGTATAGACTGCAACTTGGTCTACATAAATATTAATACCAATCAATACTAAGAAAAATTCAGTGGGTAACTCCCCCACTCTTTTTCACCACTGTTAGTTGCTGCATAATTCTTTGGGTAAGAAGAAACACAAAAATTCAGCATACTTTAATATGGAAACACCACCACACTGCATTTCGTTGTCACCATGTTGAGGGACACTTAATCCACCAACACATTTCTCAATTTAGGTTTAAAACTAAACCTAGTTTGAGTGTCAAGCAGAAGCACTTGGGAAAAGAGTCTCCTAAGGAATAAAGACCAGGGAGTATTAAAAGGGGGAAAGAAAAGCAAAAACAATGAGAAATGAAAGGAATACTTTCCTAAGGCACCACCAAATTATATTCCGTAAGTAGTTCAGATCTCACCAGAATACT
Source organism: Pseudonaja textilis (assembly GCF_049901715.1). Taxonomy (NCBI): domain Eukaryota; kingdom Metazoa; phylum Chordata; class Lepidosauria; order Squamata; family Elapidae; genus Pseudonaja; species Pseudonaja textilis. The sequence goes on along the minus strand of NC_141992.1, from coordinate 50,932,435 downwards.
TTAAAAAAACCCACCTCCCATTAGACTTAGGCATTGTGTGGAGAACAGGATATGATGGTTATTGGCCTGACAACTATGGGCATGTTAAATTTCATGCCCAAAAAGAATATAGCTAAGAACTAGTTGGTGGTATCTTTCTAGCAAGTAAAAAAGGAAACAAGGCACTCTTCCATTTTCTGACTGATAGAAAAAATTATTGGGAATTTATGAATAAACCACACTTGGAGTACTCTTCACATAATATAACATTTTATAATGTTAAAAATTAAATAACCCTAACTGCTTAAGCTGGGAAGATGCAGCAAGAAATGAATCTATCAGATAAAAGTAAGAGCCAGCGGGTAATGGCCTAGTTTGAAAAATAAGTTGAAAGCTTAAAGAAGCTAATGTTTATTTATAATCCTTTCACATAAAATCTTAATAAAGGCAGGGAACAGCCCACCATGCAGTGGATATATTCATGGGTATATGATATGGAATGACAAGCTAGAACAGGTCTCACTTATACTGAAGAGATAAACTGATAAATCTAATGAATTGATGTTTAACAATGATAGGTCCATTTTTTTAAGTCCACATCTAATTATTAAGTATTCACATATCGGAAGCATTTCTTAGCCATGTATTGCCTGTTATCTCCAGGATGGCAGTCAAAGCAGTATAAGTCTAATGTACAATTCAATATAGTGGGTTCATAAAATTATAACATTTAAGTTAGGTTTTAAAAAGCAGCTAGCAATCTAAATCCATAGCTAATAAAAGTAACATAAAATGCCACCTATAATAATGTTCTTAAATATCATTTAAGTACAGCAGGAGAAATTACCCATCTCTTTGTGAAAGGAAAATCAATAGAATGGGCTACTAGTAAGAATTGGTTTTTTACCATCTTGTAAAAAACGGAGCAGTTTTGGAAGGCCTATGTAAGATGAAGTGTTGCCATCTGCTACTATTGTCTTTGTTGCTGTTTAAAAATTATATTGGGATAAGCAACAGGTATTTTCAGTTGCATTCAGTCCTCCATTGGTTATAGTTTACTAAAATGTTCTCAGTGTGCCTTTATTGTTTGAACAAAAATGCACTTACATGTATGTAAATTTTGCTTATCTTTAAAGGGCATATTTACAGTGAAATACTGTCATTCAGCCCAATTGCTCGGAAAGATTCCAAGAGGAGAAGTGGAATGACGTTATAGACGCTTGTATGTCTAGTGCTGATCGACCTTTCCAAGGATACACAACCATCGGCGTTTTGATCCTAAAGAGGAGTAGATATAAATCAGGATGAAAAAGGCCATATACAGATAGCACAATAATAGTGAATCAACAGAGGCTAACTTTGCTTTGAACATCAGAGTGATACAACAACCTTGAGTGGCACAAGTCGAGGTGATTCTCATTAAATCTCTTTGTGATAAAATGTGATGGCTATGTTTTTCCCTTTTCTTGTACTTTTTGTAACTGATTCCATAAACATGGTCTAAAAAGTTTAAGTAAATGTTTCTACAAGTCAATAAAATCTTCTTTCTTTCTCCTAATATCTCCAAATAAATAAAAAAGCATGTTTCAAAAAAGAAAAATATTTATATAATAAAGGAACAGTTGCAAAGAGCAATTACATTATGTTCCTTGTGATTCATTCTGACTAAATATTTTACATTTGAAACAGATCTCTCCCTTCTTAATGCCCTTACATTAGCCATATAGTATTGCAAATGGGAAGTATTTACATGTTTAAGCATTGATAATTCCCATCTTTCATACTATGTAATTCTTAGAAGCATTTTATGATAATCCATGTTTATTTTCAGTTCTGCAAATTTGAAATGCTAAGAAAAAAAAATGAAAATCGAACTGGAGAATGTCTTGTAATCAAGTCTCCTCACTGCTCATTTTTACTTGGAAATGCGGAAGATTCCATTAAAAAACTTTCTAAACATTATTCTCTTTATGAACACTTTGTTCTGTTATCATTAGTGAGCAATATATTTCAATGTTGAAATCTTACCATTTTTGTTCTTCCAGTGTCTGTTTTATTACTAATTTGTAACATAGTTTCAGAAAAACTAGTGATTCTAAATTGAGATGTTCCAATAATTACAAATAGTTGCAATGTAAACATGAGGCTGCTTTAGTCTGAAAATGGCTCCTGGAAACAAGCATTAAAATTTAGCAGCATCCAACTTGTTGCATTTGTCATATATTGTGTACTGATAAAAGACAACAAAACTCTAGACATGATTTCCAAATATATTCAGACAGTTGGCACTAATTATTTACATCATGCAACTAATGTATTAGTTTTTATTATTTTGTTTATGTGCCATCAAGTCAGTGTTGACTCTTAGCAACTTCATACATAGAACTTCTCCAGCACGATCCATTTCCCATTTTGCCCATTTGATCTTCTGAAGCTGCACCCACTGCCACTGAAATTGAATCTATCCACTTTGCTGGGGGTTGTCCTCTTCCCTTTTTCTTCCACCTTTCTCAGTATTAGACTCCTCCAGAGAGGAGGCCTATCTGTCAAGTGGTGTTTTTTAGTATACCAATTCAAGCATGGAACCTCCATTTGAGTTCAGAGATTATTTTGGAAGTTTTGTTTTTCCATTCCTAATATCTGATACCCAATATCATCAGTCTTTTTACACTTCCCTGTAGAAGTCAATAAAACTTCTGCACAGCCACTTTTTAGATATTCCATCTGATAATGTACACATATGTAGGCTTGTTGGAAAACTGTAACAATGAAATCATTCAATTGGCAGAAACTGATAAGTTTTTCTTCAGATCCATTTGTTTCTTAGGCAAATAATGTTTTCAGATTTTCCTCTTTACAATTTCCAACTTTGGCATTTGTCTCCAGTAGAAACACACCTTACATGTTTTCTTGATGTCAGATTGAACTTGACCATAAAATACATCGAACCTCTTCTACATCAGTGATTGGAACATAAACATCCTCTATCATGTTAAGAGTTGTCTGTGAAGTCTGATATTATTCAGCTACTGACTGCTTTGTACCCAAATAATTCTTGCTCCATCCTTCCTATTAAAGCAACACTTGATCTTTGTGCCCCTAGTAGTAAATTAAATTATACACTCCCCAATGCCTAAAATGTCCGTATGAAGCCAATTCAGTTCATCTTTCACTGTGTTGAACTTTCCCATGTTTATGCTTTGTGTTCAGTTCCCACTATAATGTCTCTCTAGCTTTGGGGGTTTTTTTCCTGCATGCCATAAGCCAAAACAGCAACTAGATGTTCCTAAGGTTTTTGTCTAACCCTGCCACAAACACTGGTGGTAGTAGTAATACTCCAAAAGAGCCTCAGCCCTTCTTTAGGTCATATTCAGTGCCAACTGACCCAAGTAGCTCAAATTCTAGCACAGAATTACACTATCGCTGTGCCTTTATTGGTTAACTACAGCAGTTTACCATAGCTTTCTTTTATGCAATACAAAATGCCTTTGCCATTGTCACTAAAGTGATCATCCACCTCAAGTGGCCTGATAAAGCTACTCGTTCGCTTTCTTATTTTTGAAGAACTTGTTAGGAATCTATATTCATAATATACACTCCTGGTGTTTTTTGCTCATCTCTTTCAAGGACACATACTATCACCACACAATGAGGAAGCAGGACTCAAGTTGACGTATTAATTCTACTCTTCATAAAACAATTATCACCTTGGCAGTAAAAATACCTGATTTGCAAACCAATCTTATTTTGGAAATGACTTTTCTCTCCAGAAATTATTTGGAAATATTTCTCTGAACTCTTTGTTCTCCTCTGTACCTGGAACTCAAAATTATCCCTTTTTAATACCTAATTTTAGTTTTACTTTACTTCAAGAGAAATATCTATGAGAAAAACACTATCAATCTATTATTAATGTAAGTATTAACAATTATTAGCTGCTATCAAGGAAACTTAAATTATGCCATTGCATCAGTGGAAGATTTTCATGTGTACTTCCATGTTTCAGAGCATTGGAAGCAAATCATTCCAAAGCGGTTATTAGATTTAAATTTTTGGACTGGCATTGAGGAAATGAGTTTAACTCTCAACCACTGAAGCTCATTGGTTGATTTGGAGGAAATCATTTGCTATCAGCACATCATATCTCAGAGGATGATTGCTGGGGGGTGAAATAGAAGGATAGAATAAATACATCCTATATGGTGTGCCTTTTATAAACTCTTGCACAAAAGGTGGAATATCATTTTACCAGTAGTAAATAAATAATACAGGTGAGAGGAGTATAGCAACAAATAACAAGGCTGTTTTTTAGTTTTAAAGTAACTTTTATTAACTTGCATGCATTTCATAAAAATGCAGAACTCAAAAGAAGTGGACCATTTTAAACAACTTAGAGGTTATGATAAAACAAACTTTAAACAGAATTATATATATTAAAGTAGTACAGAAAATCTAAACTATTTTACAAGTTAAATTTCTAAATTGCCAGAGTACAAGTTCTGGATAGCTGGTATCCATATTTACTTTACTACAGCCGACTGAGAATACTTCCCATCCTATAATAGCGGCTGGCTTTTAAGGCAGTGCATTTTCATTTTGAATCTGCATTCAGTAAATCGCATGAGTAGTTTTGATCAAATAATTATACTATGCCTGTAATAAGGGTACAGGCATGTTGATGAGCAAACTATATAACAATTTCAATTTTTCAATTCATCTTTTTCTTATGCAGTAGCTTGCTTATAAGAGCATATACCATGTCTTTAATAAAGGTATATGCCTGTAATAAAGGTATAAGCGTGTTGGTGAGCAAACTATGTAACAATTTCAATTTGTCATTTTATACAGTAGTTTGCTAATAAGAGCATGAAAATGAGTACCCAAAGTTCTTCCTCTTCCTTCTACTTAGCATTCATGAACTGAGCACCACACTGCAATGTAGTATTTTTTTCATATGAATCACACAGCTTATACTGTCTGGCTTCTTTATGTCACCAGCTAACTCATACAATATTTGGAATCCTTGTAATAGCATGTGGCTGCAATTTATTTATTGCAATTATAACAATTAGCAACTGGGAAAATGTTCTGTACAACCTATGTGACATAATGTCAAAATCCAGCCTCTTCACAAATCAAATGAAAGTTTAAACAGCACAGCAGTACACATCTTTCCTATTTCCCTGTACCTGAATGGTATAATCCAGGATTGCCACCTTCAACCTGGTGCTTTCCAACATATATTGGATTAAAATGCCAGTGTTTGTATGGGATGGAGGGAAACACCTTTGGGGCAGATTGAGGAGGCTGGCTCAGACCCAGGTTCTTTAAATTTATGAGAAACAGGCTCACTTATTACAGTGTGGCACATACTGTTAACATCACGTGTAGTTCACCAGGCCATATTCAGACACTTGTCATTTTGCTGGGCAGGGCCTCCCAAAGCATAAGCCTGCAGCAAATTGCACACATGCTCCCACTCTACATATGGGATACACACGTTCTTACACGGAAGTGACTCTCCTTGTAGGAATTGGATCAGGTATGAACAAGCTCTTCAGTTGCTGCCTCAGAATGATTCCCGGCACTTTTCCTCCCTGCATGTCGCCAGAATTCAACTTAGTCCCCAAACCGGCCTCCTGAGGCAGCCAGTTTCAAGAATTACCCCCCCACCCCCCACCCAAGTGTCTGTCAGCCGCCACCACACAGCGTTTATTAGCCTATCTCGGTCACCTCCCACCCACCCTCACCGCTGCCCCCAGGCCTTCCCAATTCTATGTCCGGAGAGGAAAAGCGGTGGGGGGCGGTCCTTGTCGGGGGGCGAGAAAGAGAGCCGAGCGCGGCAGCAGCCCCTCCCTCGCCGCCTCCTTCCCTCTTTCTCCCCTTTTCCTCTCCATCTTTTGGCCGGGCTGCGCTCCTTCTTTTTTTTTTTTTTTTTTTGCCGCCGCCGCCACCTCCATCTTGCCTTCCCTCGCTCCCTCCCCCCACCACCCCCACCCCGCAACAGGAGCCGGAGCCGCGGCGGAGGCACTGAGGCAAGAGGCAGCGGGGCCGAGCGGGCTGGGAGTCGCGGGCATGAGGGGGCGGCGCTGAGGAGATACGGGCTGAGCCGACATCTTGTCCCCCCTTCCCTTCCCTCCACCCTTCGCCGACGGTGCAATCCTGAGCGCCCCGCGGAAAGCCAGGGGCCCCCGCGGAGGAGAAGAAGGCGGCGGCCCAGGCAAGTAGAGAGTCAAGATCTCCCCCACCCCCTACTCCCAACACCCACCCCGTGCCGCCGCAGTCGCAACCTCCTTCCCCTTCCCTTCCTCACGGTCCCCCTAGGATCGCATGAAGGTGACCGGCTTGGGCGGGAGCTGGGTGACAGAACTAGAAAGGCCTGGAGCCCTCCGAGATGCGGGGCAGGGATCCTTCCACAAACGCCTTACACCGAATTTGAGGGGAAAAGGGAGAGCAACTGAGATCGCGGGGAAAGAGGGAAACCGCTCCCCGCCATCTTGTTTGCCCTCATAACCGGGACATCATTGGCCACGCCCACCTTCCCCTTCATCATTGGTTGAGGCAGAGACACGTCGCTCCTGTTTGGAACCGGGAGGATGCGATTGATTCCATTGAGGGATGACGGACAGCCCCGCTTTCCAATCCGAACACGGCTACGGATGATTCCTTTACCTGCTAATGCAATTAGTGGAGGGATTTCCCCCCTCCCCTCCCCCCTCCCAAGGCCTTGGAGACATTGATAAATTCATTTTCAGGCCTACTTTTTCTCCTCCTTTCCCCCTCCTCCTTCCCGTCCCTTTGCATTTTTTTTTCCAATCTCTGGAAGGAAGTGAGGCGGGCTGGCGTTTGAGAGATCAAAATTGTTGCCTTGTCGGTCACGTGACAAGAGCCTCACTTGCAACAGGGTTAATTTAGACCGTTCCCTTGGGAAAGTATTTTCCGTGGAGGGGCCTGGGGGAATTTTTTTGGGTTGGGATCCGATACTTGATGTCGTGCAATGCCTCGTTCGGTGGAAACGGCTTTGCGGTACAACCCAAACTCCGCTCAGAGGATTCAGGATTGGCAGGATTCCTACCAAGACAGCTTTTTCCACATATAGCGATGTCTGTAGTCCAAAGTTACACGTTTTTGTTGCTGATATCAGTTAGTTGCTACCATAGCAGCTAGAGAGTCACTACTGTGTTGAATCTAGAATGCCTTAGCGGAATTCATGGCCTCCCTTTATTCAGGCTACAGAATAAGAATTAGAATAGAATTGGAAGGGACCTTGGAGGTCTTCTAGTCCAACCCCCCCCTGCTTAGGAATGAAACCCTACGGTTTCAGACAAATGGTTGTACAATCTCTTCTTCAAAGCTTCAAATGTTGGGGCATTTACAACTTCTGGAGGCAAGTTGTTCCACTGATTAATTGTTCTGTCAGGAAATTTGTCCTTAGTTTTAGGTTGCTTCTCTCCTTGGAAAGTACAGGGTAGAGTTTCACAAGTCTTGGAAAAGATATACCGAGATGACAGAGGAGAGCTTTCATGCGTTACCTTGAATATAAATGGCTGGTAGAATAGAATTAAATAAACGTCAGTTTAGGCTTACTTTCAATCTTGCTGTGAATTGTAGAAAGAAAGTTTGGGGATATACTTTAGAGATCATCTTGACCAACCCTCTGCAAGTATGCACCATTACAGCATCTCCAATGGATAACCATCCAGTTAATTACATACAGCAACAGTATAATGTTCCTCAGACGTGAAAACAAAAATAAGCCCCCTCTTTGAAATAGTGTATTCATTTTGAGGGGAGAAAACCCTACCACTCAAGTATACTTATTATCAGTGCTCAGTTGATTTCTTCTGGGGTATAGGGCATTTTAAAAAGAAAATGGAACACAGTACATAAGCACAATTCTTTTGGTAAGTCTATGCATGCAATGCTTTGATTGCTTTTGCCATAAAGTCTGATTCATTGGCTGCATTGATACTTCATTCTAAATCCAAGAATGTTTTCTTTAGTTTTGACTTAATCTGTTGCACAAACATTATAGTGGCTAAGGTAGGCATGGCTATAATCAACTGTGCATTATACAAAACATTATATATTAGAAATATGCATCCTGTCATCAGTACATATTTGACCAATTAGTACAAAACAATTCTCCACTTCTCCCCCCTTCCTTTGTTGGTCCCATATATTAACATGTCCCGATGCTTTAGTAACTATAAACACCAGGAATGGCACATTTTCTGTATCATGGTGTCTAGAAACAAACATCTGTTTCCTCCGGTAGCTGCCTGTTTCCTTGCTGCTAGTAAAGTCCATTTGCAGTCCTACAGCTTTAACATAGGGTGTACGTGCTGCTGTCTTAACCCCCATGTCTAACTTTTGGGCCTGAGTTATAAAACTTAGAGATTTAGTATGCCATTTAAACCAATCAGATTTGCAGTACCTAGAACTGAAAAGTATTTGTTTCAAACTCTGCTTTCCACAAATTTTAAAAGGGAGGAATTTTTTTAGTTATTGCAATATGTCAAGTTTTACCCACTGATGAATGAGCTGTGCAATATAAAGGAAGCAGAGTATGAAAGGTTTTGAAAACTTTCAGTAGTCCTAGGTAAAAGTGACATTAGCAAATATCACATTTTAATTAAAATCTGGAAAGGTAGCTAAGAGGCTGATAAAATTGCTTGAAAGCTAATTTTTAATTTAATAGATTGCTTATTAAGTAGAAAATATTAGAATATTTAACTGTAAATCAAATATTATTACAACTTAAAGCATCTGTTTATTGATGTACTTAGTATATCCTGTAAGCCGCCTTGAGTTGCCATGGGTGAATAGGGCCATGGGCAAATAAGCAGCTATATAAATTCAATAGATAAATGTGTATATCATAACTTTTCATTTTCATGTTATTATTATTAAGCTTGGACATGCTTTTACTAGCCCTTATTCTGTAATATTTATACAGTTAAATAGATGAAATTTTCCCTAACCATTTTCTCTCCATATCTGGAAATATTTAAATGAGAGAAACAATACTGTATGGCATGACAGAGAAGAAGCATAACTCTATAAACCTTTATAACTCCATTAACTCCTGTAGTGTTTGAGAAGAAAATGTTATATATGCATGTATGAGAAAGAATAGAAGCTCACTGGACCCCAAATAGACATAATATTACTGGCACCTTACCTTCTCTGAACCATTACTTAACTGCAAGGTTCTATATAAATCATCTTTAATGTGATTTATGAGTAGTCACATCCAAAGTATAGAAGAATAAAAAATAAATAAACCAGTTTTCAGAATTCACCGTAGGGATAAATCTTGCATACACACATATAATTTTAAGCCATGTTTTAACCATATTTTATGCATCTGGCTGGGGAATTCTGAGAGTTGAAGTCTGTACAGCTTAAAGTTGCCAACATTGAGAATCACTGAACTAGAAGATTCAGGTTTCTAAGATCTGAAACGCATGATTAGATTCAATGTTAGATATTAAAGTAATTAATTAATAGCTATGGTAGGCTACCTGAACACTTGGAGTCCTTGATGAGCTACAGATATTCGCTTCTGTTATGGGTTTGGTACACAGATAATGGGAGTTTAAAACTCTTCCTCATGTTCTGAAATTGTTAAAGATCACATGCATACTGGCACATAAATGTCAATTGTTATCTGTGCAAACTATTCCCAGGGCCAGTGGTTACTTTGGAAAGGACACTCTTCCCTCCTATTTGCATGGCTGTATTTGGGGTCCTACTGTAGCTGTAGCTCTAGAAATCAAAGAAAGTATATATTTAATATCATGTTTAGTTTGACCAACTGAGTACACAAAAATAAATTCTGGCGTTTGGAGCCATGGAAAACTACTCCCTCTTTCACCAAAATAGGCAGTCAGAAAAGGCTATTCACGGGGCAGCTGTCTTTGTTTTCATCCTGAATTCCTCAGCTAGGGTCTACAGGAAGCAATAAAACAGGAAGAATTTACAGGCAATACGTTTTGAATTCCAGAATCTTGACTCTAAGAGGAGCTTACTTGTGAGGATGATTTTGGATATATGAAGGACATTGCTGATGGAAAAAACAGTGCTGAATTAAAATGATCCACAGAATAAAATACTTGGCATTATTTTTTTCATCAGCAACGGAAAAACATTATTCTGCTAACTGTAAAAAGCAGTGCATCAGCAGTATATAAGGGTACACAGAGTTGCAAGGGACCTTGGAGATCTTCTAATCCAGTGGTTCTTAGCCTTTTTGAAAGAATCGCCCCCTTGAGCCATTGAAGCAGTTATCATCGCCCCCCTCCCCTAACATAACCTCTCAATCACAACACAGGGAAATAATTCTTCAACTTATGCAACACATTTTTTGTTTTCTTCAAAATTGTCATCAGGACATATCAATGCAAATAATTTATTTCCAGTCTTTTTCCCGTATCTCAACTGTGTGAAAAATTCCGATGCCACCCATCAATTTACTCCCAAACTTCGTGATACATGTATTTCATTATTATCTTACTTATTCAAGACACTTAAATGCAATGACCACTGAAAACAAAATTCAATTACAAGAAAATGAAATGCCCGAAAAAATTTTTTAATGATTTAATTACAAGTGAATTTTAAGATGCAAAAAGAAATATAAAAAGGGCATAAGAACAAACCACAATGCAGGAACTAAGAATTTCAAGACGAAAACTCTGAAACTAAATTAAGATTCGAGGAAAATGTACATTCATGCACACTGTAAAAGTGGTTAAAAAGACACAAAGAAAATTTTTACAGGAGGAAAGCAACAAAAATCAGAGTGACAAATTTAATGGGTAGAGTGATAGAGGCTGCTGTGCAATGCGCATAAAGATGAGCGATGCGTATTCACATATGTACAGCGTTCTGTACTGAAGCTAGCTGGAGGAACATTTTAAAGCACAGTTCAATCCACTAATAGTGAGTGATCTGATGTTTTTGTACGACAGATATACAGCCGTTCACTGTACGAAAAAAGGCTCAAAAGTGTCCTCAAAACTTCTCGCTCCATCAACCCCATATCGCCCCCCTTCCATTCCTTTGCCCCCGCATCGCCTCTTTTCGTTCCATCACCCCCTGAAAAACAAAATCACCCCCTGGGGGGCAATATTGCCCAGGTTAAGAACTACTGTTCTAATCCATCCCCTGCACAAGCAGGAGATTCTATATCATTCCAGACAAATGGCTACCCAGTCTCTTCTTAAAAACTTCCAGTGATGGAGCACCAAGAACTTCTGGAGGCAAGCCATTCCACTGGCTAATTTTTCTTGCTATCAGGGAATTTCTCCTTAGTTCTAAGTTTCCATTTGTTACTTCTTGTCCTGTCCTCAGGTGCTTTGAAGAATAGGTTGATCCTCTGTTCTCCATGACAATCTCTCAAATATTGGAAGACTGCTATCATGTCACCCTAGTCATTTTATTCATTAAACTAGAAACACCCAGTTCTTGCAACCTTTCTCCAGCCCCCAATCATTTTTGTTGCTCTTCTCTGCATCTTTCTAGAGTCTCAACATCTTTTTTCTACCATGGTGACCAAAACAGGGTGCAGTATTCCAGGTGTGGTCTTGCCAAAGTTGTATATAAAGCAGTACTAACACTTCATGTGATCTTGATACTATCCTTCTGTTGATGAAACCTAGGACCACATTGTTTTTTTGGCAGCTGCAGTACACTCATATTGAAGTGTTGTCTACTAGGACTCCTAGATCACTCTCACAATTACTGCTGTTGAGCCACCATACCATGTGTCCTATTTTATAGCTGTGCATTTAGTTTTTCTGGCCTAAGTGTAAAACTTTAACTTTTCTCACCATTGAATTGCATTTTGTTGGATAGGGCCCAGTATTTGAGTGCTGATGCAATGATGCACTGCCTATTTTCTAAAGCATTGACTGTTCCTCCCAGCTTGGTGTTGTCTGCAAATTTGATGAGTTCCCCTTCTATCCTTTCATCTAAATCATTTATGAAGAAATTGAAGAATACTGGGCCTAAGACAGAAACTTGGGGTACTCCACTGCATGTAGATATAGTTCCATTAAGGACTGAGTACATGTTAAGTGCCAGATATGAATCCATTTGGTGGTGATGCTGTTTATCCCACATTTTTCTAACGTACCGAGAAGTAGGTCTAAGTAGGTCTACTTTGTCAAATCCTTACAGAGGTCCAAGTATACTATGTTCACAGCATTTCTCTGGTACATTAATTTAGTCACTTTGTCAAAGATTGCAATAAGGTTTGTCTGGCATGATCTGTTTTTAACAAATAGTAATAGCTTTGCTTGTTTCTGAATCATCCTTGAGCAGTTTTGCCATTAACTTCTAATTTTATATTTCCAGAATTATAAAAGAGAGAAAAAACAATTAGTTGTTTGTTCTCAGCAAATAAGGGGAGCTCCTTGGTGCAAGTTAATAAAACTTCTCTGTATTATGAAGCCCGTGTGCATGACTAGATTATGAATGGTTTCTAAAATTGATAAAGACATGGATTGATCATATATATGATTCTTTTGTTCTCCTTTTTATGGGACTTTTAACTTTTTTTCCTGATGAAGATGTCTTAGAAAATAAATGGTTAGTAATTATTTTGTAAACCTTTACTTGAATTAATAAAGATGTTTCCTGAACAAAAAATTGCTTCCAGTCAGCCATTCACAATCTGATGCCACTAGTACTATAATTCTCAGAGTTTCTGGAAATCACCTGATAGGTAATGCTGCTCTTACCTAATGCCTTTCCCCTTCTCCATTTCTTTGCATGCTTTTACTTTTCTTACTCTCATTTGCTTTCATTTCTCCTTTTCCTTCTGTAACAGAAACGGTATCCTTTGTATTCCTTTGCTGTATTTTCCGTATAAACAAGTGTCTTGTGACACTATAAACAGTAACAATTTTTTTCACATCAGCTTTCATGGATCAGAGCTCATATCATCAACCCATGGAAAATAGCTGTGTAAGAAGCACATTAGAACTCTATGAAGCTTCAGTTTGATCAAACTACCTAATTAAATCATGGAATCACTTTGATGCATCTAATTGGGTACATTTTAATTCATACAGCTATTTGATGGACTTTGGGGCATCAAATCTTGGACAGTTCTTACATCCTGTCTATAAAATATTCTGCTGTCATGGTAGGGATGAAGAGAGAAATGTAAAATTTGTTTTGGAATCTTTATAGTCCTTCAGTAAAGCAGAATATTGATATCTTATAAATGTTACTTTTAAGTAATGAGATTTTATGTTTACTATTCAATAACCAAACTGCTTGACTAATGGCTGGGAGTTTTGTTTTCCCCCTACAAATAGGGCCACACATTTCTTCATCTTTCAGAATCTTGTATTGAACCTGATACTTACAATTCCTAGCATTCACAAATTTATACTACTGTAGTCTTCATTTTGGGAATGAGCTGTAGTTAGCTGTGATTTATCATCTATACTTGGGTTAATAAATCATAGTTCATTTGGCTTTGCACAGTAGCTACAAATTCCATATTGGCATGTGTAACCCATCACTGTTTAAATTCAGGCCTTGTGATCTAATTTATGTACCTTGGCTGTTTTCTCTCAGAATGTTCAAGTATTAGAAAACTTGTGCATTATTTTGTGATATGTTAGTTGTTCTTAGTAAAAATATTACCCAACTGTGTATTTTGTAGTTTCTGGAGGACTATCATTGTGCTTTTAAATCTAAAATCAATTCTATATAACATGAATACATCTAGCAAAAGCACCCACCAATATTTTAGCATGTGCAGAGAATTATAAGGTTTGAGGGGATGTTAGAGGTTATGTAGTTCTACCCTCTGTTCTATTCAGGATCCCCTATAGCACCTCTGACAAATTAATATCCAATCTCTGAAGAATTCCAGTAAAAAAGAACTCGCCACTTCATGTAGCAGTCTGCTCCAGTAGCAGTCAGCTTATGTTACTGGGAGATTTATCCTGAGGTGTAGCCTGAAAGCTTTTCCTTATACCAGTAGTTTTAACCCCCTCTTCTGCTCCTGCCCTCTGGAGCAATAACAGAATAGCAATATACCCCTTCACAGTGCTTTACAGCCCTCTCTAAGCAGTTTACAGAGTCAGCATATTGCCCCCAACAATCTGGATCCTGATTCTACCGCCCTCAGAAAGATGGAAGACTGAGGCAACCTTGAGCCAGTGAGACTTGAACTGCCGAACTGTAGTCAGTTGGTAGTCAGCAGAAGTTACCTGCAGTACTGCATTCTAACCACTGTGCCACCATGGCTCTTAAAAGTAATTCCACTCCCTCTTTGTTCCATTGTACCCTTCTGGAATGGGATCCAATCCTCAAGATATTCTGGAAGTCCTTAAAATAATGGTTGTTCTCACAAGTTCTGGGTTGGGTTAGTTGTGGTGCCTGTCTCTTTGGGGTTCTTTTTTAACATGAAATGTGGTTAGCTGGATGTTTCAGAGTCTTCATCTTTTGTTTTTCTGCTTTTAAATGGTAAAACATCCAGAGTAATTCTGGAGTTGGGTAGCCTTCAAATGAAAGAAACAGACTGCTATCATATCTCCTCTCAATCTTTTATGTAGGCTAAGTATACCCAGATCCTTTAAGTGTTCCTCATAGGGTTTGTTTTCTACACCCTCCACCATCTTGATACCCTTCCTCTGAACTTGATCCAATTTGATCCAAGGACAATGATTTGGATTTGTACTCCTGTTAATGCATGCCAAGATAATATTTGTTTTTTAGCAGCTGCCTCATACTCCTGGTACATGTTTAATGTATGATCAATAAGGTCATCCTGGCCCAAGCTATTTGCATTCTGTAGTGTTCATTTTGGCTCAAGCCTGTCTATATCATTTGGATCTTGTTTCACTAAAGTATTAACTATCATTCCCAGTTTTCCTTCATTTGCAAACTAGCACAAACCAAGTATAGTTTGTATACAGTTGAATTCAGAAGACAAATATTATACATACCTCACAACTATGCTTCCCACTCTTTCCATCTTGCTTGAAACCTCCCACCCCACCTTTTCCAGAAGTTGCCTAATTACTAGTTTAGATTGGAAGAAGGAAAAGAAAGAAAAGTGCTTTGGCCTCTCTTACTAATCTCCTGTTTCATGTTTGCTTATTTGATGAAGTAATTCAACCATTGAATTCTCAAAAACGCTATTCTTTGATTCCTTATAATTATTTTTTGTTCAGTAATATAGGTGGACTATACCCCAGAGATCTGAGTCTGGAGTATAAAAAATGTACTATAAATATCTTTTAATTTGATATTTATGAATGTATCTGCTCTCTTACTATTTATTGAACAGATTGTAGATCATTCTTTATTATATTCAGAGTAATATGAAGTGCTTTATAATTGCTATTTTCTTCCTAGTGTTTTCCCCGCAAGTGTAGGGTCAACTTTAAAAAAAACAAAACTGAATATTGGTTACAATGGGATTTGATTGACTAGTTTGTTGCCTGAGCTTGATGTCATTGGCTGAGAGGGAATGACTGGCCCAAAGCCATCCAGCTGGCTTTTATGGCTAAAGAGGGGCTAGAATTCACAATCTCCCAGTTTCCAGCCTGATATCTAATCACTAGTACAAACTCACTGTCCTGTAGGATAATAAAAATAAATAAACCACAAAAAACAGCAATAGCATAGAAAAGCTAATGCAATTCATATGTGTGGATAAGACTTGATCAGTCAGTCATATTCCTTGTTAGACTATGTTTAATACTGAGAACTCATTACTAGGTAGTTGAATATTAGAAACTGAATACTGAGAATTTCATTTGTTTTTCTAAATTTTTGAACCAATTCATTCACTATAAAATGATATTGCAGTGTTATTTCTTCCTGTTGGGAGTATTGTGTATTCGCTCAAATGTATGAGGCTTGAATGTGAGAATTAGGTACCATGTAACTTGGAATAAGTTGTTATTGCTAATCCAAATCTACTTTATAAAATTATTTTGAAATTGAAATGCTTTGAGTTGTATGCATGCAATTAAGTAACATATTATTGATTGCCTTACACTCTGCTCTTGAAGCAGTTATCTTTGTAGTTGTCTGAAATACTGAAAGATGAGTTATATGATTAGTGAATTTAGGGAATTACGTAATAGCTTTTTGATATTTTTGGGCCAAGAAATGGAAAAAATCTGCTATATTTTATTTATTAGACAAATGCTGGATATCACTTTTATGCATTACATTAAATACCATAACAGATTTCTAGACAGTTCAACTAACAGAAATTAATTCGTGTACAGATAAAATATAACAAACATATATGAAGTGGCAGAATAAAAATAAGACCAACAGCAGAGCACTAAGGATGCAGAAAGATCTAGAAAAATATTAACATTGTGTTTAAAAATTAACAGCCAAAGAATTTGGGGATGCCCTATTTTCATTTGTTTGAAGCATTCTGAGAAAGATACTTAAGATCATGTAACAATCTCAGACAGTCTTTCTGATAATTTGTCCTTAACTCTGGTAGTTTTAACACCAGGTCTTTGAATTGGTTGGGCAAACAGCTGGAAGGTGTTGAATAGCATAAAGCAGTTAGGTAGGTAATATAATGGCCATCCTTACTAACAATCCCATTCTGTTTTGAATATAGTATCTTTGTCCACGTCAGATTTTTATTGGAATATCCATATAAGTAATAAAAAATGCCCTATAAGCTTAAGGCTACGTTGACCTAAATGACACTACCAGCTCCAAGAGCATTCCCAAATGACAAATATTTTTTTAGGGAGAATCCAATCTCCTGGTTAAAATTTATTTAACCGGACAGAGTAACTAAATGGCTTGGATAGTGCATTATTTGCATTTATTTTAAACATTATTTGTTGAACAAGTGATACTGGCTTGGTTTACACAATGCTAAGTCATAATAACTAAACTACTTTGTGTAACACCAGAAACATATTACATAAGTGCTTAGTGCACCATATAAACAGTTATTCTATGTTGTCTGAAGTAGTTGAAGGCTCCATTATATGGCTATCAGATTTAGGCTTCAAAATCTGAATATTATTAGAGCATCTAAGGCAAATGCTAAAGAAAGAGAAACTATTTCTTGCCATCAGATTATCTGATTTTTGCAGCACAGATCCAATAGTCCTTGTTTATTTATTCTCATCTATTTGATTACTGGAGCCATGTCCAGGCATTGATGACAGATTGAGAAAGCGGAGTATAGTCCAATGATGGCGAACCTACAACATCCCTGTGACAGGCCATGACATTTTGGCTGACACACCACCATTCACCAACTCCCAACAACTGTTCTTGAAAGCACACTTCATTCTCACAAGATTTTTGGAGGTTGCAGAAGTTGCATAAGAATGTAGAGTGTGTGAAGCTACTTCAAGAACAAAAGCCTTGTGCAGTCTGGAGATACTTTTTGGTAGGCCTGTCAATAGAAAGAGGACACTACTTGAAGGTAAGTGGTGTGCCGCAGATCGGGAGCTCACATGATTAGACTGTGTTTTTTAAAAAATGAATACGGGTAGTCCTTGACTTACAACTGTTCATTTAGTGATCAAAGTTTACGACGGCACTAAAAAATGTGACCCTTTTTCACAGTTACAACTATTGCAGCCTCCTCATGGTCAAGTGATCAAAATTCAGATGCTTGGAAACTGACTCATATTTATGACAATTGCAATATCCCAGGATCATGTGATCACCTTTTGTGATCTTTTGACAAGCAAAGTTAAAGGGGAAGCCAGATTCACTTAGCTGTTACTAACTTAACAACTTGGGTGATTTTGCAGTGATTCACTTAACAACTGTGGCAAGAAAGATAATAAAATGGGGCAAATATATTTAACTGTCTCGCTTAGCAATAGCCATTTTGGGGTTTAATTGTGGTCTTAAGACGAGGGCTATCTGTATGCAAAGAATTGGGTTGTTGTCTTTTGTTCAGTGGGGGTGTTGGGCCTCAACTGGAGGCTTTTAAGAAGAGATTGAACAGTCATTTGTTTGGAATGGTATAGAAGTTGGACTAGAATGCCTGCAAGGTCCCTTCCAATTCTGTTATTCTGTTATTTTCTGAATTTTTGACATGCTGAGGCCAAAGGTTTGGCCATCACTGGTATAGTCTGATATTTCACTCCACGTCCTTAGATATCTTTTGCCATGTGGAAGAAGATAAAGAAGATGGAATGCTTTAAAACAGGGGTCTCCAACCTTGGTGACTTTAAGCCTGGTGGACTACAACTCCCAGAATTCCCCAGCCAGCAAGCTGGCTGGGGAATTCTGGGAATTGTAGTCCACCAGGCTTAAAGTCACCAAGGTTGGAGATCCCTGCTTTAAAAGAAGACATTCTCTTATTGAATTTAACCCTTGATGACAACATACAGGCAGTTTTTGTGACTATGTAATGAAAGTGCTTTCTTTTCTCAAATCTCCAGCTTAGCTAACTTAAGTTCCATTGTGGTTCTCATAGAATGTTAACTGGTGATTTAATGATGTGGCTACATTTAACATTCTCCTCTAACCTTTTAATATTAATATTTTAATTGTGGAATATTTTTAATATTGTCCTTTTATGGTTTTTTTTTGGGGGGGGTATACTGCAGAGAGTCATGATTTGTGGTATGGATGGTCATGTAAATAGGATGGATAGTTGGATAGAAAGACAGACAACAGACCAGGGCCAGTACTCTTTAGCTTCTAAGAGTAAACTAATTCAACTCAGTGCTGCCATCTGCTGAGGTAGTAGAATCCTAAAGTAGAACATTAATTTCCAACATAATCTTTTGGAAATGGACTTTCCCCTTTTGTGGATAGAGGGGGGTGAAATGTGGAAATCACATCATATTTAAATATTTCCCAATCAATTCTGATACTTTTAGCTACAGGAGAGATCCTTATATGATAGAGTATCAATGGAGGATACCTTTTACATGTTTATTAAATGGAAGTAAAATGAGAATATTAAATAGAAGTCAGTAATGTGAGATTGGATCTCGCTTGATTTAAAGCAGCAGAAAATTTCGCAGTTCAAAAATTTCTGGGAAATCTGTATTACTGATAGTGTTCCATGGCAATTTTCTGCCTGAACAAGCAAGGTATGTGTCACTATTGCTGTAAGCAGGATAAAAAAGTTCCTAAAAAGGAAACCTGCCAGTATGTGCAAAAAACTCATTTTTTATAACAGTATGTACCTGGATACAATAAAGTGGTAGTTGATACTTTCTTTGTCTTTCAAGGTGCTGTGTATGCTGAACATTTTATGTTTAGCTAAACTATCTTGTGATTATATGTGGTTACAAAAATGAAAAGCTTGGATTCCATAGACATTCTGGTAATCCTTTTCCCCCTTGGAAGATAGTTACATTAAGTTCAGAAGTTACAAGTTAGTGACCAGATGTTTGTTTTCTACTAGTAATAGCTTGTTATGAACTTATTTTTTAAAAAACCCAATATAAATATTTATTGATGTAGAAAAAAAATCCTGTGTGTCTGTATTCACATATTTGTCTTGGCAATTAATTTCTAAAGGTTTTTCTGCTTCTAATGGTTTTACAGCTTTAGAAAGCTCATTTATTTAAATTAAATTGCTCCAGAATAATGATTGCACCTTTCAAAATAATATGCCTGGGACCCAGGATTTGCTTTTTTGTGCAAAACCAAACTGTAGGCCAATCCACATTAGCAAATTTCTGTTTAATAGGAACCTTATTTGACAATAACTATTTGGCACTGTTATTTTATTTCATACTGTCTACTGTTCTTCAAACATGACAATCAAACTTAGATTAGAATCTAGTCAAAAATATGATTCCTAATTTTCATGATTTGTTTTGATTAAAAGGTTTTGCTCACATTTAATACTAAGTTTTCTTTTTGCTACAAGGAGACATCTTAGTGAGCTTTAAGCTCTTCAGCTTCTCACTTGGAAGCAGTTTGAAAACATTTGCTTAGGCTTTAGATTAAATGTAGCTTGCGGTGATATTGGAACCTAGATAAACTGGTTTAGTGTAATATAAATATACAAGCCACAGCAAGTCTGATTTGATGTCTGGTTAGGAAAGGAGATATTGGAAACCGTCCAGTTGAAGTTAGCTGGAACATTCTATGTTGCCTAGAATAGGTAGCATCATTATAACTATGGGTATCTTAAACAAGCTAGGCTCAGGAATAATGATTTGAAGACCAGATGTTGTAATGTAGCCATGGTCTGTATTAATGACTTTTTAGGTTAAAATATTTAGCTGTGTTCTTTAGTATAGCAAAGAAACTCAATTTCTAATGTCCAAAAGATAGCCATAGCCATTTGAATATTATAGCTGCTCCAATAGTTCAGTCATTCTCATTTATTTGTAAAAAGAATTGGCATGCTTTGAAGCATCTGCTTTGAAGGAGTGACAGCCTTAAACCCCAAGAATATTGTGATATTACAAATAATATTACAAAAACTTCAGGATTATTACAAAAATGTCAGGAGAGACTGATTTTGAAGGAAGTGAGGATATATTATTAAATAAAACCTGTTTATTGCCTGGATCCCAGCTTGTGTTAAAATCATAATGTGGCTTGCTTGGCTTTGATGTAGGCTATTATGTGAATCTTGTCACTGTGAGGATCGCTATATAATATTGATAATCTTGCAAGATTTCTTGTGTGAATATATATTAATAAATTTTGGTTCCCATGACTTCGTGAAAATCCTGCAGGGCTGTGAAGATCCAGCTTTTCACTCCAGCAATGGACTAGGATAGAAGTGAGACTAGCAAATAGAAGGGTAACTGGAGACTTGATTGGATGTTGTGGCACTGACATTGAAATATAAGGTGTTGTTCTAGATTTAGTTGATCATATTTATTCTGTTTTTGTTAGATGTCATTTGTGAACCACTTTGGATGATCTGTGAAGATAAGCCACCATGTAGGTTTTCTAAACAAACAAATTGGCGTCTATAGAGTCCCCTGGTTTATAGATTATATATTGTCAAAATTTGGCCCGTTGTGCTTTATTCAATAAACTATGGTTAATAAACTGCTGTTGGGTGTGCTTCAGTGGTGGTATTTAGCAGGTTCTGACCAGTTCTGGAGAACCGGTAGCGGAAATTTTGAGTAGTTTGAAGAACCAGCAAATATTACCTTTGACTGGAGATTTTACAGTATCCTTCCCCTGCCACGCCCACCAAACCACGCCCACAGAACCGGTAGTAAAAATATTTGAATCCCACCACTGGTGTGCTTAATTTCTAAGTATCATCAAGTAGAAATCACTCTAAGCAATTCATCAGCTAATGAGTTAGACTCCTTTGCTTGAATATAGTGGTGTTCAAACTATTTTCTGTTGTACTATCCTATAGATTTTCTAACTTGCTGCTATGAGGAAACCTCGGCGGAGGTCCCGGCAGACTTTAGAGGGAAAGCGCTCTCCTTCACCATACAGTTTGAAATGCTCACCCACCCGAGAGACCCTGACATATGCTCAGGCTCAGCGAATAGTGGAAGTTGATATTGATGGCCGTCTCCATCGCATCAGCATTTATGATCCTCTAAAGATCATCACTGAGGATGAGCTAACCGCCCAGGACATCACAGAATGCAACAGTAACAAAGAAAACAGCGAACAACCCCTTTTTCCTTCAAAATCCAAGAAAAACCAGTGCAAAGGTAAAAAAAAGGAAACGTGCACCAAACATGCTTCGGGAGCATCTTTTCATCTACCACAGCCCAGCTTTCGCATGATTGACTCTTTCAGCCAGCTGGATGCTCCACCCTTGCCTTCAGCTTACTATCAGTATATTGAGAAACGACTTGAGGATGTTGATGCTGAAGTGGAGTATGATTTGGATGAGGAGGATTTGGCCTGGCTGGACATGATCAACGACAAAAGGAAGAGTGATGGGTATGGGTCAATTTCTGCAGAGACTTTTGAATTACTACTGGATCGTCTGGAGAAAGAATCCTATTTGGAGAGTCGTAATAATGGAGCCCAGCAAACTATGATAGATGAGGATGCTGTTTGTTGTGTTTGCATGGATGATGAATGTCATAACAGCAATGTCATTTTATTTTGTGACATTTGCAACCTGGCTGTGCACCAGGAGTGTTATGGAGTTCCCTACATCCCTGAGGGACAATGGCTTTGTCGCTGCTGTTTACAATCCCCTTCCCACCCTGTCGATTGTGTCTTGTGTCCAAACAAAGGTGGAGCATTCAAACAAACCAGTGATGGTCACTGGGCTCACGTTGTTTGTGCCATCTGGATCCCAGAAATCAGTTTTGCAAACACTGTGTTTCTGGAACCCATTGAGGGAATAGAAAACATCCCACCTGCCCGCTGGAAACTCACTTGCTACATCTGCAAGCAGAAGGGCATGGGAGCAGCTATCCAGTGCCACAAAATGAACTGCTACACTGCTTTCCACGTTACCTGTGCCCAGAGAGCTGGTCTCTTCATGAAGATTGAGCCCATGAGGGAGACCAGTCTCAATGGCACTACATTTACGGTGCGCAAAACTGCTTACTGTGAGGCACATTCCCCTCCTGGCACTGTGAAAAAAGGACGTGCAACTACTGCTCAGGAAGGAGATGAGGACATGGTAAAGAATGAGACAATGGAGAGGGTCAGTCCCAAAAATAAAAACAAAGTAAATTGGAAGCAGAAGGTGAAAAAGGAAAGCAGTGCTTCTGCACCTCTGCTAATGGTCACACAGATCCCTTCTTACCGGTGAGTGGCGCAGCTGTTCCAGCCCTTGTTTTGGTATAGATCCATGGCCTAGTAGTCTATCTGCCCTGGTTCTGCTTTCATCTCAACAGGACTTAGTCTTTGTAGAGCTTCCAATTGTTTACATCCTTCCTTATAGAATAAACAATCCATCCAATTGGCTTATAAGATGTTTAAAGAGGCAGATAAAAAATAAATATTATTTGAAACGATTAAATGAATAAACTTTTAGGGTGCTTTCTGAATAGCCAGAAGAGGCGGAGTGAAGTCTAGCCTTCCCCTCTTTTAATGTCTCTCTTTAGGGATCATTCCTGCAGGGTGGTTGGTGGTTGGTGGACCCCTGTGGGAGGGGAGTTAGAGCACAGGGCCACTACCGCCAACCACCCTGTAGGAATGATCCCTAAAGAGAGACATTGATTTAGGGATGAATGAGGCAGCCTAACTATGTGCTTGATTATAGCCCACAGCTAAGCTTGTTTCTTGAAGTTCATATTGTACAAAAATGTTTTTGAAATGCTAAATTGCTTTGGTTAATTAAAACTGTGAAGTAAATTTTGTTCATCTGAGCTCATGTGGTGGATGGGCATAGCTCATTTTACTATATTACTGCTGCTGAGCTGGATCTGTACAACTGTTTCTAGTGGCATTCATTTTCCAGTTGAAAATCCTCTAATCTGAGATACTGCATAGTTTGTATTTAAAGCTCATGTGACTGGAGTATTAGATAGTGGTCCATATTGCCTGAAGTAGAGGAGTTACCTGCTTCATATGGATTTGCAGAAATCTAAAATTGGATTTAATAAGGGATAAGCTCTTTTTATGCTATTATTTTCCCCAGGCTGAATAAAATCTGCAGTGGACTCAACTTCCAGAGAAAGAATCAGTTCATGCAGAGGCTGCACAATTATTGGCTATTGAAACGTCAGTCAAGAAATGGTGTACCACTAATACGGAGGCTACACTCTCACTTACAGACCCAAAGAAATGCAGAACTGGTATAAGAATTTTTCATTATGATAGTGCTGCTACAGTAATACAAAAGAGAAATGTTTGGTAAACTGAATGGGAAGGTTTAGGAAAGAATTGGATGAAAATGATCCTTTCTGGAATAGCTATTGTTATTTAGAATGTTAGTTAACTTTGAAAGTTTGAATGAATAATAGTAATGGAATTATTACATCTTCTCTTAATGGATACTTCCATTGCATAGTTCCTTTGCTATCAGTTGTGTGTGCATTACACCAATATTTTATATTGCATAATATAGAAAAGAGGCAAAACCAAGCTGAGATTAGATATAGTCATGAAACTATTCCTTAAGCCTGGAAACAGGGTTAACTCATTCTATAGAGCAAAGTTTTTATTCATGGTGTATATTAACACTTGGATTGTAGCTATTAATTATGAAGATTTTCTTTCTCCTATAGAGGAGTATTTTTCCCAATTCTAACTTTTTAAGTGTGGTTTCTTATCACAGTGCTCTGAGTGTAATTTATCTTTTTATAATTTATCTTTTTGTTCTATCCATTTATGTTTATTTACTAAATGTATATGGGCACCCATCTCAGATATATAACTCTGGGTGGCTAATGATATTTTAAAAAATTATATATAATTTTATATATATATACACACACAAACATCATAAAACACATACCTGCCACAAAAATGATAAAACAATAAGCAGCACAATTGAGAAATGGGATTAGATCCACATCTGGAGCGTCAGGCTCGAGCAAAGAGTATGCCTTCTAGGCTTAACAAAAGACCAACAAGGGGAGGGCTGACCTAATCTCCAGAGGGATGATATTCCAGAGGGCAGGTGCCAAGACAGAAAAGGCTCTTCTCTTGGGCCCCACTGGCTGACACTCTAAAACAGACAGGACCCAAAGCATTACCCTCCTACTGGACTGAATGGATGGGTCAAAAACAACCTGGGGAAGACAATCACATAAGCAACCTAGTGTTGAGGTAATTCCCCGTTAGGAGAATGAGCGCGTACAGGGAGACGTACTGAGAGTAGTGTTTGAGTAATACACACACAGCATACAGATACACTGTACAGTAAATGTAGGGTTTTACTTCCAGAAACTTTTAAGCAAAGTTCAATATATATATTTCCAACCCAAATAGCTGTTAGGTGACTTACATTCCTAACACCTGGCACCGAGACTGAAGGTTCACTTGTGTTAAATCTTTATGATTAAGCATTAGATACTGTGTTTTAGGTAGACCCTAATTGTGAATTGTTGTGGTGAGAAAAAGAAAACTGAGATGTGAAGTGACTGAAGCAATAAAACGTTATCTCCACAGAAGGAGCAGGATGAAAAGACTAGTGCAGTAAAAGAAGAGCTTAAATACTGGCAGAAACTTCGACATGACCTAGAAAGAGCGCGGCTGCTCATTGAATTAATTCGTAAACGTGAGAAACTCAAACGTGAACAGGTAAACAGAAGCAGGACTTGATGGTGCTTTAGCATCGTTTCTGTATATTGATTGTTACTGAAGTTGCATATATATTACAGATTTTTAGAGCTACTAGAGGATGGATTTATTTATTAAATTTATTTGCCACTCATCTCATATTGAAACAATTCCAGATGGCATATAAATAGGAATAACATTTCATGTTGTTGATCAGACCAAGAAAGGGGAATATATTAATTTTTCTATGCTGATTTCCAGTTCTAAGCATGTTTATTCAGAATCAAACATCACTTTTTGGTGTGACTTACACTCAGTTAAGTTGCCATATAATTGCAGCCAAAGATAAATCTGGAAATAGATTGGAAATTGTGTGATTTAAAAAATGCTTCAGAGAACACTTGATTTGTTCAAAAACTCCAGATTATTCTCTGGGTAGTGCCTAGTCAAATAATAATAAAAATTGTAAAAGCAAAGATAAAACCCAGAAACTAAATCTAGGAAAACAAGCACATCCATAGAACTACACCAGTAATATAAAATCAGTTTTATTACTGAACTGTTTGGGGAAATGTGGATGTTTGTGTTACAAGAACAGCAGGCTGCCCAGGTGAGTTTCCCTGGAGGGGATATGACATGGTCCTTTCTCCAGTTATCACTTATCTAATTATGGACCGTTACGTACCTGCATAATGATGGAAAGGCGTAACTATGGTATCCAGTTAGTTTAAGTTAAGGGTTTCAACAAAGCTATATTTCTAAATTTCACAGTCATGTAAAATGCCATTTTATAGCTAAGTATCTGCCTTAGTTTGCAGTTTTCTGCTTTAAATAATCACCGTCTTGTTCTGACAAAGTAATATAAGTTGAGCAGAGTCAATTTTGTTGTCTTGAAATTTATGTTCCTATGTACTATCAAGCAATTTCATACATTGAATAACTCCCTGGGATTAGTTTACACTCCATTTTTATAGTGTTGTATGATGAATGAGTGAGCTTTGTAGATATATATAATATGTAAAAAAGGAAATACTCAATTTCTCTCTCTCTTTGAATAGTATTAATTTCTCTCTCTCTCTCTAAATAGTATCATTATTCTGATTTCAGGTAAAGGTTCAGCAAGCTGCTATGGAATTACAGCTCACACCATTCAATGTGCTTCTGCGCACAACGCTGGATTTATTGCAGGAAAAGGATCCAGCCCAGATCTTTGCAGATCCCGTAAACCTTAGTGAGGCAAGTACCTAGATACATGGTTAAGATGATCTGAAGATTCTATTCAGAGGAATGGCTGTATCAGGGATTGGCAACTTGGGAGCATTGAGTCATCTGGACAACCCCCCCCCCCCAAAAAAAACCCCACCCTTCTCCAAACCTTCCACAAATTAAAGATAACCATGCAATATTACAAAGCGTTTGATGGGTGCAAATGCTGAAATTTCACAAAATCTGTCGCTCTTGCAAAGTTTCTCTCATTTTTACAGTGATAAACAATGCAATATTCTTGTTCTTTTATCATCAAATAAAAGCATTTATAGTGCCCATCATCTGAAATAATAACCCTGCCAGCTCTTGGACAATATAAAAATACAACTGGCAACAATAAAGTCTTGTTACTTGATTTTTTCATGTTACTGTTTCATAAAATAAAACATTTTGGAAGAATAAACTGCTTACACAAAGAGCTACCAAACTGTCCCAACCTGAGCACTGCCTATATGGAAATGGACTCTTATCCCTTAGCAAGATAGTTCTATTTACGAGAGCTGAAGGGAATGTAATTCAATAAGTAAGTGGCATTCTTGTAAGTTTATGTTCAAACCCAGTGCCAATAAGAGGACATGCAGAATACTTATGATGGGTATACCCTGGTTGGCTAGTAAATGATTTTTGTAATTGTACAGGTTTTATATGTTTAGGTTCCAGATTACCTGGAATTCATTTCCAAGCCAATGGATTTTTCTACCATGAGGAAGAAGCTGGAGTCCCACCAGTACCAAACACTGGATGAATTTGAAGAAGATTTTAACCTTATCCTTGCCAATTGCATGAGGTATAATTCTAAAGACACCATTTTCCATCGAGCAGCTGTCCGACTCAGAGACCTTGGAGGTGCAATATTACGCCATGCACGACGGCAAGCTGAGAATATTGGCTTTGACCCACAAGCGGGGATTCATTTGCCTGAATCTCCAAAGACAGAAGATTTTTATCGTTTTTCTTGGGAGGATGGTAAGTTTCTGAGCTATTTCTGATGTAATAAAGATGTATAAACATGTAAAGCAACTCAAGAAGTCACCTTGAAAAGTGTCTTATATAAAAATATTTCACTGATTCCATATTTAAGTGATGAATTCCCTGCATGTGGTATAAAGTTCATAGTGTAGTGTAACGTTCAGCTAGGTAAGAATGGTGAGTAGGTCTGCCTTGAGATGCAGAGAAGTTTCTCCATCGATATCACACATCCAATATTTCTAATTGCAGTTGACAATATTCTTGTCGCTGAGAACCGAGCTCATCTTTCCTTGGAAGTACAACTGAAGGAACTACTGGAAAAGCTGGACATAGTGAGCACCATGAGGTCAAGTGGTGCCCGAACTCGTCGCGTTCGACTCTTGAGACGGGAAATCAACTCCATCAGGCAAAAGCTGGCTCAGCAGCAGAATAAAGCCATGCCAAATGGAGAATCAGCTCCATGGGAAGAAGGTCTGGAAAAAATGTTGCAAAGTGATGAAGATAGGGAAAAAGGTGAGAGACTTCACTAGATTTCAATAAGTTAGTGAGGAAATAGATTTAGTTTAGGCTAGGCTGGGCTGGGAATCTGTTCACATTAATCTTACACAAGACTGTTAGAAGAATCCTTGTTATAATTATTGCTTTTAATAATGCATACCAAAATTATTTAAACATTGAGTAAGACATCTTCAGGATTTGTGGTATTTATCATATTGCACAGTACAAATTGTACCTCATGATAAATTAGTGAGTTTGGAAGAAAACAGCCGAGGCTAATCAGATTTGCCAGACTTGAATCTACTTGGCTGCAGCCCAAAATATGTCCTTATACTGATATCTCTGTAGCATCTAATACTAAGTTGGAACGTTCTGTGTGCTATCACATATCCTGATATGGACAAAGGAAAAGGAAAAGAGGAAGGAAGGAAGGAAGGAAGGAAGGGAAGGGAAGGGAAGGGAAGGGAAGGGAAGGGAAGGAAGGAAGGAAGGAAGGAAGGAAGGAAGGAAGGAAGGAAGGAAGGAAGGATATGAGTCACTAGAGTAGGTGGCTGCAAAAGAGATAAAAGCAGTTTTAGCCTTAATTAGTAGAAATTCAGTTCAA
Source organism: Pseudonaja textilis (assembly GCF_049901715.1). Lineage (NCBI taxonomy): Eukaryota > Metazoa > Chordata > Lepidosauria > Squamata > Elapidae > Pseudonaja > Pseudonaja textilis. The sequence goes on along the minus strand of NC_141992.1, from coordinate 50,903,994 downwards.
GGGAAGCAATAGTTGGCTTTTGCTTATTATGCCTTATTCAGATTCCATCTCACGGTTGTGTCTACTTCTGAGTATTATAATTCAAAACAAATTTAGAAAACCTAAAATGGCATAAAGAGGAACCTATGAGGAGGCATTGAGTTAACTGGATATGTTTAGCCTTGAAAAAAGAAGATTAATGGAGGATTTAATAGCACTCCTCAAGTATCTAACAGATAATCAGAGTTGGAAGGGACCTTGTAGGTCATCTAGTCCAACCCCCCGCCCAAGCGGGAGACCCTACACCATTTCTGACAAATGGCAGTCCAATCTCTTCTTGAAAGTCTCAAGTGATGGCACTCCCACAACTTCTGAAGGCAAGCTGTTCTATTGGTTGATTGTTCTCACTGTCAAAAAGTTTCTCCTTGTTTCCAGGTTAAATCTCTCCTCGTTCAGTTTCCATCCATTATTCCTTGTCTGGCCTACAGGCGCTTTAGAAAATAGCTTGACCCCTTCCTCCCTGTGGCAGCCCCTCTAAAAGGACTTTACAGAAAAGCAGGTTCAGACCTGTTTTGTGGTAGAGAATATATGTAGCTGAGAGTTGAATTTTTGGGCTCTTGGTGTTCTCTGAGCTTCCATTTGCTTCTTGCAGGCTGGGTGAAATCATTAGTACATGGGGCACTGAAGTTTGTTATCTGTTTATATGTGATAGATTGATCTGGCCTGGCTTAAAACATTTATTATTTCCCAATTGAAATTGTGTTTGTACAGGTAGTCTTTGATGTACGACACCAAATTTCTGTTGCTGAGACTGTTGTTAAGTGAGTTTTGCCCCCAATTTACGATCTTTCTTGCCACAGCACTGCAGTTGTTACATTATTGTAAATCAATCTGGTTTCCCCTTTGACTTTGCTTGTCAAAAGGTCGCAAAGGGGGAATCACATGACCCTGGGACTCTGCAACCGTCGCAAATATGAGTCAGTTACCAAGTATCTGAATTTTGATCACATGATCATGGGGATGGTGTAATGTTGTACGTGTGAGAAATGGTCATAAGTCACTTTTTTCAATGTTTTTCTAACTTTGAAATGTCACTAAATGAACTGTTTTAAGTCGAGGACTACCTGTACTTGTCAGTGTGTAGTGAAATTAAAGAATTTTCCTCATGTCTTCTGACTGCCCGTTGATTTTCATGGTTACATACTGCCAATTTGTCCTATATGGTGACCTACGTGTGTGCATCGTATGTTGTAACTTGACATGTTTTGTCTTCTTTGGCTGTTGAGTCTTTTTGTTTGCTTTGGATGCTTTGGATAGATACCATTGACTTATTGCTGTAATGCCAACAAATTATACTAACCTGGGAGTAATTTCTAAGAAGCTTTTCATGTTGTGGTAGGCAGCGAACTCCAACTTTTTGGCACCAGGGACCAGTGCCGTGGAGGAATTTTTTTCCATGGACCTGAGGGGACATGGTTTCACGTGCTGCCTGCATCCCAGGCATGGGGTTTTGTTTGTTTGTGTGGCATGGTTTCTGGCATACTGCGGACTGGTACTGGGGGTTGGGGATACCTGTGATAGTGCTATCCTTTTCATAGGTTATGTACATTGTGTTACAATCAATCACACAAAACATTAACCAACACTTGGAAATGCAAGAACTAGAATCTGAATAGGAACAATCAAGGAAAGAAACTACACTCAATTCAAACAGCAGTTGAGAAAGAAACAATACCCCAATGGAGGCTGGTACCACAAACCACCATATTTAAACAGCAAGAAGACTTCACTCCCTCATGCATTAATGATGTTACCTAGCCTAGGGATTAAATGTCTACAAGAAGAAAAGCAAGCTCAGAAATCACCACTGATCCAAAAAGGTCAATTTTCTATTGTTCCAAAATGTTGGACATGACACACAAGAACAGATTTAAGTTATAGGAAGACAATTCCAATGGAATATTAGGAATAAATTTACAAAGTTAAAAGCATTTGACAACAGAACCAAATAACAAGAGAAAGTAGTAGGTCTCCTTCACTGAGTATATAAGCAAACTAGGTTAAACAGATATTTGTTGAGGATGCTTTAATTTGTGCTGAGCAGGATGTTATGCATGGTGCCTAAATGTTCCTTGGCTGTGTATTATTCTGTGACCAAGAAATCTTTTGCAACTGTGTTCTTCCCTGTAAAAACCTGCCTTGAATATTATACCATGAGATTTCTAAGGAAACCATACACACATTCTCCAATTAATAGTAAATAAGTGAATTCAAGGACAGTGGGGATCAAAATAGATTCTATTTTGGCTAGGTGTAATACACTGTGATTTATGTACACAACAGTTAAGGATTTTTGAATGAGTCAGAATACCGTGACTTGTTCAATAAACCTAAAATGAATCATGACTTAAAACCATAAGTTATTTCGGCTAGCAAGAGTCTTAAACTGCTTTTGAGCAAGGGGTTATTCTTTTTCTTTTTTCAAGTGACATTAGTTGACAGTGTGTAACTAACTTGATTGTTCTCTCCCAAAGAAAGATGTGAAGTCATAATTCTTACATTTTCAGACAGTGAAAATGGAAAATGCTGTATATAGAAAAGCAGGCAGGGAGCTGATTCTGAGCTGGGCTATTCAAGGATTTGCATAGAATGTTATTGCTTTACTTACAGGGATTTACTTAACATCTGTGGCAAGAAAGGTCGTAAAATGGAGCAAAACTCACTTAACAAATATCTCACTTAGCAACAAATTTTCGGCTAAATTGTCATAAGTCGAGGATTACCTGTATTTTCTATGTCCTCTTTCGGCAACAAAAATATTCAAGCCCTTGTTAATTCACAGAAGTCGCCTTGTAGCTGTCTACCGCTGATATTGCCGTATCCTGTCTCTCTGTTCATTCTGGTATTCCTCAGAATAAAGTTCCATTTATCAAAGTTAATTATTTTCACATCCAGGGTTTCAGAACAGAATTCCTCAGCTATCCAGCCCCAGCATGACAAATTTTTGCCCATCTCTTTTTTGTCAGCTTGCAACAGGATAAGTTGATGTGCATTCTGGAGCAATTACAAGTAATCCTTGATTTATGACTGGTCACTTAGCGACCATTCAAAGTTATTCCAAACGGATCCCCAAAAAGTACTTATGACCCAGATTCAAAATTTCTCGGGCTGTTTCTCTCCTCCACAGTCGCATAATTGCATTTTGGGCACTTAACGATGGCCCACATTTATAGGTGTTTACAGTCACACAGTCAGATGATTGTGATTCATGACATAATGACTGCAATATTCACTTTATGACTATCATGTTCCTTTAATGACTACCACAAAAGTCATCAAATCAGACATGGTCACAGAATAACTTGCTTAACAACTGACGTGATTTACAATCATAATTCCTGGCTCAATTACAGCCGTAAGTCAAGGACTACTTATATAGCATTTTCAGTATTTTCCTAACTTGTATGTCAGAGATGAGAGCTGCTTATACTGCTGGTCTGTAGTTTATTTTCTTTCTACATTGTGACATTTGTGTGCCCATGCAGCATTTTGACAGTTTGGAAGTGTAGACAGTCCCAAATTTACACAATCAGTTTCTATCTTTTTTCCTACCCTTTTCATGATTGTCATGAAAGGAGAGACAAATGCATACTTGCTTTATAGAAATAGAATTAAAAAAAAATAACACCACTGATTAGGATATGGAGATTTTGCAGTCCTATTCATATCTACTCAGAATGTTATGTCCATTTGCCATTTCCACTTCCATTTTTTCCATGACTAGTAGCATAATGTGTTTTCCAAGGTTTATAATTGATTTGTAAGTATTACTACATGGTGGAAGTGAAAATGACAGAGAAACCTCCTCTTTCCTTGCTCTTTCTAAAAATTAGTCTAAAAGTGAGAAGGGTATTTAATTAAAGAAATTAGTTCATTCCATGTGTCTTTGTTTCTAGTTTTTGGTTCATAAATTGCTAAATGTATTTTTTTTTCCTGTAATATGTGTACTCTTCTAAATGTAGACTAAGATTTTTAGTATTTTGTTACACATCAGATGTTTAGGCTCCTGTAGTTCTCTGCAAGGGAACAATAGCTGTAGAGAGAGTTATGGTTATTCAAATAGCACTCCAATTATAAAAACAGAAGATGTGAAACAGCTGTTCTGCAGACCAGCAGAAAGATAGGGCAGCATATAAAAACCTTGGAAATGACTTTCACAGTTCTAATTTCTACTGCAGGCATACTTTGAAGTTGTCTTCTCCACACACTTTCCCCCAGTAATTGCACCCTTACAGTCAGAGTTAAATTATGTTTAACTGTTAGTGAAGCAACCACAAAATGTTGCTATTTTCTAGCAGTGTTTTATTATAATAAGATTTAAAAGTGTTATTCTCATTCTCATTCATGGAGAAATAAAATACTTGATATGGTTTTTTTTCAGTCAGCACTCTAATTTTGTTAGGAAATTATTGAGTCATTCCTTCTTCCATGAGTATGGTGAGTGAATAGCATGGGGAACATGATAAAATGACAGCATAAATCCAACAATTTCATCAAACAAATGTTGCCCTTGTGTCCTAGTCTCTGACACAAGTATGTATGTTGTTTTTGTGTGATGACATCATCATGCATGTTTCATCATCAGTTGTAATGGCTTTCTGCCCTGGTCATCCATGTTGAAAGATATATGGTTTAGGACATGGAGTGAATATTTTAGCTTAGACTGAATGCCTGGATGGAAACAGAATTTAAATGGGAGAAGAATGCAAGTGTGATTTCATTCTGTTATGGGTTTCAATCAAACCATAGTCGTGTCAGAGAACAAGAAATATGCCTGAGATTTGGACTGTTCTGAATGTTTTTGTGACTGTGCAAGGAACAGTAACAGTTTTGTTTTGTTTTGTTTGAAATAAAAAAAATACATTAGTGACTTGCTTTTAGTATGCACGAAACTGGATTCCATTCCTTTAAACAGACTTGAACTGCATTTGAAATTCTTCTTTAATCTCTAGACCTTTCATATGTCCGGTTCCTCTTATGTAGGAAATCATGTAGAGGTCAGATTACTTGAAAAGTATTAGAATCTGGAAAAAAAAATGAGTAAAGAAAGATAGGAAAATGAATTTCATGTAGCTCAGTGTTTTCAGCATATTTACTCAGAAGTAAAACTTTCTAAATTTAATGTGTGGGGCAGCGGTGGGATTCAAACATTTTTACTACCGGTTCTGTGGGTGTGGCTTGGTGGGCATGACAGGGGAAGGATACTGCAAAATCCCCATTTCTTCCCCACCCCACTAACCTGCTTTCCAGCTCCATTCTCCTGAGCAGGGCAACAAAAGAAGACCCAGCCAATCAGCTGGGACTTGGGAGGCAGAGAATAGATGTGGACAGGGCCAATCAGAAGTGGTATTCCAAACTACTCAAAATTTCCCCTACCGGTTCTCTGAACTACTCAAAATTTCCCCTACCGGTTCTCCAGAACTGTTCAGAACCTGCTGAATACCACCTCTGGTGTGGGGGATTAAGAAATTTTGCATATTTATTCCATCCTAAATAATGCCATGAGGTTATATTTCCTGGCTCTTGTGAGAGTCAGAATAGTTCCTTCTTGAAGACTTAAATAAGATTCTCTCTGCCTTGTTCTCCCATACTTGGAACGACTCCCTTAAATACACAATACAAAAAGTAGTTATTTAACTGGTGTACCATTGACTTACAATCATAGGAGGAAACAGAAAGCTGTGATCCTACTTTGGGGAATACTTTGTCAAATGTTCAAGCAGATTCTTTTTCTCTTTAGCAGATGACACCAAGCCCCCACTTCCCCCTACCCTGGAGCCCACAGGACCTGCACCCTCCCTATCGGAGCTGGACTCTCTGCAGGACCCTCCAACTCTCAAACCCATTAGCGAAAGCAAGTCCTTGAACAGACTGCATAAACGGCTGAAGTCCGAGGGTGAGCTCTTTGATAAGAAGACGCTGCTGCAGAGGGAGAGCCACCACGCCTTCCACCGCTTGCTCAGCGACAACGGCCTGAACGGATTGGCCCTTCAGGCTACGGGCACTTCTGCCAGCCCCCCGTTTAGTGGAGTGGGCAGGCGGACTTCTGTCCTTTTTAAAAAAGCCAAGAACGGGGTGAAACTGCAAAGAGATCTGGATTGTCCCCCTGAGAATGGAGAGGACCACAACCAAAGTGGGCAGCTCTCCCCCTCCAGCATAGAGGGTGAGCAGCCATCTCGGAAACAGCCACAGAGTGGGAGCTACAGCGAGAGCGATGACGAGAAATCCCCCAGGCAGGCAGGAGTGACAGGTGACTCCCCTGAGCTTTCATTCCTCTGATGTTTTGGAAAGCCAGAGATTTCTAGAGTAAGGCTGGCAAGAAATGTCCGTATCTCTATAGCATCAAGCATTTCCCTGAGTCACTTTGATAATTGGCTTCTGTGTAGTTTCTGTCATAGGGATCTTTACACCAGGCTCCAGTGATATTAAGGAGGAGAGAAAGCTGTGGGCTTCAAACAGAAGATTAGCCTGAGTTGTGGAAGATATGCTGACCTTTTGATTTGTAATTGATTGGATTATTTTTATTATTATTTATTCTGTTGCTAGGACTGTTTTTAGGAGGATTTGGAACGTTAGATAGTTTGAAATATAAGAGTAGAAAGGGGTATAAGTTTCTTTATTTTCACCCCAAAAATGTTTCCCTTGCCTAGACCTCTTTTCATATTTTTATTTTGGGGGTGAGTCACTATGTATATTACTTTTTATAACTCTTCCATTGGAATGAATCCCGACACTTTTGAGATTTTTTTCCAGTGAACATTTGATATAAACAGTTAACACCAGAATCTTCCCCACTGCTTTTAGAATAGAACAAAACAACGTGCCAAAAACAGGTTTGATGGTGCCTGGAAGAATGCAACAGTATTAAAACGTCACTTATTTATAAGATCTGAAATATTAAACAGCAGGTTATAACATTTCTCTTAATGTGTCTCTGACTTCAGGGCTCACGTGATGACTCACAAGTGAGTGTGGGTTCAGGCTCCCCTGAAAAACCTATTTGAAAATACTCATATTTGAAGTTCTGCCAATGACACTTGATCTCTAATCGTTTATTCACATATGGCAGTTAACATTTGATGCTGCAGTCATTACATAGTGAACATTGATCTGTGAGCCCTTATATTATTTCACTATTTGAAAAAGAGAGAATCAAATTATCCTTAACCATTCCAAAAGCAGTATTTTTACCTATATGCTCCACAGAGTACTTTTTTTATTTGTCCATCAAATTTATATGGCTGCCCATATCATAAGAAGTGATTCTGGGTGGCATACAATAATATAATAAGGAACAGAATGATCCTGTGAATAACAATGTGTGTGTTTGTGTGTGTGTGTGTGTGTATAGGTATAGGTAAAAGTAAAGGTTCCCCTCGCATATACGTGCTAGTTGTTTCTGGCTCTAGGGGTTGGTGCTCATCTCTGTTACAAAGCCGAAGAGCCAGTGCTGTCCGAAGACATCTCCGTGGTCATGTGGCTAGCATGACTAAATGCCGAAGGCGCACCAAACGCTGTTACCTTCCCACCAAAGTGGTCCCTATTTTTCTGCTTGCATTTTTACATGCTTTCAAACTGCTAGGTTGGCAGAAGCTGGGAGAAATAATGGGAGCTCACTCCCTTAATGGTGCTAGGGATTCGAACCACCAAACTGCCAACCTTTCTGATCGACAACTCAGTGTCTTAGCCACTGAGCCACTGAGTCCCTTTCATATATGTGTGCATATGTATGTGTGTGTGTATGTGTGTGTATATGTATGTACGTACGTATGTACACACACACACACATATAAATAATATGTAATTTTAATATATTAAGTAGTACATAACTCTGATACCTGTTGCATGCAGCATTTTCTTAAGTAGCAGCAAATAATGTTAAATTCATGGATCTGTCTTCTTCAATGTAGTACCGAGGAATTATGAGTTTTGTGAGAATTGTCATATGTCTGGAGCATCCAATTTTGTGAAAGTAGCAGCAGATGAAATCTCCCACTTAGGTATATCCTGAGGTATTTTGATTTTTACGTGTTTGGGTTGTTGAGGTTACAATTGCTGTAACAATGAGGTTGCCATTGGAAGAACTGAAGAATACCTATGTGGTTGCGAAGAGTCAACAATGATATAGTGGTCACATAATCAATGATGTGTGTTATGTGTCTGCATCCATGCTTTATACATTTGTGTAGTCTTATTTCAAAAGCTTATGTATCACTTGCAGGTCTCTTGTCCAAATATTAATTAAGCTTAACCCAGTTTGTATTTGGGTTCAGATGCAGCCAGCTTAGTGTGCTAGGCTTACATAGCAGCTATTGTTAAAAATAATAAACTATCAGAGTAGTTTCATATTCTAGTTTGACTAGTAAGCGCAGCAGTTATTTTTCCCATTTGAGGCATTTGTGTGACAGCTCAGTGATTACCAAAAGATTCTAATGTTCCACTGAAAACTGTTTTCACTCAGACTTTTCCCCTTTAAACCCCATTCTTTTTATCTTTTTGTTCATGATTAGAAAATTGTATAGTGAAGGAAAGGGAGTTTTCTGCTTTTCCTCTCATGAATAATTATATGGACACATTTGTTAAGAAAAAGAATGAAGATTAATTGGCAGAAAATAAGATCAAATAGTTTATTACACTCAGTGGTAATACTTCACAAAATAGAATTATTTCATCCTTGTATTTTGAAGGGGTGATGTGGACCTTTGTTAAAAAAATAATAACCATAGGGAGTCTTCTTGTGGCTAATGTATTTCATGCATTTTATTTGGGAGCCAAGTTTGTGGTTGTTCCTCTGACTGTTATTCCACATTTATATATTTTCTATGACCATGAGGTCCCTCTCGTTCCTGTCCAGTCTAATGTTTAATAAGTTTATGGCAGTTTGAACCATGTTTGCCATTTAATTGCCAATTCACCAGATCTGCAGATATCCTTTTGGAGCACATTACATCACAGGAATAATTTTGGTGTTGGCAACTTTTTGGCAGTTTTACTGCTCAGCCTCAGTTAAATAAAATTCATTATCCTCATAAAAAATAGTAGATCACACACAACCTGAAACAAAACGGCAAAGATTGTCATTTTAATGGAACATTTCTAGCATATGTAAACCTCAAACAGATGGGGCAGATAAGGCAATATTGATACCTCTAAAGGCATTTAAACCCCTTTTACATAGGCAGGGTGGTTAAACAGAATGTGGTGATGCTATTATTGATCATTCCTAAGACAGCTGCTTTTGCAGAGGAATTTCCTTTTGTAGCATCATTGTAAATTTTATTCCCGATTTCAGTGTCTTTAGTTGGATAGGATAGTATAATTCCTATCCAACTAAAGACACTGAAATCGGGAATAAAAACGAAGCTCAAAAGTGAAGATATGTTTATACCCTTTTCATGTTAAAATTTCTCTTCCTCGATATGCCCTTTTTTCCTCTAGAACCAAGAATATTACTACTTTTTATACCTTTATACTTACAATAACAGATATTAGTGAATATATAGAAGATAGCTAAACAGTTTCTCTCTCTCTTTAGAATCATATAATAAAGGAAATGACAGTAGGGAGAAAAATAGAGCCTTCGTTATAATACAAATGCATAATAATCTATTGGGATTAAATAAAGACAGAAATAAATGCATATTCTCAGAAGAAAAGTAATGAAGTGCCTAGGGGATTCTTGTGTGGGTGGATATAATAATAATCAAAATTTAGAACAACAATTTAAAAGGATAGGGATAAAAGGCTTAGCCGTTGAAAAATCATGGGATAATGGCTGGAATGAAGACCATTCCAAAATTAATTCTATGAGAGACTGATAGAGTTACTGATACACAGTACTATTTTTATGAGATAGTCATATACAGGCAAAACCAAAAATGAACTTATATCTGTAGAGCATTAAGAACACAATTCAATACGAACTGTATTTATATTTATTTATATTTATAATCATATTGAAAATTAGTGCTGTGTAATCTCAAAACTTTGTGTCAGAGATTGCCTATAACGTTAGGTTTGCATGCTGTGTGTTTTCATTCTCTTCCAGTTATCTGGGTCCAACATAACTCATAATTCACAGAAAATATGGTTAACTATAATGTTTAACTCTTTTTGACCTAGGAAATTTTTTCAGAAATACAGTAAACATTCATATACATACAAATGTTCCAACTTTAGTTCAGTATATGCAAGATTCCCCTGGTGATCGGGGCACTTTCATAAGATAATACCCCCCCCCCCAAAAAAAAATTACTGTATTGCATTATTTGTTTATTCTACTACTTCTCCTTTTGTAATAATGCACAAGAAGAAAGAGAAAATTACCTTGAAGCAACTTTTATGCTGGGGGAAAAATGCAATTGAAAATACAGTGAACATGTATTTTGAATGTGTTCCATTAGTTTGAAGGGATAACTTGGAACTAATTGGCTTCTTTATTATTTTCTGGAAATAAAACGAAAAGCAAAATGTGCGTATAAAACTAAAGTGTTACCCTCTTTATTTGGAAAAATACCATCTGAAAGGATCAAAGGAATGTAGGATTCTATTAATCAAATTGTCCCTAGAATAATTACTTCGATAAATATCTCCTTTGGGCTTCAAACTCAAATGTTCTATTGTAATTAGGACAAGGAGTTAAAATTGCTCACATTTTCCCCAGGGTCTCTTGTGCATCATTTAAAAAATGGGTTCTTATGTATATTTCACTCTTCTGCCCCATACTCTGTCTGGATTAACACAATCTATATGTTAACTGCATAAAGCTTTATTGGGTCCAATGCAATGCCATCATAAATGAAATTCAGAACTCACTGGATGCTGGTGATTCTGGCTCAGATTTGGAAAGCTAAGGCAACATTATAAGCTTTGCTATGCCTACATCTGAGTCTCCTTAAGCATGATGAAGTTGTGATAGTGTATGTTCCTAAATGTTTCTGTGGCTGCCAAAACAGCTAGATTAAGTTTGTTTTACTGCACAATCAGGTCTCTAGAATCAAAAATAGTTGCAGATATCCAGATGGAAAATGCTCCTGGGCTGCCACTCTGCACAAACGTTTGGAAAGTCATGCCAAATGCATTCTGAATGTGCTCATCTGACTTCATTAGCTGGAATGTATAACTGTGTTTTCCTTGATGAATCTCTGAATATCTTTTGAAGAAGCATATTATTTGTAACTAGACTTATTCTTGCCTGTCTTCTCAGCAGCTGTGACCAATGGCTTCAGGAAGCATATAGAAAGTGGATCTGACTCAGAATGTAGCTCTGGACTGGGCAGCGGTCTTTCATTTGATATCTGCAGGTAAGACCCCTTTTGGGGGGTTGCATTCAAATAATTACAATTCTACTAATGTTATATATGCAGTAGGTTTGCAGATTTCATAGTGATTGTTCCTACCTTACATTTTGGGCAACATATAATGTAGTAGTAGTGCTGGATCTCATATGTGCAGAATATGTTTACCTTATAGCAGGGTTTCCTAGACTGAGGTATATCTCCCTTGGGGAAGTGCAGACAAAGTCCTTTAGTTACAATATATGGTTGCAACAAATTCACCTTTTCCAAAGTTTCATTTTATATTATTTTCATTGTTCATTTGTGTCCATTTTGGTGTTTGGATTTTTATAGGTATGTGCATTAAAGGGAAATGTGATGGCAGGTGTGTTGGCAGAAAGTTTAGGAACCCCTGCCTTGTAGCATATTTATTTTCTGACCCTTTCTTCATTTTCCACTAGTCTTTTAAAATTAACTTACTCGATGATTTCAAGATATATGGGTACTGTAAGATCAAGAGTAAATTCCAATCCAAGTGTTAGGAAAGTTCCCTACAAAAAGAATGGTTTGCCTCATCCAGTAAACATCTAAATCTTTTAGATTTATATCCAGACTTTGGCCCTAGAAATGTTAGAGCCACATTAGTTCTGCTAACTCTTACCTTGTCATAGTCTTTATCTTTCCTAACAGTGGGAAGCCTCCTTGGCATTTGCTTGCTTCCTTATTCCTCCTATGCAATTCTTAAAAGCAGCTAATCATTATTTTAAAGACATAACAGAGCCCCTATCTGAGGGAGATGAGCAGTTTACAAATAGGAAATACTAGTCAATCAATCAGCAATTATTTTGCCCTTGTTTTCCTTCATGTGGTTTCAGTTGCCCCAAAGATACCCATATCATGTAAAGGTCTTGTGGTTTGTTAGAGAAATTGCACATCAAGCCCCAAGGAATGGTTTTCACACTAGCATGGTGACCATCCCAGAAAATAACACTCCTTTGTGACTTGACTCCTTGGTTTCCTTTAGTTCATGAGATTATGTGAACTGAACTAACTACCTCATGGTATTTAGTATCTCACTTTCTTGTCATGCCTCCTTTTTTTCACAGTAGTCCACCACCACACAAACGTAGCCGAGGAAAGCCTGCTCTTATACGGGTCCCTTTTCTGGATGGTGTAAATAAAGATTTGGCATATAGCAACTCAGGTGAGATAAAAATTTGCACATGAAATTCATATGAGTAAGACATAGGTGCTATTTTTCATGTTGATTGTGCCACAGGATAATAGGTTCTCTGCTTATTTCTGTGGAGTTAAGCACTACCAAATTGATAAGAACCGTTTGTCAATTTATTCTTTAAACCGGTGATGTCAGAACTTGCAGCCCCTGAAATTAAGCAAGTGGTATAATATATTTCCCTGAACAGGTACTAGAATTCATTTCTGAATTCCTTATTCTTCTCAGCTATTTGTCATGAGCTGTAGTGGCACTGTGGTTAGAATGCAGTATTGCAGGCTAACTTGCTGTTCACTGCCAGGGGTACGATCCTCACCAGCTCAAGGTTGACTCAGCCTTCCATCTGTCCGAGGTTGGTGACCCAGCTTGTTGGGGGCAATATTGTGACTCTGTAAACAGGGGTCTCCAACCTTGGTCACTTTAAGTCTGGAGGACTTCAACTCCCAGAATTCCCCAACCAGCTTTGCTTTACTGGCTAGGGAATTCTGGGAGTTGAAGTCCACCAGGCTTAAAGTGACCAAGGTTGGAGACCCTTACTATAAACCACTTAGAGAGCTGTAAAGCATTGTGAAGTGGTATGTAAGTCTAAGTGCTATTGCTATTTAAGGTGAAGATGTGAGTGAATTCAGAAGGACAGCAGGGGATGCGGAGAAACTATGTTGTAGAGGGCCTATGATATGAGGAAGGATCTCAGGAGTCATAGTTTCAGCCAGTAGTTTTCATTCTCCCAAATCCCCTTACTTGATACATTTAGCTATTCCATGTTATATAATTAGAGTATGTTATGGAATACAGCTACTTTGAGGAATAAAATATGGATATAGGAATGCTGAGTAAAGACATTTAAAATCTTACACAATGTATTTACAGTACAAAATGCTTTACTATACTAAACAATTAGAAATTTGCAAGACTTTGCAGAAACAGTCAATTGCTAAGTGAATTACCTGGTCCTAAATCCAAACCCAGCTTATCCAAAGGGTGCTTTTGCCAGAAAATGGGAAAAAAGAGTTGCAAAACATGATCATGTGACTATCGGTCATAAATATAAACTGTGATCATGTGATTGTGGGAATGATATGGCAGTTGTAACTTTGAAGACAAGTTGCAAATAACTTATTTTGAGTCTGTTAAGTGGTCAGTTGTAAGTCGGTGACCACTTGTAGTTCCAAATCTGTAAGTGAAAATGTTGGTTATGTATACAGGTACACAAGACAGTTCTTTTATTAGTCATTCCAGTGCTAGTTGAAGATTTGTATCTTGGGTTGTTCTCTTTTTAGAAGACTGAGGATAGTTTGAATAGGACATTCATGAATTTTGCCCTAATAACATAATAGGATTGACCTAATTTGCAATGTATTCCTTTTGTACCAAATCCATTATTAGATAAGTTACTGCCTTCTTTACCTAATATGCTATTTTTATTTTTGTTCAATTTTGTTTTATTATATCTATTTTTAATTAGCAAGGAAGACCTAGCACACAGTCTAGTCTGTGTACAATCTATGCTTCCATAGCAATGAAACTAAATCTTCAGTGTTATGAATGATGAATTTGGCATGGCACAACATAATTCTAAATTGTCCTGTGACTTCTTAGGAAGAAACTTGCTGATGTCATTTGAGGAACATGCTGACCTAGAACCTCTGGAGCTTGTGTGGGCAAAGTGTCGTGGCTATCCTTCTTACCCAGCCCTGGTATGTATCTAAGGCTAGGTGGTTCTTCTTGGGAACATGAGCTGACCCTTCTGAGGCTTTGAGGTGGAGATTGATGACACCAGGCAACGTTGGTTTACTTCTATTGGAGAATGTGACTTTGGGGGGCTGTTTCTAACTTCCAATATTATGTGGTAAAATTCCGGGTTGTGTCAGATCTGGAATTACAACAGACTTTGCTAATTTGATGCTTTCCTAAATAAAAGAAATTGTTTTGGAAGATGGACTTTGCTCTTTTCTTTTTAAATGGATTTCACCACTTGGAAACCTGACAAATTGTGCTTAAGAACAGTTTCACTTAGTAGTTTTATATTTACTTCATGCTAAAAGGCAAAATAGTGCACCTACTTTGAAACATCAAGCAGCCTCTAAATATTTTAAGATTATCTGGGTTAGATATGAATTTTCAGAATTTGAGTTTGATAGCTTAATTATTACTTGTGTTTATTACCTGTTTATTTTTCTCCAATTTAAAAGTCATATAGCTGAATATTCTTAAGACTCCATTTCATATATATAGCGAATGTTGTTCTGTTCAAAATATATTGAGTTTAAATAATAAATAGTTGATTAAATTATTAATGATTAACATGTTTTTATTATCTTCGCATATTGTGAGTTAATATTTATAAGATGTATTACTGTTTTTAACTTTTCAGAGTTAGATCCTCTCTGTTTACTAAATAGTTCATTCTATAATTCTCTAGAATTTTAAAATATTATTCTAAAACATACATTATCATGACAGCAAAATACCAGATTAACTCATTTATTCTACAATATTTTACCCTGATTTTCACAAAATAGATTTGAAATAATATCTGCCTTAAGGGTGGATGATGATGTAATTTTATATAAATTCCAACAACATCTGAGAAGTAGAGAACATACAGTGCTAATACTTTTTATTTAAATAATAATAATTTTATTAAAAGTTTTAAAAGATAAAAACTAATATAACTAATATAAAATAAGGAAGAAAAAAGAAAAAGAAATAAAAAAAGCTGAAGTTCAAGAAAGAATACAAAGAAGTGGCTTCTGATCTTCTTTATAGCAGTTATAAATATAATTATAAATTTACGTCTTTCTCTAAAGTTACATCAGGATTCTCTTTCTCTAATCTGCCCTGCCTATCATCAAAACCATAAACCATAAATTCATTTTCTTCTGTTTTGCACAAAACAGTTTTTGTTTTGCATCAAGAGTTTTGAGTATTTGCCTATTATTTCTCATCTATAAAGGCTTCTTGTGTTAGATTCACAAAGATGTTTTGGGCAGAACCTGTGGGTCTGACTTTATTTCTTATTTTCAATAGGGTATATCTAACATAACAATTTTTAAAATCCACCTTAATCTTGATTTTACTGTTTTACAAATAACAAATAATACAAATCTCAGGTCACGTCCTTCTAATTCCAAAAGCATTCTATTTCTCAGCTGTAGCCATGCTGCAAAATACAATTACGAATCCAATACTCTCTTTTCCATATATTTAACTTTTGATGTTTTGCCCCTAACACACAAACTTAACTATATCATTTTGCCATTGTTTAAAATGGTGCATCAGTTGTCAAAGCAGGTATTGTCTAAAACAAAAATGTCATTCCACACAAGGCATTCATTTTTATCACAGAAATTCTCCCTAGCAATAACAATTGTAGTTTCTCCCATATTAATATGTCTTTTTTAACTTCATTCCATGTTTTAATACTAATACTTAATAAGTGCTAATACTTCTGAGTGTGTCCCCAGATCCAGTTAAGATCCATGATTTAATCTCTGAATTCTAAAATATTAGATTCAGGGTATATAAAAGTATTCCTTGTTCTATATGAAAATGTAAAATAAATTATTACCACAAAATTTGATATACATAAGCGCTTCATATGTATGTGTACGAATGATATTTTATACAACAATTTCAATAAATACTTTCCTAGTACAAGAGAGTGATTATCAGGGTTAATCTGTTTTTCATGCTGGGGTGAAGAATTTTGAAGTATGTTCTTAGAGAAATACATTCACCCCTTTAAGCAGTAAGTAAAGGATGGTCTAATTTGCGCAAAAATATTTAAGATTCGCTCGCCGAAACAAATTGCCCACGTTACCACCAAAACCTGGATGCCATTACTAAGCTGCTTCTTTCAAGCATCGTCAGATTTTAAAACAAAGGGCTATTATATCTTTGAGCTAAATTTTTGTGACTTGTGCTAAATTCACTGCTGTGTTTTGCTCTTTGCCTTTAGATCATTGATCCTGAGATGCCACAAGAAGGCCTTCTTCACAACGGAGTCCCGATCCCTGTCCCCCCTCTGGAAGTGCTAAAATTAGGTGAGCAGAAGCAAGCGGAGGCTGGAGAAAAACTTTTCCTTGTCCTTTTCTTTGACAACAAGAGGACATGGTGAGTAAAATAAGCAAATGAAGGGGAACAACTTCTTTTCTTTGGACAATAGAATATCAAGTATTTATTTTCATTAATGTAAGCAAACTTGCTGATGATTGAGGGAAGTTTTGGTCTATGTAACAGAATAGCAAGCCAAGAATTCATTCTTCTTCTAGTGAATCATAAGTATGTCTTCTGTTTGTAACTGCACTACATACTCTAGTTTGTTTTTGCTACATTTACTAACACTTTATCAGGCATTAGTGCAACTTGTAAAAGTCACAGAAGGGTTGATTTGTACAATTTGTAATGCTCTCGATTTCTTAATTGTCTCCATAATAACATTCCCTCCATCTTCTCCCCTCCCTCCCTCTCCCTCTCTCTCTCTCTCTCTCCCTTCTGTAGGCAGTGGCTTCCACGAGAAAAAGTTCTTCCTCTTGGAGTAGATGACACTGTGGACAAACTCAAGATGCTGGAAGGACGGAAAACCAGTATCCGCAAGTCTGTCCAAGTTGCATACGATCGTGCAATGATTCATATGAGCCGTGTTCGGGGAGACCATCCTTTCATCACACCCAATTATCTGTAGGAAACTTGTTCTACCCATCCTATAGGAAGTAATGTCTGCATCTACAGACAAAGTAGATCAACTATGACCTGAGGAATATGGGATTTTCCTGCCTACAAGACGATGCAATTGCCACATTTGCATTCTTAGTAGATACACGGTATTTCCAACAGCAGGAAAAGTTTATGTTATGTACTTGATATGTGCCAAAAAGTCTGCCTGGTTTCTTTCTGAACATGTTTCTCAAAGGATCCAGGACGGAAAGAAGTGATGTAGCAGCTTGACCTAGTAAGAAGATGTCAGGAGAAGCTACACTATAATATTGAAACCCTGGCAGAATCTTAGATAATTTGCTGATTGGACAAGAAGCCCAACCAGACTCTTGAGTTTTTAAACTTCAGCTAGTCCTGAAGCAGCTGTGGAGCTTATTGCTTCTGTTATGAATTGAGGGTCTTTTTGATGACTCTTGTGTGCCAAATGTTCCCTAATATTCACCATATATTTTCAAGTTATTTTTGAAAAACACTGGTCCCCCCTCCCCCGTGCAATTATATTTGCAACCCTGTAGAAATCTCTAAATTTGTATATGTTTTTATGTTAGAGATTACAATTAAAGAAAGAAAGAATATTTTGGGGTAATGCCCCTTTCCTGATTTTGCCTCACGCTCACATTCACAGAGCTTTAAATATGAAGAAACCCCTAGGGAGATATTTTCTGTGATTTTTACATTTCAATTTCAGATTCGTATACTTCTGAAAATTGATAAAGTAAATATTTTAAATGTTATTTTACAAATACTTATGCTGCTAGAACATTGTTGCTAGATATGAAGGTTTATTGTGAAATGAGGAAAAAGCAATCTTTATGGTATCGAAAACATTTCCCCACCACCACCACCATTGCCCCCGTTCATGAACAATGGCACTGAAGCCCTGTCTCACTCGTCATGCCTGTTCTTCAGAAAATCACAGCATCCTGTCCATTCTGTAGGAGTTCTAGACATGGAAGCAGCCCCTTGTTTATTTACAAGGGAGCATGCATAAAAATCTCTTCCTTATATGCATCACCTTATTTAGGTTTGGGCCATTAAGCATCACATTGACATTTAGAGTTTTTTTCCCCAGCTTTCAGTAGTAAGTATCTGCTTATATAGCGTGCCATATGTACTTTGACGTATGCAGCGCTGGACTAGGGCAATCATGTAGAATCATGATTCCTCTTTACCTGAAGAAATGAGAATTAAATTGGAATGTGTTTGTCATGTTATTCACCGGAATTCCCTACAGTCACTCTTGACCACCCCGTAAACACTTCAGGGTTTGCTTTCATACTCTCTGAGCTTCCATTATTGGGATCTGTTAAAAATACAGCACAATCCTTTGGAGAAACCCTTTTTTTAAAAAAACTTGCATACAAAAAGAGGAAGAGCTGAACCCTGCAAGTTGACAGTGCATTTCATATTTGATTTTGTGAAGTTTTTTTTTTCCTTTAAGAATTTCAAACCAAAGGTACAGAGCAAGATTGTAATTTGAAAACCATTCTCTTCCCCCGCCCCCCTTTTAAACTTTATTATTGTTGTTATTTTCTTATTAAGAGATTATGGGACAAATGTTATTGTGCAAAAATCACTGCCATTTCTAGTGGTCTTTTTTCAAGAACCACATCTTATACATTGGGACATAAAAACACACTATATAGGAAATATCTATAACATAAACAGAACATGAATAGGAATCTTTTTTTAAAAAAATAGTTAATATCTCAAGAGTGTGGTTCCAGAAGGAACTTTTGTATATAATTGTAAACTACTGTTCTAAATTATTCAGGCCAATTGTTAATCTTTAAGTCCTCAGTTGTGTTGCTGGGTCTTTTGTATGCATACATAATTAATTTAAAGAAACATACATTTTCCCAGATTGTAGCCTGGCTGTGGACTTGTGATTTATGTTTAACTATTTTAAGATCTTGCATTTTAATTTCTTCCAATTTTTTCAATTACAATTTAAGGATTTGAATTGGCTAATATCCTGCTGTTGCAATGGGACCTAAACGTGACTTGTCAGTCTGCTGTAAAGCACAGATGGCTCTATTTATTGTAGAAAGTGAGTTTATTTGCTTTCTAGAACTGTTTATATCAGATGGAATAAGAAGTAATTAAATTCTATGCTTGTAAAGAAAAATGCTAATTTTACCTACTATAATCTGACTGTCTGAAACTATATTTTCTCTCTGAGAAATAAATGTTCTAATGTAAAATATCTGATTGGACTATTTTAGCGGGGGAAATTTCTCACTTGAGTTGGACTCTGAAATGAAATGATTTGTGTATTTAGATGATTTCTGAATAGCTGCTCTTGAAAACACCATAAGCTATTTCAAAGTGCTTTCCTGTTTCCAGATATACTCTCTAGAAAACCATAGGGTGTGGAAAAATGATCCCCAAGCACAAACAAAGCTGTTGTAACTTTATAGATATGTTGATGTACTTCCACACTAGAAGAGCTGCATGCCAAAGCAACTTTGCCAGTGAAATAGCCAAATATAGGATCATAATTTATAGTTGGGGCACAAAAAGGGCAGTTATATGCCAAATTGATAAACATAATGCATACTGATTTCTGAAGAGGTCAGCTCAAAGAACTTACTTTGCCCATGAGTATTTTAATTTATCAGAAGTTAGTACACGAGATCGCCTCGCCATCCACATTGGACTGTTCCAAGATGGAATATATTAGGGAGGAAAGCCACGTATCTTGTTAAAAATCTTACCTTGGGACTAATCTTTATCCTTTCTGTCCATATCAGTTCGGGCGATTATGAGAGAACAGGCCTTTGAGAAGGATGTTTATGTTTTCACTGTATTCTATATGCAAACCTCCAACTACTGGAGTTTTCAGGTCTCGTATTATACTGCTTGTTCTTCCATTTCCATTTTTCAATCCAAAGGAAATATGCATGGGCTGGGATGAATATAAGTGTGAAGTGATACTATATGGGGGGGATTATACTATACATTATATAAATGGTGGGACAGGGAAACCCCATGTTTGCATCTTGAGTAGCTTTACATTTTCTTTGATTCTCAGGCATAGGAATACGTACCTGTGATTGGTTTACACTGATTATGTTTTTATGTTGGATGTCATTTTTATTTATTTATTAAGGCAATTTTTGCGACCAACCAATTCACTCATAGTGGACTCCAGGTCTTACAAAAACCCCAGTACAAAATCCAATAAACCCTCATCCCCCTGGCAAGAACAATTAAACCAACCACCCTGGGGTCTCCAGGCCCAGTGGCAAGACCAGGTCTTCAGGGCCTTTTGAAAGAGTGCCAAGGTGAGGACCAATTTTATTTCTGCAACGATGATGTTCCACAGGGAGGAAGCCACCACAGAGAAGGCCTTTCTTGGTTCTACCAGTTGGACCACCTTAAGCAATGCTGTCACTATTGCTCTGTTCTGGGATATTACTATTGAGGAAGAGTTTTACTGGTGCACGGCCACTAGGATTGCTTGACCTCTTGACTGAATACCAACCTGCTTTTCTCCTATATACACTTTCCAATTTGAAAGATTTTATCTTTTCAAAAGAATTGTTTTCTTTCTATACTTCTAAAGATAATTTAATTCTGTAAGGATCTAATACATAGGTTCAGCATCGGGACTGTCAGCGTTGATCTCACAGAAGAATTTGCTTAAATTGGCGCTCTGGGTGCCAGCTAGTTCCCCCTCCTCGTTTAATTGCAGTTTCAGAATAACTCTGCAGGCTTGGATCTGCACTTCTTCCTCGGGATGAATGATGAGGGAGAGAAGACAATCAGCTAGCCGGGAATTGTCTCCAAAAAGGACCTCATGGAGTGACAACTCATTGTATTGCCAGTGCCCCGATTGGTAGTGGGGAGTCAGGCGGCCCTCGCAGAGCCGTTCCACGAGCACTAGCAGCTCAAAGAGCAGGCTTCCAAGCTGGGAAGGTTGGAACAGGCTGAGGAATTCTGGATGCACCTTAAATAAAAATGAAATGAAATGAAAGCCTTAAAGAAAAAGATAAAACAGACTGTTCATGTCCTACTGGCTAATGGATTTCATCTTTTGAAGGTAACAAGACTTCAGATTCTTTTATAAGAAATTATCTCATGACAGGAAAGATGTATTTTGTTTTCTGAAATCTGGCATACTCCTTGCTGGGATGCAATCCCTAGAATGTTCAGATAGCAATGGGAATTGCAATGTCAGCATGTTTGGAAGATACACATTATGCTATATTCCAATTACATATTTGTTTATGTCTTGTTTGATTAAATAACTCATTAAAAGCTACTTTTGATCTCAAGTATTTACTTCCTGTCCCAAATATCCCTCTGGGAGTAGGGAGGAAATCTTTACCTGGCAATTCATAATATCAAATAACAGTTCTTCCTTCTGGGCTAATGTGCTAAGGAATTTTAGAATCTGCACCTAAAAAAAACACACAAAAACTTTCAGGCCATATAATCAGTAAAGGTAGGGTGCTTATGTATACCATGGCTTCATTATGCCCCCCACCCCCCCCCCAAAAAGCTGACATTAGGAGTTTGGGTTTAGAGCAGGGGTGTCAAACTAATGGCCTGGCAGCATCACATGACATATCGGGACCTTCCCCTCCCTTTGCTAAACCAGGCATGGCCAGCGTGTGACCTATCTGGCCTGCGGGCTGCAAGTTTGACAGCCCTGGTTTAGAGCAATATGCTCTAAACCAGGGGTCCCCAACCACCGGGCCGCGGACCGGTCCCGGTCCATGGAACATTTCCTACCGGGCCGCCGGTTTGCTGGGTGCTGCCATCTTTTTTGATGAGAAAGTGCTTCCGGGTGAGCTTTTCTGGTTGGAAAGCGGCATTTGGGTCCTGAAGGAATCCTCGCGCCTTAGTTTCATTGAAGGGGGGGGCTTCGAACGAAACTAAGGCGCGAGGATTCTTTCAGCACCCAAGGCAAGGCGAGCCGAGCGACCGTCCTGAAGCCGTCCCGAAGCGAAGCCCATCGACAAAGGTACAAAGGAGGAGTTGAAGGTGGTGGGGAGAAGCGGGGGACGGCTGGCTGGCCGGTCGCTTGGCTCGCCTTGCCTTGTCACGCGTGCTGATGCCGGTACCGGGCCGTGGATCATTTTGTGATGCCGGTACTGGGCCGTGGCACAAAAAAGGTTGGGGGCCACTGCTCTAAACAGTTCATGAACCATAGTACCTGAGCCAAATTGGTCCCCATCTGCAGAATGTCCATTAAGATGGGCAAGAGCTTTTTCAGGAGAGGTTGCATGTCATTTGGCCACGGCAATCCATTCAGTAATCTTAGTCCAGCAACATGTATATCGGTATCCCATAATTCAGTGATAATTTCAAGAATCTTCGGCATGAATTCCTGCACAGAACAAAACAGCATTTTTTAAAATTTGGAATAATTGGGCAGAAATCCTTTGTTTCAGAGGTGTGCTGGGCCAGAGGCTTCATTGCAAAAAGTAGTGAGTGACGTCAGAACACAAAATGAAACTGGATTCATTTCATTTACATTCTAATTAAATATAGTTAATATGATTACCCTCAAGCCATGCATTTCATAATTTCCCCCTTCAATCAGATTAATAATTACAATTTGATAACACTTAGAGCTTTCTGGGGATGCTGCATGCACTGTTAGTGAGCCTCAGGTAATTTCTTACTAGGTATCATTGCAAACATCATTTGTATAAGAACTGATGCTTTCATTTTTTTCATTTTTTGTTAATCATTAAAACACTAATATTTTACCATAAATAATGATTTTTTAAAAAGGATTTTCTTTTCCAAAAACAGAAAAAACATAAACACACTGGGTGGTTCATTTTGAGGGCTCTAGTAGCAGTGTTATAATAAATCTTATTCTTTAAATTGTTTCATTGATTAATAATTATTTAGTATTCCAGATGAGAATTAGATTAAAATATAAATAGAACAATTCTTGAACACTAGAGAGTATCACGGGAATAGTTTTAATTTCAGGTGGGAAACAAGCCAAGAAAAGGAATTTATTTCCTGTTCTTTGGGAGGAAACATTTTTACCCACTCTTGGTTTCACCTTCTGGAGAAGAGAAGTAGTATCCTTCTAACACCAGCTTCTGAAGTTGAGTTTAGAAAAAGAAGGGAAGAAGAGATGGAATCCCACAGGAGGAATGTAGCATCTTGCAAAGTCATCTGTTCTCCATCATAGTTTGATGATGAAAGGAAAGGAGAGATTTCTTGGAGAACTCAAGAGCTCCTTGAAATGACACTAATAGCAGTGTTTTCCCACTTAAGTGTAGCACCAGTGTCTCCATTAAGCCAGATAGGAAACACAAGTGCCAAGACCATGTAAAATAAAGCCATTAGCAAACAACTACAAACTCTTGCAGGCTCTGAAGATATGCAGAGTATTAGGAAGTTACAGGACTTCCTGTTCTTGAGAGAAGCTGCAAAGATAATAGCTGCTTAGGGTAAACCACAGTGCACCTACAGCTGTCACTTTCTAGCTGCCTCCAATTTTGATATTTGTGGAACACAAAAGTACACTAAAGTTTTGGCAAACAAAATTATTTGCCACCTATAAACCAGATGATCAACAAAAGTGAGGCTCTCATTCCAATATCAACCAGTGGTTAAGACAGTGTATTTACTTTGGCACATTCATACACAAAGCATCTTATAACTTGCCCCAAGAAAGCTACGATAGATCTCTTCTCTCAGCACCATTGCTGTTGTGACCAAGGATCATAGTTGAATTTATCATGAATAAATCTTAAGCAGACCAGATGATGAATCTAACAGTCCCAGTTGAAAGAGGAAGCGATTCCAAGGAGATTTAGAGAACCAATTTGTGTATGGTTTATTGATGTAATATTTTTCTAGTTGTGAGCTCAATTAATAAAGGGTTGGGTTCATTAATTGCAAATTGTAAGGTTGAAATCAAAATCAGATTAACATTTGTTGTTGGGACTCATTTCTGGTGATACAGTACTTTATGTTATGCCTAACTACTGATTATGCAGATTAAAATCATGCAGCTTTCTATAATTTATTCTTCATGCAGCAATTAACATATTCCCTTGGAAAATTTGGGCAGTTTTTTCTGGAAGATAAACATCCCTCCCTCCCTCCACCCCCACAACAATTTATTTGTTGTTAAGTCATTGGTCCATGAACATTTTATTTGTATTCCAAATATATTATGAACATTGATCAATTTTCAATTTCCTAAGGATATCCTGTGTGTCCTGCTTTTTCTGTGGGGGAAAAAAACCCTGTATTTTTTTGAGAGTTCAAAACATAATTTAGTATCTGAAAAAAGAACCAAACCTCCCATACATAACCTATTTGTTACCAGATTAATTACAGTTGGAAATGTCTCTTTCTAAATGTTTCTTGTATTAGATATATTTAGCAAAAAAAAAAGTACATAACTCACTTGTATGCTAAATGCTTAGTTTTGATTTTTAATGCATTTAAAGTAAATCCACTGCAAACTGTACATCCTACTATTATATAGTATAAAAGAACACATCTAACCAGGAGCTGAGCAGCAAGTGGAGATCTTCTATCATAAGGAAAGTCTGATTCATTATGGCTAGCAATTACATTACAGGTAGGGAAGAGACATGTGGGTGGGGTGTATAAACAATATTTTCAAATATGTCCATGGTTTCTTTCACAACTACTTTGTTCTCCTAATTTGATGCTTTTGCTGAAATGCTCATTACAAATGATTTTGATACCATTGAAGTGAGAAAGAGGTTCTTTTTCTTTCTGGAGTGGTTCTTACAGGTATTCTCAACTAACAACTTTCAAATAGTGCTGCTTCCTGCAGTTCTTACAGATGATCTGATAGTAGCTAAAGTTATTATTTTGGTTGTTTTTATTGAAAGTACAGTCATAGATCAAATTTTGTGGCCAGCACGTTTACAGCTCTTCTCTATTTTGCTTAGTATATGCTTTATCTTTGAAGAAAATTCACAGGTGTAGCTTCAAGCTTATAGATGACAATGATCATAATATCAAATGACAATCATTCATGTGTGATTTGATACTGATATATGTAGGCGTCTAATACAAAAATACAGTACTATACAAATTATCACCTGAATTCTGATTCTAAATTTCCAGATGCCAGCAAAAGCCTTGAGAGCATGCATTGTCTGAATCTTGACACCCATGTCTGAATCATCCAGGAATGAGGCCACAAGTTTAATATCCTCATAAGTACATGCAGATGCCTGGGGAAACAAATCAGAATTAATGTGTGTAGATGCATGTATGGCTAAGTTAAAACAAAGCATAAGAAAGTATCTTCAATTCCATGCAATACTTTGTAACTTTTCACATTCAAATAATGACTCAAACTTTTTTATTTTAAAAGATGTGAAGTAACCAGTTATTTATTTCTTATTTCCTATTTATTCCTGGCTATTCTGATTTCCAAAGTCAAACACATCAGAGCAGCTATCATGAGATTAAAAAAAAAGATCCCAAGGAACAGTACAATATAAGACAGACTTATAAAGAATCCAAAACTTGTAAGAGAAGGAGTCAAACAAATTAAGGAACATATGTCTGAAGCTTGCCAACTAAATTTATTTATTTTATTATGTTAGTATGATAGCTGTGAAATAAATTTCTTGAAGTAGGGAGTTCAAGAAGTGGGGAGCACATGCAGCAAACAATAATGTGCCTTCATATTGCTGTTTGGTTTAATTATGCTTAACTGTGTCAGTTTAAAAAACACACTACCAACTGGCTCATTCTTCCATCCTTGTACTGTACATCTTATTATTCTGGACTCTCACCTCTGATTCCAGTAGATAAACACAACGGGTGATTCCATGGAGCATCATATTCTTGGAGTAAGCATCTAGCTTTGGGTTGAGAGAGAGCAAAAGTCTTCTGAGTTCTCCAGAGTCCACCACAGGTTTACTCTGGTGAGCTAAAGCAAGTTCTAAGAGTGAAAAGGAGAGTAGAGTAGAAGGAAGACAAAAATGAGAAGTGATCAGGGAACTTAAGTGAATGGAACTGAATGAAGTATAGATGAGACTCAGTAAAACTGGTGATATATTTTGACCAGCTTTCTCCAACGTGGTGTCCTCCCAATATGTTGGGTTACATAATTTCTAAGCAGCAGAATGAAGCAGATTCCTTCAGAGTAATGGGCAGAATTAAGATAAAATCAACACTTCACACAACATGCTGAAGCATCTTGAACATAGTTTATTAAATAAACAACAATAAGTTATGTTTACATGTCATGAAGAATAGTTTCTAACCCATGATTCTAACATTATGTATGTCATGAACTAATGTTGT
This sequence comes from Pseudonaja textilis, assembly GCF_049901715.1. NCBI lineage: Eukaryota > Metazoa > Chordata > Lepidosauria > Squamata > Elapidae > Pseudonaja > Pseudonaja textilis. The sequence goes on along the minus strand of NC_141992.1, from coordinate 50,877,444 downwards.
TTAGATAACAAAATATGAAGAACTAGACCATGGCCTAATGTAATATGTGTTGAGGTAATTCCCCATTAGGAGAATGAGCGCACACAGGGAGACGTAGTGAGAGTGGTGAAGAATAACACACAACCAGCACACAGATACACTGTATAGTAAAATGTAGGTTTTTACTTCCAATAAAACCGTTAAGCAAAGTTCAACAAAACAGTCCAAGTCATTCACAGTTAAAGCAGTCAGTTTTCAGTCCAGGGATAATCCAATAACAAAGTCCAGTATCAAAAACAGTTCAGTAAAAGACACATCAAATCAAGAATAATGATGATCAGCAACAGTCAATAGGAAATGCAGGAATGGCAACACTCAGCAACAACAGAACAACCCAGGTTTCTGGCTCCATTTTATGGCCATTTGAGGAATCACACTCAATTACAATTTTAGCATTCCCTTAAAGAGGCAGTATTAAAATGTCTATCCTGGTTTATATATTTTCCAACCCAACTGTTAGATGACTTACATTCCTAACAATATGTAACCTCTGAGAGGATCATTGTTATAAAAGAAACCATGTTGCTGTCTTTTAAAGGTCAAATATATTAACGTTCTCTGTCCAATCTGGTAGTATTCAAATGGATTAGACTGCACCTTCAGAGAACAGTGTAGGTAGATGACCAGCCTGAGCTTGAGGAAGGGTCAAACACATCATTAGTTTGGAGTCCCTTCATGACCACAAGGGATCTTAATTCTTGCCCTTCTGTTGACTCTTATCTACCACCAATTTGCCTGACTTTTAATAGTTCAGATTCTTGTTTAGAGGTAGCATGGAACAAATTTGTACTCATTTGAAAAACCCTGGTCCCTGATTCCTTGTGCCTGGCACATGGACATTGATCATGGGCTATCTGGAGATGGTTATATATACATCTGGGGTCAATTTGATTGAGAAAGACTGATATAGATGTGATTCAGTTGTTCTAACATCTATAGTTATAACAATCTTTGAAAGGCTAGTGCTTGTCCCACCTGAAAACCACCATGGATCCGCTGTTAGATCCCATGCAGTTTGCATACCGAGCAAATAGATCGACAGATGATGCTATTAATATGGCTCTGCACTACATCCTACAACACCTTGAATCTCCAAATAGCTATGCACTTGTAAGTGGATCATAAGCTTCCTAACAAACAGGAAGCAGCAGGTAAAGCTAGGCAGAATCATATCTGATACCTGTACAATTAGCACAGCCCCCCCCTCCAAGGCTGTCTGCTTTCTCCACTTCTCCCTATATACCTGTTAGGAATGTAAGTCACCTAACAGTTGGGTTGGAAAATATATAAACCAGGATAGACATTTTAATACTGTCTCTTTAAGGGAATGCTAAAATTGTAATTGGGTGTTGTACAGGTAGTCCTCAACTTACAACAGTTCATTTAGTAACTGTTCAAAGTTACAATAGCACTGAAAAAAGCAACTTGTGACCATTTTTCATAGTTACGACCTTTGCAGCATCCCCATGATCACATGATCAAAATTCAGATTCTTGGCAACTGGTTCCTATTTATGACCGTTGCTATGTCCTGAGGTCATGTAGATCACCCTTGGAATCTTCTGACAAGCAAAGTCAGTGGAAAAACCAGAATCACTTAATAAATGGGTACTAACTTATCAACTGCAGTGATTCACTTAACAACTGAGGCAAGATGGCTCTTAAAAGGGGGCAAAACTCACTTAACAAATGTCTCACAACACAAATTTTCAGCTCAATTGTCATAAGTTGAGGACTACCTGTATAGGGAAAGGGAAAGGCCTACATTGAGTGAATTTTTGGCAGATCATCCAAAAAATCAATTTTACGTCTGATTCATACCACATGGTATCACACCTCAAGTGGCTTGGCAAAGTTTGATACTATTTGAAGCACAATCATAGGTTCTAGTGATTGGTAGCTGACAGTTAAACCAAGGTTTCAGAGAAACTCCCATGTAAATAAATAACTCTTATCACAACCACTTCTGAAATGGAAAGCAAAATACATTGATATCTCCCTGAATCCATATTACTCACTGGCTAAGGGAAGAGGCTCTGGATTATGAGGTGGACTCTTGATCCCTTCGATGATGGTCTTGGCCACCAGGAAAATAGCCCCAGCTCCTGTAGCAGCAGACACCATGTTTCTTGTTGTTACCAACTCTAAATACTTCATTTCCTCTTCTTGAATTCCCAGGGATCCAGATTCAGCCTAGGCCCTGACCTTCCACAGATCCTTAAATAGGAAAGGTTAGATGGATCATGCATGGTTTATGACATCACCAGGTTCCATCATGACATCTACAATACATCATGAAAGTAATGAAAAAGGAACAAGAATATTTTTCTTTTTAAATGTTGTCTATACTCTTCCTTTTAAGGAAGAGATATTGGATAAGACTGTGAAGAACCGCTAATAATAAGTATGCGGATTATCTATCATCTGGTTTCCATGCTAAACTTAGAATTGTACTGGTTAGAAATTAATAATATACTGTATATTCCATTTGATTTGCTTTGGACATGAAATGTTAACTTTTGAATTAATGGTATGACTTTTAAGAACCTTCATACGGCAATCAGTGTGATAAAAATATGTATTGCAACTCCAGTGTAAGTCTGTCAACATTAGAACATCTAGCCAGCGCAAACTTTGGGCAAATTAATTGGTTTACTACAAATCCCTTAAATCTCACTGCACTTGTGCAGCTCCTCATGCAATCCATTGAAAAAAAATCACTTCCATAATAATATATGTGGAGTTTAAGTTATAGGCGCATACCTACAATTTGGAAGACACTGGCCCATACTTTCTGACTTCCATTTTAGTCCTTTCATAAACCTACACCTTCAGTTCCATGCATTGATTCATCATCTTCACGCCATCATACCATTTTTATTCAGATATACTGCATCTCTCTACTTGATGTTAGTTTTAAAATCATACAATAGTCTTACAAAGTATTTTGTGCTCTCTCTGGGACTAAGTGCACAGAACTTTGGCAACTCTGTGCAAAGTCAACTTAGATGTAGCCTGTTTTCCTGAACAAGTGGTCAAAGAAAGAAGGAAAATGTGTGAATTTTCAAAAACAGCAGCTGCTTTCTTGAGATTGAATCCTCCAAATATGTTAGATTGCAGACTGAGAAGTTATAATCCGATACAGTATGTTCACATAATGCCAACCTGGAAATGCTGAGCAGTACACGTGGAACAGGAGCTCTTCATAATGATGGTTAGTTCTTCGTAACAATCCTTTTTTTTCAGTCCGTTGAATAACCTCATAGAATCCCAAATGGGAGGCTTTCCGCAATACAGAGAGAAAATATCTGACTAACTGCTAACACAACTACAGATGAACAAAGCCTAATTAGAAAAGAGAGCCCCAAACCCCATGGTTGTCTACTCATTTAGCTACCAGAAACATTGCCTTACTTGTTAAGGATGATCTCTTGATGTCATACATTTAACCTCAAGAGGGTGCACTTGTTCAGAGTTAGAAATGAGAGTAGTCTTATAGAGGCGGCTGCTAGATAGGTTTGGTTGCTGTGGGCTCTATCAATCAAGAGGTACCTCAAACCGTTACTGAAGGAATATGAAAAATAATGCAAACACCGCAACATTAATGTAAACAGGTGCCTCTAGCTTGCTCTGTTCAGACCATCTGGCTTGCTGGCACCAGGGCTAGAAGATATGTAGACCTGGTTGTGGAAAATGCTGCCAAATATTTCCAGATGCCTTTTGGGGAGGAGAGCTCCATATGTTTATATTTGTAGAACAAGACAGTTGTAATATATACATGAACTCCATCCTCCAAGCTTTAGGCTTTGAGCCTAAAACTGTTTCTCTTTTCTCTAATGCAAGTGTGAAAGATTATCTTGCCTAAATTGTAAAGTTGCAACATCATCTGTGTGGTCTATTTTACTTTTCTTTTTAGGAACTTTTTTTCATCTCAAGTGACATCTATATCACAAGGGAGGTTTAAGTCCATTTTGATATATGTTAAATCTTGCACAATGGTAGCTCAGGCTTTCTATTGACCAGCATATACATGGCACAGAACCTGGTTACTTGAACAACTGCTTGTCTCCCATAGCATTTCCCCAGCCAATTTGATTCTCCAGTATTGGTACATGTTGGGTTCTTTGATTAAACAATGCCATTTATTAGGATCCCTGAAGTGGAGTTTCCTGGAGCAGTGCCTCTGGCATCTTCACCCATGTCTTTGGCAGGGGAGAGTGAAACCCCTCACTTCATTCTGTCTGGTCTGTTGTGCAAAGCAGAAGCGGAAGCGAATCAACTGTGATCCACAAACCAATAGTAATGCATGCAAAGGGTCATTCCAGTAATGCACAGAAGTACAGTATTCATCTCACTTTAAAGAAGTAGTTACTTTAGATCAATGTTTCTCAACTTTGACACTTTAAGATGTGTGGACTTCAACTGCCAGAATTCCCCAGCCAGCACATTGCCCTAATAATTAATTAATCACCATCATCATCATTGACCAAATGGAGTGAAGGAACCCAGTTACAGAAACTCATGTGGTCACCTGCACATTTTTTGCACTAAACAGTTGAAAAAGAGATTTTAAAAAATAAAACAAAGCACTTGTCAACTCAGTTGCTCTCTAGCAAGACTTAGAATGTAGGGAAGGTTCACCTTAGAAGTGATATGGAAAATAAATTGTATGAAAATGAATGGAAGATAAAGAGGCAATAATTTGCATGCCAGACCAACTGGCAACATGCTATTTAATCCAGTGCAGGTTTTCGCCCTTTACAGATTACTTCTTAGTTCAAATCACCTGAAAAACCTCCTGGTCCAAGAGCACCATAAAAAGAAAGCTAACCACTGAAATACAGAGCTGAAATTCCTGTAATCATTTGCAGGAATGACCCTGGGAGACAGAGAAAGAGTAGCAGTTAGACAGCCATCATGCCAAAGGTCACAGAAGGAAAAGGGGTGTGGGAAGTATTTCAGAAAAGACTCTTGCTAGTTTTCTGGGGGAAAAAATAAAGAAGGAAAGATTTGTAAAATTATGTTACTGTAATCTTACAATAAAGTAGGATTAGTTCATTTGGGTGTGCCGATTGCCTGGACTACCTAGAAATTTCTCCCCTCATTATAGGAACTGTAGGCTGAAGCATCCTCAGCAAAAATCTGCCTTGCCTGTACATGATGAAGACTTCATGCGTATATTTGAGACTTTAATATTTGTGGTACAGTACTGAGTTGCTGTGCTCTTCATGTTATTCTAAGTAGCTCTGGCATACGGTGGGCAACTTTTACTCCCAAACCTGAAAAAGCCATTTTCCTCTCTTCATCCTGTTCTTTTGGTGTCTTCACAGATTCTCTTTTTAGAGAAAGAAACCAAAAAATGTCGAGAAATCCCTCTTACTCAATGGCTCTTCTGTTGTGTTTCATATGCCACAACTCAAACTCCTGATAAAGTGCTCTGTAATTAAATCCTTGTTCCTCCTAATAGATTTAAGTGGGGGTGGGGTGGATGCGGGCTTCCTCTTGAAAGGATCGATCTGCTTTCACTGATGAAAGAACTTGGGAGTGGGAAAGATCTACTGCTTTTTCATTTTGCCTTTTGGGAGAGAAGGAAGCAAGGCTCGGCCTTAAAAGACTATCTCCTGTGTGGAGTTTGATTAATTTCAGGGTTAAATTGCTTTCTCTGTCTTCCAGCCCAGCCAATCATCTCTGTAAGCATCGTTCCTCCGTTCTTATTGATGGAATAATAATCGTGGATATGGATAGAGCAGAGCTAAAGCCAGAATGCCAGGATGGCACACGAAGTGATCAGCTATCACAGTCCAGGTGGCATGAAATGGATGACTAGACTATTTTCAAGCTGCCCTTTTGCATATCATTGCACAAGTTAAAAATTCTCCTCCAGGGCAACTGTTTTATTTTACATGAAGGGAAAATGACATTTATTTTCCTAGACAGACACGATAGTGCTGAAGGTTTTCAGTGTGCTCGTTTCGAAGACTCAGAACAATCACTTTGCCTTTACCACTTGCAGCATCAAAACCTGATATCAGCATGTTTCATATTCATCACCCAGAAGATCACTTTGCATATATTATTTTGAAAAAAAAAGTTTTTCTGTAGCTAATGATGATGATATAACACCATCCAGGAAATGCTTCCTTTGAAATGCCTTTCAAAGGAAATATATTTATAACTCTCTTAGGCTGGTGGGGTTTTATTCAGAATTGCTTAATACATTTAAACTCATTTTGAGAACGTGATACTTATTTTGTTTTAAAGCAGGGCTGTCAAACTCACAGCCCACGGGCTGGATTGCATCATGTGCTGGCCACACCTACACCTGGTTTAGCAAAGGGGAAAAAAAATGTCACGATATGTCATGTGGCACCACCATGATGACATGAGTTCGAAACTCCTATTTTAAAGGATCAAAATGAGAGACTTTACAGTGAGTATGAATTCCTATGGATTAGTTCAGCCTTGCCACAACTTAAAACCAGGGGTGGGATTCAATTTTTTAAACAACCAGTTCTGTGGGCATGGCTTAGTTGGTGGCTGTGGCTTGGTGGTAATGTGACTGGCTGGGCATGGCCAACTCAACATCACTCACATCGAGGCACGCATCTCCTCGCCTGGTCTCTCATGACTGTGGGGATGCTGCAATAGTCATAAGTGTGAAAAATGGTTATAAGTCACTTTTTTTCAGTGCTGTTGTAACTTTGAATGGTCACTCTACACAAGCAAAGTACCAGCAAAGGAGGGGGAAAAAAGTTCCAGAGACAGGAAGTCTAGTCCTACCAAGAATGTAAAAAGGGTTAATGGAGAGGCAGTTTCTGTAAGCAACACCAGAATGTTTCCTTCCTGCCTTACAGGATTAGGCCAGTAATTTCCTCTAACCACCAGTTCTCCGAACTGCTTAGAATGTTAACAACCGGTTCTAGCGAATGGGTGTGAACCTGTAGAATCTCACCCCTGCTTAAGACTGCCTTCATCCATGATTCATTGCTTGTGAAGTCCTGGACAAATCTCAGGGGTTGCATGAGAAGGCTTTAGAAGAGATATTGGCCTAGGTGGGCATGGAATGCCAGGAAGAGTCAAATGGTGCTTTTCCCAACTAACACATTTTATTAAAAAACACAACTTTCATCAATTGCAGCTCAGTTCATTAGATGTACAGAGTGATTCGAAGGATGTAGGATTTATAGATGGGAGATGGGAGAAGGGTTGTGCAAATGCAGGTTACTATAGCTTATAAGTACCTTCTCAATTATAAGTACCTTCTCGATTAACAATGGTAACATACTAGAATCCCATTTTGTTGAGACTTTTGAGACAGCCTGAAACCTTTTGCTGTATCAGCATCAAAACTTCTGTTTTTAGATGTTCAGCAATCCCTTACTTAGTGATGCTCTTAAAGTCTTCTTTTTTCAAACATATATGCAAAAGGCTATCTTGGTATGTTGAAAGGCTTGTCTTGTCCTTTTTTGCTGCTTGTGAGCATTTGCTTCAGGCTGAGTGATTGTCTGCATACAAGTAAAAGCCTGCTACCCAATGCCTAAGAAAGAACAAGGGCTGTCCAATATGGGCTGTAGTTTATTAATAATATGACTGACTTGAGTTATAAGTGACAACTAGCGGTGTTCTGTTGTGTTGCTTTAGTGGTCCTCTTTTAATAGGTTCCCCCCTGATAATCAGTCTGGCTCTGTTAATTTTCTATTGATCTTATTGGGTGAGAGGATCCTAAATGTCTGGTTTTATTCATTCAGTTTAGCATCTCCATCATATGGGTCAGAATAAATGTGGTTGTAGCACAGAGCCTGACTATAAATGACAGATTTAGTGGTATGTTTTGGGTAGAAGCTGAAACATATGGGGATGCCTGGCAATCTATAGGTTCTCTCTATAACATGATGTTTGTGTCAATTTTTTGCGTAGTTCAAGAAAGTAGACTTGTTCTAAAGGTCTGAGGTTGATTGTAGGATGAAATTTGTTAAAATCATGATGTAGTTTGATGAGAGCTTTATTCCTTTGGGTCCAGATGAAAATGTCATCAATGAATCTCAAGTACTGTGCAAGAGAGAACTTTGGGCATAAGAGTTGAGAAAGCATTGTTCTAGGCCAGCTATAAAGATGTTGTCTGACCTGCTACAAGAGGTGGGTATGAAAAATTCAACAGGCAGATCGAAACAGAAGTACTTGCTTCTGTTTCACTGATGAGGCACATTTTATTCACATGTTGTCAGGCAAATGGGAAAAAGAATAGTTATAAAGTGAACGTGATGAGAATCCAGTAGTAGATATTCAAATGCATTGCTCGGTCTTTCATTAATTATTTTGAAGCTTTACTGGTGGTGCAAGCAGTGGGATGATTTTGCTCAGATTGAGATTAAAATATTTTTCAATTCTGAAGGTGAATTTTGTCTTGCCTCATATTCCAAAGCATCCCCAAAAGCATGTATTTATTTTCTTTTTAAAAATACCTAAAATAAAACAACCTGAAAAGATGCATTAACCTGCACTGCTTTTACAACAATTGGACCTTTGGCAAGTCTCATTCTCCAGAAGAGATTATCAAACTCAAAAATTGCAGGCAAGAGCAACACCTGGTCCCCGAAATATAACGAGGAATTCCGATTTCTCCTAAGCAGTGAAGAGCGGCCCTGTGCTTATGAGCTGCACGTCTCCATGAAGGATTACTGCTTTGCGAGGGAAGACTGGCTCATTGGGGTGGTCGTGGTCCAGCTGCAGACCCTCCTGGTGGGCGGTGGCTGCAGCCCTGCATTGCACCCCCTGCTAAGAAGCATCTCTGTGGATGAGGCTGGGCTGACAATCCTGGAGATCCTTTCTCAGAGGACCAGCGACAAAGTTGCCAAGGAGTTTGTCCGTCTCAAGTTAGAAACACAGTCCACGGAAGAAACAGCCTGAAATTCCGGCAAGGAAATGCAAACTTCCAGCCCCAAGAACCTTGATCTGTCTTTTCGATGTCTGACTCATGCATGTGTGTGCAAGTCTGTGGGAATGTTTGACTCTGTTTCTGGGTTTGCCAGAACATAAATTCCTGTATTCGCAAGGTACGTCCAAAAGCTGTTCATCTTTTCTACATGTTCAGATTCTTGAGGAAAAAAATGGAACTGTTCCAATGAAGTGCCAAAACTGCAGCAAAGAGCAAAATTATGAACTGATTTTGTCTCATGACAGCCATTTCCTCATGGTGACTTCCTGTTTAACTGTCCTAAAGCCCATGCAACCTCATGTTACTGCAGACCCATTTCTCCTGCATCACTTTGGACACTTGGCCTTATTTCCTTCCCATTTTATGCAAAGTCTTCCTTTTGAAATCCTTTTTCTACCATCTATAGGTGCAGTTACTTCAAGAAAGTGTTTGTAATTTTATAGTTGCTGATTTAAAGAAATGATTTTTGCATACAAACTTTTAAAAAGCAGAAATGTTTTATGCTGACCTTTCTTTCCCAGTCTTTCATACTTATCACTGTGAGGAAGAGAGCAAGTTCTCAAGATGTCTGGTCACATCTGTTACCGATTCTTTAATATCTTGAGGTACTTTTGTTCACCAAAGCTATCAAGGTAATTCCATACTTTTATTAAGGAATAATTCTGTCCCTGGGTTCAGTGCTTTTTGGGTCTGGATGGGTCCCAAGTGACATGATCGTTCTCTGGCTAGGGCAGAGAAGAATCAGGAGGATGTGCCTCAAAAGGATGCCAGTACCAGTCGTACCAGAAGATTCTTAGTGAATGAACTTCAATATGGTGTATAGTTTCCCAGGGTTGTGTTGTGTGAAATGGTGTTGGATTATACAGGGTTAATTAGGTGGAGCCTGCTGGTGAATGGTTTCCATTCAAGAAGTTTTGCTCTTAACATTTCTCACTCTGGCTGTTAGAGATTTTGTTTTCGATTCTTAGCTGAAATCTCAGTTAAGTGCTTTCTTGTTTTTATTTTCATAAACGTTTCTACTTATGCAACATGCCAATGTCCTGCATGGAGGCAAACATCCATGTGATGTAAATATATTTCATGAGAAATTGTAAAATAAAGGCGGAAGAAACTGAAAAAAAAATTGCAGGCAAATTTCTCTCTCTGCAGACTATACAAGCATTTGAAAAATTTGCATTATATGGAAAAACTGTACAGGGTGAATGGAAAAACCGTACAGGGTGAAATTGTAGCTCAGAAATGCGCCTAAGTGCAATGTTTGAACTTCCACCAGCTGAGCCAACTAGAAGGTAAGATATAGTTTAGCTTACAGCAGTAGTTCCCAACCTTTCTGGGCCTGAGAACCACTGGCGGTAGCAGGGGAGGGAGGGGATGGTTTCATCATGCATGCAATGTAATCCTGTGCATGTGCAAAAGGAGTTTCGTACTCTTGCCGGCCACTTGTGCAGGCCGGTTCCCAACAGGCTGTGAACTGGTACTGGTTCGTATACTGGGAGTTGGGAAGACTTGTCCTACAGGATAGTTACAAGCACTGAACATTTCAAAAAGCTCTATCACCCCTTTACTAACCCTCTCCCCCATTGATTTTTCTTATAAGCCTGTTGTATATTAACTCCAAAGTGTTTTAACCCACCATTACAAGTGTATTTTTTTCTACCAGCTCTCATCATTTGGGCAGCTGTATCTATTTATGACACCATCACTGATATTCTCTAAGACAGGGGTCCCCAACCACTGGGCCCCGGACCGGTACCGGTCCATGGATCATTTTCTACCAGGCCACCGGTTTGCTTGGCGCCGCCATCTTGTTTCGACGAGAAAGTGCTTCCGGGTGAGCTTTTCCGGTTGGAAAGCGGCGTTTGGGTCCTGAAGGAATCCTCACACCTTAGTTTCATTGAAGGGGGGGGGCGGCTTTGAATGAAGAGCCGTCCTGATGGCGGAGGAGATTAAGAAAGCACAAAAAAGCACAAAAAAGGTACAAAGGAGGAGTTGAAGGTGGCGGGGAGAAGTGGTGGATGGCTGGCTGGCCGGTCGCTCACCTCGCCTTGCCTTGTCATGTGTGCTGATGCTGGTACCGGGCCGCAGATCATTTTGTGATGCCGGTACTGGGCCGTGGCACAAAAAAGGTTGGGGGCCACTGCTCTAAGATGTGTGGCTTTGATTAAGTAGCAGAGAGAACAGCATAGTGGGTTGTACTTCTGTTGCACATGCTGCTGAAGTGAAGCATTTGCCTGACTGGGTCAACCATCTTTGTAGCAGCCAGCTCAAGTCCCTGCCCATAGAGCTAACAGAATATTCTCTAATGTGTCTGTCACTGGAGGTACAATACCTTTGGAGAAAGGCAATAATTAGTTTGAAAAAATCCTAAGTAAAACATTAATTTCCCTTTAATTACTTGTTGCAACTTGCCCTCCGCTGTCAAATGTTTCAGATACGCTCATCACCTTCCCCAGGCTTTCTGTCATGGAAAAGGTGCACCACAAATGGCTATAGACCAACCCGCCAGATGATGGTGGAAATCAGTTTAGGGAAGCAAAGATGTCTTGACCTCCTCTGATTTGTTTTTCCTGCAACACCTTCCTTCCTTCTTTCTCGTTCTGTTTGATTCAGACAGAATTAAGATCTACTTCGTACAACATGGGTTTCATTGCACTTTGATTTATGACAAGTAATTAGTGAATCTATTTCTTTATGGAAAGTGCCTCAAACTTATAGAAGGGGGTGTATTCATGATACATTACTGGGTCCACTCAAGACATGCATATTTTTACATCATAAGAGAATAATTATACTACCCAATATTAAAAAAATGATTTATTTGATATAGCTCTGAGAGCAGGCAAATTGAACTAGCTAGTATGACAGGATTTCACTGGGACAGCTGGCTTTTCTAGCACTGGAGGAATTTGCAGTATGACTTGAAAATGGAACTAAACCATCCTTCCAATTATGGTGCCATTTATGGTGTGTAAAAGTCCAGATGACACTAAAGGATATGAAGCAGTATTTTACCCAGATCGTGCCCCTATTAATATTTATATCACAGTTATATGTGAAAAAGTCTCCTCTCTTCATAATTTTCCTTGTTATCATCCTCTCATTTATTTTTTTTATACTCACTTCTGGTATAGACATGATAAAAGCAGTGGTGGGATTCAAATAATTTAACAACTGGTTCTCTGCCCTAAATGATTTTTTCCAACTGCCAGTTCACCAAACTGCTCAGAAAGTTAACAACCGGTTCTCCCAAACTGGTGTGAACTGGCTGAATCGAACTACTGGATAAAAAAAAACTATCACTGCAATCAGTTTGTGTAGAATTCCTGCCTACAACCTTCCACAAGGAACCCACAATACTTGCAGATCCCTCTGGCTAGTATTTGTTAAATCACATGAACCTTTAATGAGCATGGTCTATGTTATATGATGCAAAGCAGAAGCGAATCAACTGTGATCCACAAACCAATAGTAATGCATGCAAAGGGTCATTCCAGTAATGCACAGAAGTACAGTATTCATCTCACTTTAAAGAAGTAGTTACTTTAGATCAATGTTTCTCAACTTTGACACTTTAAGATGTGTAGACTTCAACTGCCAGAATTCCCCAGCCAGCACATTGCCCTAGATAGTTGATTTTGGGAGTTGGAAGTTTCTGGAGTTGCAGTTGTAATGAGAGTCAAACTATCACTTACCCACTAGCTAGCTTGCTATCCTCAGACTTAGTGGTACAAATGTTTGTTCTAATATCCATATTCAAGAAAGATCCAACTGCCAATCTAACTAATATTTTGTCCCTCACAATATATATTTTTTTCTTCTGATGCCATTAATATAGCAAGAAATCAGAACATTCTAACATATAATGCAAGCAAGTTTCTCTTTTTCCTGTATCTTATCATTCTGAGGTTCACAATTACACATTCAGCGACATGATCTGTGATGCCTATTTGAGTGCTACTTTGAGTTTCAAAGAGAAGCTATGTCTGTTCAAATGACTCACATCTATCTTTCACGTATGCACTGCCATGATTCAAGGCTTTTGGACATTTCATCCAGTAGCAGAAGACTCTGACAACAATATTGCTGAGATTGCTTCCTTGGGGAAATGGACAGTCCCTCTGGCTTAGATGATGCAGACTTGCCATTATCTTTTGATTTTTAGAATGAAATTATGGTAGATATCATATCTTTCCAGTCTCATGGAAATTGGAAATTAGGTGAGGGCCCTTTAGCAATCCAACTGACTTCTCCCCAGGGAAGCTCACTTCATTCAAATGGTAGCTTTCGCTGTAGAGTTTCAGCCACTCTATGATTTCTTTTACCATGCAGGGGATGGTATTGGAGGTATCCTTGTTCCTGATTGTCCTTTATTGGGTTTCCACTTTAGTGTGTTATGTCTGATGCCCTTGAGTTGGCTCTACTTCATTTCTATTTAGACTTGACTGCTCTATTCAAACTGGACTCCCCTTCCCTAAACCTGACTCCATTCTTTTCTATGAACTTCTGATAATCAAAGGACATATGGAGATACCTACACTGATGCACACATTTGAAGTGCCCAAATATTAGCTAACAAAGATTTGCAAACATTCAGAAAATAAAAAACACATTTATTTTCATAGGATTATACTCAGCTATTGTAGCTTTTTGCCCATTTAGATTATATTTGGAATATATTACTTATATTTGGAATACAATTTCCATCACTCAAAACAACAAGAGAAGGTGAAGATTGAGCTGTGTGTGTGGTGTGCGCGCGCGTGTGTGTTAGTTTCAGTAAGTCAGAGAAATAAGGCCACATGCAGCTGATTAACTTCACGGAAGACAGCCAGCCATACTGTGGCTTTAACCTAGTAGCAATGTGTGAACAGTAAAAGACAGATAATTACTCTAATTCTCTAGTGACTGCACTTCACTCATTACTATTCTTGTAGCACCTGTCTGAGCAGGCTGCTTCCACTCCTTTGTCATACAACATTGATTTACTAGCCATAGATTCTTCTGTCTCTTTTTTTACCCTAAGGTCTCCGTTGAACATCAATCAAAGGGAATTCCACAATCTGCCAATGATAAAACAAGAGATGTGTTTATGAAGTGAGCTCACTGCAATAACAGTGTTGTTATTTTTGGACTAAGTACGGTATTAATTCCTCATACTTATGGAAGTATACACATGGCTTACTTCGGTCTCAGGGACAGATTTTGGTGCTATGTTTGCTAAAAACAAATGATTTCCCAATGTTTGTAGCTGGGAATAATAATAAAATGGTTACAGTAAGATCTAGAGTGGGATAAATAGAACTAAGAAAAAAAGGAAAGCCTTCAGTGTATGTAAGATAGAAAAAAGGGAAAATGTATACATGTAAGGTCACCCCGTTTGCTATCCATGGCTCTTGTTCTATCTAAATCTGTTCAAATTTTCAGTCACCTAAATGTTGCTCAGCCCTGATTTTAGTCCAGAAACCTGTGGTTCAGAAAGTAGTAATTTTACTGAAGATATGTGTTGAACTAGACAATGCCTGCACACAATGGCAACACCTGTTTTGAAATCTAGTGGATTTTAGAGGCAGCATTATGAGGCGCAGTGATGTCTTCCAACAGGAAAGTTTCACTCTGGTCCATCTGTTTGCCTGCCCAGTGCTGTTCCTCAAAGGGGCAACCTTTCCTTCTGCTATCTCTGCCTGTGCAATCGTGTCACTGGGCTTAAAATAAATAGTTATTTTATAATCTTACGTTTCTATCAGTCAGCTAATGGGGTTTCTCAAACAGTAGTTGCTGCAGGAGTTCTGTGCCATTAAGCTGTCTAATGCCATATTTCACAACTGACAGTGCTGTGCTCTCATCAGCATTGCTTACAGTGGCAGAATGGTAATCAAAACAGGTGGGGAGGGGGGAAGGTTCTAGGCAGCACAATGTGCAGAGGAGGCAACAGGTTTTGGGGAAGCAAGCTGTGCTCAGCCGCTTCGGTCTCCCAACATCCAAAGGCAAATATTCTGTCTCCATGTATGAACGTTCACACAGCTTTCTTCTTAAAGAGCCGCCTTTGACAACAGTTGTGATGACTTTTAGGAATAATTTCTTATTCAGGTTCTCAAACACCATGATCTTGCAACCTTCTGAAACAACAAATGAAATTCTGTGAGGCTTCCCACCATGAATGAAACTCATTATTCACTGAGTTTAGGATGTCTTTATATACTGTATAATCTTTCTTTTTTAAAAGAGATAAAGATTTCCCTGTCAGTCGTGTCCAGCTCTAGGGCAAGGTGCTCATCTCTGTTTCTTGGCCCATGGAGCCAGTATTGTCTGAAGATAATTTCCATGAGCATGTGGCCAGCATGATTATACGCCAAGATTCATGGCTTGTTATTACCTTCCAACCGTAACGGTACCTATAAATCTACTTGCACTTGCATGCTTTTGAACTGCTTACCAGGGCAGGAGTTTTTTACGTCACCTAAAATCTGCAAATTTAGCATATCTTCTCCAACCTATCTTAAATGAAAAAGGCTGCCTTCCACTGCAGGTTGTCCTCCTTTAATGATCACAACTGGAACCATAATCTTGGTTGCTGAGTGAAGCAGTCATTATGCACAATATCATGTGAGAGCTTTGCTCAACAACTGCAATATTGGCTCTTCTACTAGTGGTCAATTAAATGATTGTGTGGTTAAGTGAAGCTCAATGGTATGAGGGGAGGGGAAGAGCTCAGGAAGGCCTGGTGCAGACCACATATGAGTTGGGGAGATGCTGCTGCAGCCTAGGATTCTTCAACCTGCTCTCCACACCACCAGCTTTCCCCCACTGCTCCAGCCAAGCTCAGAAAACTTCAGCCTGTTCCTACCCCGCCAAGCCTGAGAGTGTCATGCCCCTGTTGGAGATTGACTCCAGGGAGGAGGAACAACCGACAGGGAGTGGAAGTGTGGTTCCGGAGGCTGGGGAGGAGGCTGGGGAAGGGCAGAGGCCGTCTGGCAGTCAGAGGAAGACCCAGGCCCATCCCCTCTCCATCCTAGGGCAGGCAGGGAGGAGAGGATAAGGGAGAGACATGAATGGCATGGTCTATGGGGGAGGAAAGGCCCTTGATCCTCTTCATAGGCTGCAGCTGTGAGAACTGGTTAAAAGGATAGACATGCACATGAGCCAGTGCTGGAAACAAAGCGTGGAAATATCTCTAGTCTGTCGTTCCTCTCTGAGTTTGGCATCCTTCCCAGTGTGTGTTCCAATATCTGTGAACATCTTCAAGCCCTTATCTTGCCTGGGTCCTTTAATTGCTTCAGTGTGGTTTGTGTTGTTTTTACTCTTTATAATTTATAGGCATTTTTAGTTTAAACGGCATTTCCTCATTTTCATAACTGCTTGTGGGGGAGTGTTTTTTTTTAAAATCTCCAGTCAAGGATATTTGGAGCTTTGAAGCAAAGTGAAAGAATAAAAGGGGCTTCACCTGTTTTTGTGACTGTGTTTATTTTGTATCCCACCCTGGGTCATCACAGAGAGGCTCTGGCCTGTTCCTCACCTTACTAGGCCCAGGAGGCTTCAGCCTCCCTGCTCAGTTCCCTACTCCATCCCCCAGAGCAAGCACAAAGTGACTCACATACCTTCTCTGGTAGCTGAAATCCAAGCAGACACAAAATCCTTCTCTCCCTACATCTCCAAGGGCACGAAAGAAAATAATTTCGGATGGGTATCTGCTTGCATGGATTTGTAATTGTTTGATGGAGTTCTTTTAGCCAGCCCCCAATCATGAGAGGAAAGTCTTTTGGCAGGCAGTAGCAGCTTGCAACCTTCCCTGCCAACTTCCCTGTTGACTTTCTGGAAAAGCTGACAGAGAAAATTGCAAATGGTGATCAGTTGAACACAGGGTGCTTGCCAGCTGGTCGTAAAGGCGAATCAGTTCCAAGCATCCAGATGGGATACGTGACTGTGGAAGTATGGTGTGATATTTTGCAATTATCAGAAGTGCTTTACAGGTCGTAAAACACTTTTTCTGAGGCTGTTGTGATTTTAAATGTTGTGATTAAGGGAATGATCGTTAAGCAAGGACTAGGACCAGCAAACAATACCAATTGCAAATGCCAAGAATATTCAAGCCAAGGAGGAGAAAATGAGCCAACAATTTACATTTATAGGTAAACATTTTGAAATAAAGGCTATGATTTTGGTAGAAATCCGATGCTTTTTGCTGTTGGTGCGGGAAACTGGGAGTTTTTCTTAACATACCTAAACATAACATGTGTGTCAACTACAAAAATACTTCTTTGGTCTTTTTAGCTGCCAGAAAAAGGGAGTGGGAGAAAACAAGGCATTCTTGAAATGCCTAGATATCAACTCAGCAGCCCAAAGTTGTTGGAGCATAAGAAGGTTATTGGAGAGCATGATGGATGATTCTTGGAGACTGATGCATCCTATTGGAGAAGTCACATTCAGGGGGTGGGGGAAAGACCAGGGTCAAGGGGGAACAACATGGCAATTTCTAATAAACCAATTTACTTTTTCTGAGATGCGGCCAGAGACTTTTGCTTTGAATGAGGGGGATTTGTTGGAGCCCTGACAACATGGGCATTTCCCAGAAATCTCTTTTTTTGATGCTATGGACCTCTTGGGGTTACCCTCATTATGTCCTCATCCATACCAGAGGCAACCTTGTAAGTCATGCTTAGCTGCTTCAGTCTTAAAGTAGTATTGTCTTTCTTACCCAATAAAATCTGGCATATTTTAGAAACCATTCTGATGTTGATACAGGTGGTTTACTCCTATAATAAGAATTGGCCAAGATCCTATGGTAGAGGTCTCCAAACTGGGCAACTTTAAGACTTGTAGACTTCAACTCCCAGAATTCTGGGAGTTGAAGTCCACAAATCTGAAAATCGCCAAGTTTAAGGACCTCTGTCCTAAGGGCTATTTTAAGTTGGTGCAGCTTATCCCAGGGACCCTCCTCCAGGACCTTTCTGGTTTGGGGAGTAAAAGTCCATTTCTCCTTTGCATGGTTTATGTTGTCTGTCTCTGTTAGTGTTGTAGAGCTTACTTCTAGCCCAGATCAGTTTTTACATTTATTCTGCAGACTGATTATATATTTTTTGCATTTAAAAAATTAAAGTGCCCTGACAATGCATCTGTTCAGATTCTTCCCACACTAAATATTCATTGCATGAACACAAAGGCAGAAGTGTGGGATGTAGAGAAAGAATCTCACTGCTAAGATGCAAAACTCTGCGCTATATGTAGAGTAGACCATTCTGCCAGCAGTGAGATTGCTATCACTCCTACTGGGGCCTCAAAGCCTGGGAGAAGTGAAGACCTAACCATGCTTGTTGCTAAATAGTCTTTTAATGGCAGTTGCACTTGTGGTGGGCTAAGGCTCATAGCAACTACAGAATGAAAATACACCATTTTCATCCACTGATGTGCAGCTAAGAAAATTTCATTCTCCAGAGTGATATACTTTTAAAAAGATCTCCATTCATATCTATGACGTAGTTCCCTACAACCTAATTATCTGAAATCTTTCTACACTGTTTTTCAAACACTGCAGCACTAGACAATGGACGATATTAAAGTAACTATTACACAAGTTAAAATAAAACTCATTTAAATCTTACTATATATTATATTGATACAAAAGAAATAAATTGGCCATGGGTAAGACAGGACTATAAGGAAATGTCATCCATCTCTAGGTAAATAAAAACATGCACCTAAATAGAAATAAGGTGGCTATTTGCTTTCTCCATTTGAGAGGGGTATTCTGCACTCTGGATTTCCCAATAATGAAGCCCAGTGAATATCCAGAAAAGGTGCAAGCACAAACAAGAGGTTGTTTTTCACACTTGGTAGGAGTCAGAGTTGTTAGTTAGGTTGATAGCTACTCTTTGGGTAAGACATTGTCTGCTTTATGGTATAATTAGTTAATACAAAATCTTATACAATTGATCAGCAGCTAGTATAGAACTGTAACAAAGTTGAGGTTAGACTGAACACAGCAACCTAACAGATACACCTTGCAATAGCTACTGCACCTGTACCATGTATAAAATCAGCCTTACCCAGTATGCATTACATATTTAAGCTGTAAGATTACCAGTGCATAAACTGTTGTAGCTAAATCTCCCCATCAAGAAATGACTTTAACTAAAATATCACCCTAAATTGCAGAAGAGCAGGAATTTGCCTTAAGGCAGCCCTTATTTATGGCAGAAGAGGGTTAAATAGTTCTTCCATGCATGGCAATTCCAATAGTTTTTTTGCTCATAAGGTCATTGTTTTATATTCTTTTTTTTTTTAAAAAAAGGCCTTACACATTAAATGCAAACAAATAATTAAAATCATGGTGTTTATGGGGTGACTGGGATTAAAGTCTTTAGGATATCTTGTTCCTGTTATTGAGATGTAGGAAAAGATGATCCAAAGCTACAAAGGCAAAATTTTACAGGAAAATGGGATGGAAACAGTAGAAACACAGGGAAGTTCAACAGAATGAAAGATTGCATGAATCAACCACACATTAACATCTTAGTATCCATGAATTAAAATGGATTGGAATTTAACCCTTTCAGTCAGAAGATCATACTGTTTACTAGCCAGGACCCAAACAAAACAAAGCCAAACAAGGAATAGGATTGCATTTATAGTCAGAAAGGAAATATCAAAGACAGCACTTGGGTACAAATGCATTCAGTGACCATATCATATCAGTTAGAAAATCCTTTAATATGACAACTATCTAAATTAATGTTCCATTTATTGATACAAAAGAAGAAGAAATTGGTAGGTCAAGTTCAATCTGAAAGTGATAGAACATATTCTGAAGACATGCTGTGTGCCTGAATAGAGGCTGAATTTTCTTAAGTTGGAAATAGTAAACAGGAAAGATAGCTGTGTGGTTTAGAAAACAGAAATGAAATGAGAGAATAATTTATCAATTTCTGCCAGTGCAATTATTTCTTCATTGTTAATGCTCTTCAAACAACCAAAACAATGTCTATATATATATATATGGACATGACCAGATGGAGTAGATGGAATTTTTAAAAAATTGACTATATTGTTGGCATAAGAAGATGGAAGAGCTCAATTACAACAGTGGCCAAAGGCTGACTATGGAATAGTTCACAAACTGCTCATGTGCAACTTCAAGTCAAGCTACAGTGAAAGAATGAAGCTAGCTAGTTTCCGAAACATGATATTTAGCATATATTTACTATTTGCAAAGAGAGAATCAGAAAGCATATTAAAATTCTGAATCACACGGATAGGGAGCCAGAGGAACTGTGGAATGAAATCAAAGAAGGATTTATTAGGATGAATTTGAAAAAGGACTGCCACAGATCAAGAAACAAAAGAAAATTGCTGGATGTTAGAACAAAGTGTAAAAATTGCCAAGAGGTGGAGAAAAGCCAAAAACCAGAAAGGAAAAAAAAAGTATCAGGAAGGAACTTAACAAAAGATTTAAGAGATAAGGAGTCAGCATTTCAACTTCTGTAAGGACACTGAAGATGGAAACAGATACAAAAAAAAAACAAAGAAAGTCTTTCAAAGGATCTCTAAACTTGGAGGTTGCAACCTTTAATTGATATGCTAAAAGATGCCAATGGACTAATAGTAACTGATCCAAGTATCAAACAAATACTTGGAAGGAATACATTAAAATTCTGTACAATAGAGATGTTAACATTCCAGAAGCCTTAGGAGAAAAACTGTATTTATAAAAAACCTCAAGTACTAGAAGATGACGTTAGATCAGCATTCTACTCACTAAAGGTTGGAAGGGTTGGTGGATTATCTACAGAAATATGGCATGCAACAGAAGAATTGTCAAAGGTTCCAACTAATGTATCCCAGCAAATCTAGAGAATGGCACAGCGGCTGACAGACTGGAAGGAATCAGTCCAGGCACCAATGCAATAGAAATAAAACTTAACAAAGTGAACATACAATTATATAATATTCTTAACTGAATGATAGCCAAGATAATGTTTAGAATCATTCAATGCAGATGAGAGCCCCATGTTGAAAGGGGGATGCTGGAAAGGAAAATGCTAGTTTTAGAAAAGGCAAACGATAAGAAACATTATTGCTGATAGCAACTGCATAATTGAGAAAGCCAAAACACACTCCCCCAAATGTTAATATGTTCTTTATTGGTTATAGAAAGGCTTTGATTGAATTCACCATATCAAGAGGTAAATACTCCTAGGGAAATAGGAGTTGCAGAAGTGCTGGTTGTCTTGCTGTGATGCTATATACCAGGGCTTCCTAGGCCTTGGTCCAGGGATCGGCACCACTCTGCGACAGGCCAGCAACTGGGCTGCACAAACAAGCAAATTTGCAGGATTCAGGGAGCACACAAAAGCACTCCCCCGTCCAGTCCATGAAAAAACTATTCTCCACAGAACCGGTCCCTTGTGCTCAAAAGGTTGGGAACCACTGCTAGACACAGGGTTGGATGGCACATGGCGAAACAGATTCACTCCAGTTGCAAAGGAGTAAATGAAGCATTCTCTCTCCTTATTCATGGGCTGGATTAGCATCACTTTAAAACTGGAGAAAGAAACACTGGTGCCAATGACAGTACAGTCATTGTTAAAAATGTAAATGATCTGCAAGGTCTCGATGACTACAAGTGTAAATATCAAGAAGCAGAACTAATCACAAGTATAGCAAATAATACAGAACTGGCAATGAACATACTGAAGTTTCTGTCTTTTAAATTCAACTACGAATAGTCAAACAACCAGCAGTCAAGAAATAACACAGCAGACTAGCACTCTGATCTAGTAGCAGTGAAATTCATCTACTGTGACATGTCTATATCTTCAAAGATCAGAATCTGTGACATTCTATGGAAATGAAAGCTGGACTTTGAAGAAGCAGGATAAAAAGCATACTGACAATTTTGAACTTTGGTATTGGAGACAACTCTTGAAAATGCCATGGATGGCTAAATAAACAAACAAAACAGATTACAGAACAAATCAATCCAGGATTTTCACTTGCAGCACAAAAGACCAGGCTCAGATGTATTTTGGACACATTATAAACAGACCTAGCTGTCTGGAAATGTCTATAATACTGAGAAAGATGGAGGGAAAGAGAAAAGGAGGCTGATTAACAGCAAGGCAGATAGATCCAGTCAGAGTGATAATGAGTACATCACTGAAAGACCTAAAGGGACAGGTTGAGTATAGATGGTGCTAGAGAAGGTATATTTATTTGGTTGCTAAGAATTAACACTGATGTGATAGCACATGACTGATCAATCTAGTTGTGTCTTAAGTAATCCTGAAACCAATAAAGATGAGATGTATACTGTTATAGAAGGTATTTATGTGAATTCTTTTAGATCTATTGTCCAGGTCAACTATGTTATCAAGTCATGAATGCTACTATTACAAGTCTGTCTGATGTCATGTAATTTATTATTTATTAAAAGCATGCATTTCCTGAATTGTCATCCAGATTAGAATATATTAGAATAACAGAGTTGGAAGGGACCTTGGAAGTCTTCTACTCCAATCGCCTGCCCAGGCAGGAAACCCTATACCATTTCAGACAAATGGTTATCCAATTTCTTCTTCAAAACTTCCAGCGTTGGAGAATTCACAACTTCTGGAGGCAAATTGTTCCACTGATTAATTGTTCTCACTGTTAGGAAATTTCTCTTCAGTTCTAGGTTGCTTCTCTCCTTGATTAGTTTCCATCCATTGCTTCTTGTCCTTCCTTCTGGTGCTTTGGAGAATAGGTTGACTCCCTCTTCTTTGTGGCAGCCCCTCAGATATCAGAACACTGCTATCATATCTGTTGAAGTATAATGATACATGTCTGTTGAAGTATAATGTATACTGATGAAGTATAATGAATGCAAGGGAAAAATAATCCAGCATTTGAAATATATTGTATTCAAAGAGCATTTTAAAAGTATCTAACTATCTACAAATTATGTTAAAAAGTCACCTTTGCTGAGACGTAGGAATTTTTATCCTACAGGAAGAGCAGCCTACAACTGTTTTTTCCTTCACAGCTGAAATAATCTTTTCCTTAGTAGCATCTAAAGTGGATGCAACAACCATAGTAGCAGAGTAGCAACCCTTCAAGAAATTTTAGCTCACGTACTCAGATTCTGGTTGATTTTACTGTGAATACAAGTTACAAACGTGTTGAAATAGAGCCACGGAGTAGCGGGAGACAACTTTAGAAGCAGGACCCATCCAATTATATGCATGAGGCAGGAGAGACAGAGATGCCTGTTTGAAGGGGAAAGGTCAGCCGTGCTGGGTCCTGGTGGCCTGCATCCCTCCTTTGCTGTGCTCACTTAGTTCTGCCCCATCCATCACACAGAAACGACAGTCAGAGTGTGACTAATTTACCCGTGGCTTGCTTTAATAAATCATCAGGAAAGCACCGGCTCAGCCACAAATGAAAAATTACTTAATTTTAATTAAGGTTGCACAATTAATTTGCAGGATCCCTGCCAGGCGCTGGGGGGGTCATTCCACTCCAGAGCCAGTGCAATTGGCTTGGGGCAGATGGGATGGAAATGTGGGCAGTTTGGCGGGAATGCACCAGGGATGACGATGGATGGGAATAGGATTGGAAGCTGGCATGGCTCGCATACCTCTGCATGCATTAATTACAGAGTGAAGTCAGAATAATCCCATGTGGATAAATGATGTAGGCATGGAATACGAAATCAGATATTGCTGATGGATTTAGTCGGTTTTTTCTTAAGTTCTTCTAAATATCCAACATAGGTCATAGCACAAGCTCTTAAAAAGAAGAGTTACTTCTTTCATAATTTCATAAGGTTCAGTGGAGGAATGGTGTTAATGAGAAAGTGCTCTTCTTTCCACATTATCCAAAGAACATTTTCAAATATTTAAAATGATCATTGCTTTGCTGTTTTTATTGCCTTGCTTTGTACAGCTTAATTCACTGTTGATTACTTAAGGATTTTTTTTTAAACTGAAGGTAGTTTAACTCTGTTTTGTAGACTAAGAGAAAGAACAGCTTCAAAAAAGGCAAACAAATGCTCATTTAAATAGCAGTCAACTTTTGAAAGGCTAGCAAATATTTCAACAGAAACGTAACCCAGGGTTGAATTGTGGAGTCTTTGCTGTTCTCTGAGCTGTTTCCTTGCAGACATTTCATGAACCAACTAGATAAGATGTTATCAGTGCTAGCAAGTGTGGCGTTTGCTCCCTGTTTATGTATGGAAACTTGCCCTGTTAGTATTGATGGCGTGGTTTTCTCCAGGGTATTGTTTTATATTGTTTTCTGTTTGATTGTTTGTCTGGTGGTAACCTGCTTATTTGAACGTTAAATGCTGGAGGAGATGTGTTCTGGTCTTTTTGTTTCCTCAGGATTTTATTTTCTTATTTGAATAGTGTGTAAATGTGTGATGCATAAACATCTCAACAGGTTATTACAACCACATGGCATCATTATAGCACACAAATCAACTAAAGCCCTCCAAAACATCTTAAACCAAATGATCCGGTAGCTCAAGAAGAAAAGTCACCTGTAACATGCAGACACTGTGATAGTCAGTATGTTGGACAGATAGGCAGAAAAGTAGCATAACACATCCATGAATACCAACTAGCAATCAGAAAACAAAATAAAAACTCCACAAAAACTGTGGAACACATCTACAGACTTAACCCTAACCCTAACCATAGTTTTAGCTGGGAAACTGAGCATCCTTAGACCAAACTAATTCCAAAACAGTAGGAATTTTCTGGAAGCTTGGCATTCAGGCATATGATCCATAGAAATAAATAACATTTACAAACTATTCAAGAGACCAAGGAGTCGACTGTCAGATGTTTGTAGGATATTTCCAAAGACCTCAAGACTGCATTTGGAACAGCAACTGTCACGGCAAATAATCAGAAAAATACATGAAAAGATAGACCCATAAATCCATGGAGGGAGAGACTTACTGGGAATTACAAACTGAACAACCAAAGACCAACTCTATTGAAAAGGGGATGTTGCCATGGATTAGCAACAGGAGACAGATAGTGATATCCCAGGTTTCAGTTTGGTTGCTTGTCTAGCTACTGTGGAGTGATCAGAAGCCTGCACAAAGCTTTGCACTACTGAATCTGCCAAGGCTCCCCATGTCTCCTACATTTGTCACTTACAAAAGACAGAAAAGCTGCCTCATCTGATTCTCCAGCACAGGGGTGTCAAACTTGATATCATTGAAGGCTGCATCAGGGTTGTGTTTGACCTCAGGGGGCGGGATGGGTGTGGCCAGAGTAGACATGGCTTGCTCAATGTCACTCATGTTGGGAGTGCCTGTGGCGGCCTATGGTGCCTCTGCGAGCGAAAAACGGGCTCCCAAGCTCCGTTTCCAGCTGTGATGCCCTCCTGCAACCCTCTGCCAGTGAAAATGGAGCTTGGCAGCCCTCCTGAGCTCTGTTTTTGCTGGCAGGGGGTTGCAGGAGGCAGTTGCAGCCAGAAATGGAGCCCGGGAGCCTGTCCCTCACTGTTTCCCCGTGGGCCAGATCTAAGCACCTATATTTGTGAATACTGGAGAATGTTTGAAGAAGGCATTTCCATTCAAACTCCTAAGAGAACTTTTTTTTTGAGAGTTTAGCCTCTTGATTTGCTTTTTTTAAAAAAAACAAAAAAACAAAGTGGTATGCAAAATGTTTCACTGTGACAACATCCCTGTCCTGAGAGGGTTTTTAAAAAAAATTCAAGGTCAGAATGAAACATCTGTTGTATTTCAACCAAGAACCAAACCCGGTTGTTTTGAGCTATGTTTATTTCATTTGTTCCATCTCTTCTACACACCATGAGCTCATGACTTGTGACTGGCTACCTTCTTCTGATTTTTTCACCAGCCTCACCAATATAGCAACAAAATCTGCTCTATTTCTGCTGCTATTGTATAGGTTTAGACTGGATGAAGTAATATAGGATTCAAGAAAGGTAAAGAAGGTTATTTGCAGTTGCATAACTAACTGCCTTCCTGATAAGTTCTGGCTATTGAAAAAGAAGTTGGGATACTGGGAAATCAGAGTTTAAGTGGATGGGTGGTATGTATCTTATTTTTTGTTTTGTTTCATAACTAAAAATGATCCAAAGATTTGTCTGTATAGCTATAGTACTTTGCATTGTGGACAAGTTTTGTTCACAATGAAAAACATGTGAAAATGCAATAATTATTTAAATGCAGTGTTGATTTGTTGAGCTTTTTGTGTTCAGGTGCACTACATGTATGCTCTGTTGGTCTCTTGTCTTGAGTTTCAACGTGCATTTAAAAATACAAAGCTTCCTACATTGTTTTGGGATTCTTTGTTGAGCTTTGGGCAAAGTATGCTATGCATGTTGCTTGTGCCTTATTGAGTTCTAAGTGAGTTTATAAATGTAAAGATTCTATTTGAGTTGAACATATTGTTGCTGGTGTTATGTCCTGAGAACTCTAGGAGTTCTCACTCAGGTCCACTCACTTTGTGTGGGCGTTATTCCCCCATTCCCATTGGTTGGTTCTCTCCAGCAGCCAGCTATAAAAGCAGGCTGCGGGGTCCAACCAGTTGCTGATTGCTGCGAGCCAGTTCCAGGCGTGGCAAGCACGGTCAGCCCTTTATTGTAAAATAAAGTATTGTTGCACTCATGCTCTGGTTCAGCCTCTCATTGCTCAAACTTAACACTGGCGACGAGGATGGGATGGCTACCAGAAGCACCATGCAACCGCTGAGTCACTAGCCACCGATCCGCAGCCCAGAGAGAGCGATCGGCTGGCGATAAGGAAACGCTGATCCGCAGCCAGAGAGAGCGGTCAGCCAACAAAACGAGCGATCAAAAAGAGCAAACGCTGATCCGCAGCCAGAGAAAGCGGTCTGGTTCAAAAGTTAGAAGCGCCTGTAGCCGCTTGTTAGCCCCGCTACAGGGAAAGTGAAGTGCTGCGAGCCGCAGCCGCTTAGAGATGGCGCGAAATTCAAACGGGTGTCATTTGAATTTCGAGCCAGTAGGAGACACAGCACAGCGCTGTAGGAAGTCACTAACGCCCACTTTTGGCGCGAATCAAGACACCTCCAACGGCTAGCAGCCAACGTGGTAACCCAGAGAGAGAAAGAGAGGGTAGCAAAAAACCTCTCCAGAGCTGATATCACTAGTAACTCACGAGCGCCCGTTGTCCCAGAGAGATTTTTCCGCAGGTAGCCCAGCCGCCCAGCACCATGAGTTCCAACCCAGTATTCCCGGTGTTTAAACCAGACGAAGAGAAGTGGGAATCGATAAGAACCGCTTCAATCATTACATCGATGCGGTCGGCCTGGCGGATGCGGGAGAGCATCGGAAAAATCCTATTTCCTAATCTATCTGCGGAGCCACCATTTACGATACCGCCGCAGCACTCGTGGCGCCGAGAGAATTGAAAACGTCCCGTGGTCCGAGTTGCTTGAGATCCTCACTAACCACTACGCCCCAGGCCTTCACAAATCGCCAGAAGGTTCACGTTCCGTATGAGGAAGCAATCAAGTAAGGAGACCATCAATCAATATATGGCCGCCTCAGAACAGCAGCCCTGCACTGCGGGTTTGGAACATACCTGGAGGACATGCTCCTCGATCAATTAGTTTGTGGGGTCAAGGATCTCAACCTTCAGAGGCGCCTGCTAGCAAAAAAGACCTCAACCTCGCACAAGCGGTCGAGGAGGCCCTAGCAGCCGAGCTAGCAACGAACTCAGCCACCAAATTCAGGGCCCAAGTGCCAAGTTGGCATCGCTCCCAGTCCATTCCGAAGAGGTGGAAGCGGAGGAAACCCACAACGATGAAAACGACGTCCACCGCCTCGCCAACGACAGACGGTCGCAGGTAGGGGCCAAACAAGAATACACCGTCCACCCAAGCACATCACACTTTGCCTAGCCTGTGGGGATCGCATCAAAGGGCCACCTGCAAGTTTAAAGGAGCCACTTGCAACAACTGCCATAAGAGGGGCACATCGCGAGAGTCTGCCAAGCCCTCAAAGCGCTGCACACAGACCCCCGTCCTCGCACTCGGGACCACAGAGGCAAGTATTAAACTGTCGCACGCACCGCCTTGCCAGGCGCATTGCCACACTGTTAGTAAAATTTCTCTCTCCGTTTCCCTAGAAGGTAAACCGTGCCACATGGAGGCTGACACAGGGTCAGCGCTCAATAATCTTGTGGAGCACCCTCAAGAGACTCCATCCCAGCCTATCTACTACCCGGCTTCAGAGATGCCAGTTCGGTCTGAAGGACTACCAGGGGAAGGCCATTCCCGTGATCGGCAGAGGCAAGTTCTTTGTCAGTTTTAGAGCTTTTAAAGGCCACCTACCTCTAGTGGTAGTTAACGGCAATCTACCCACCTTATTGGGGCTCGATTGGTTTCCCCACCTCGGCCTAGGGCTAACAGGAGTCCATGCTGTCTCAACCTCAGACACTGACTCTTATTCGCTGACTACGCAGATGTGTTCAGCGAGGAGCTGGGGTGTTATAATGGAACCCCCATCTCGCTTCACCGTTGACCCCCAGGCAGTCCCAATCAGATTAAAACCACGTAGAGTTCCATTTGCTATTCGACCAAAACTAGACGCTGAATTGGATAAACTACTAAAACAAGGGGTCATTGAGCCAACAGATTTCGCCAAGTGGGAGACGCCATTGTCACACCCTTAAAAAAGATGGTAGCCTGAGAATTTGCTCGACTACAAGACAACAATCAATAAATATTTACAAGTTAGCGCCTACCCTGTGCCCGTCATTCAGCACTTATTACACACATTCGAGCCGGGCAGTATTTTTGCTAAATTGACATGTCTCAAGCATATCAGCAGTTCCCTGTTGATAACCAAACAGCGGAACTTCAGACCATCGCCACTCACAGGGGTGCCTTCCGATGCAAGCGCCTCCAATTTGGCGTAAGTGTTGCCCCGGTATTTTTCAATCCTCATGGAGCGGATTTTACAGGGCCTCCCTGGTGTAGTACCCACTCTGACGACATCTTGGTCTCGCCAGGGACAGACCCCAACTCTTCCAGAGAGTGCGAGCAGTGTTAGAGAGGTTCAGACAGCATGGCCTCAAGTTAAAAAAAGAAAAATGCGCCATTGCCACTAGACAGGTGGACTTTCTGGGCTATAAAATTGACGCCTCTGGCATTCACCCCTGGAGTCCAAGGTTAGGCAATCCACAAGCTCCCACACCAACCTCCAAAACGGAGCTACAAGCTTTCTTGGGGCTGCTGAACTTTTATGCATCCTTCTTGCCCCATAAAGCCTCAGTAGCCGAACCCCTACACAGATTACTAGACAAAAAGTCACCGTGGCACTGGGGGCACAAAGAAGACCAGGCGTTTAACGCCGTCAAATCACTACTTACGCCAGAGGCAGTGCTCATCCAATTCGACCCCAACCTTCCTTTAGTACTGGCAGCAGACGATCCCCTTTGGAATTGGGGCGGTCCTTAGTCACAGACTCCCTAATGGCGCCGAGGCCCCCATCGCTTTTTTCTCCAGGACGCCTCGGCCACGGAGCGAAACTACAGCCAAATAGACAAGGAAGCCCTAGCAGCTGTTGCGGCCGTGAAAAAGTTTCACGAATTCCTTTTGGCCACTTCTTCGAACTGGTCACCGACCATAAGCCCCTCCTGGGCCTACTGGCCGGCGACAAACAGACACCTCAAGTCCTTTCCCCTAGGATGACAAGGTGGACACTTTTCCTAGCGGCTACTCATACAAACTTATTCACCGCCCGGCAAAACTCTATCCCACGCCGACGCTCTCAGTCGCTGCCCCTTACCCACTCCGGCTGAAGACCCAGCTCCTGTCAACGCCATTTTCGAAATCACCCAGTTGGACCTGCCCATCACCGCCCTTGACATCGCCTCTAAAACCAAGGCAGACCAAGCGCCGCCCAGGTGCTCGACTGGGTGAGGAGGGGTGGCCGGGAGGCAACGTTGATAACAAATTCGCACCCTTTAAGACTCGCATGCAGGAGCTGTCCAGTTTGCAGGGTTGTCTACTGTGGGGCACTCAGTGGTCATTCCGACCTGCCATGCACGTACCCGAGTCCTGGAGGCGTTGCACGAGGGACACCCGCATCGTGAGAATGAAGTCATTAGCACGCAGCTACGTGTGGTGGCCGGGTCAGACGAGGACATTGTCAATTGGGTAAGTTCCTGCACCCCATCGCCACCCCTACCAGATGGGAGAGCGCCAGCGCCCTGGTCTAGAATCCATATCGATCTGGCCGGCCCGTGCATGGAAAGATGTTCCTAGTGGTCGTGGACGCTTATTCCAAATGGATAGACGTGGCACAGCTATCCACGACCACCACACTAGCAATCACCAACGTGTTAACGCGCCTGTTCGTACACATGGACTACCCGACTCCATTGTCTCCGATAATGGCCCACAGTTCGCATCAGTAGAATTCAGCCGTTTTGTTGCCAACCTGGGCATTCGCCACATTTTCACAGCCCCATTTCACCCTGCCAGTAATGGGTTGGCTGAAAGGGCCGCCAGGACCACCAAAGAGGCCCTCGCTAGGTTTGGCAAGGATGACTGGCACCACAAACTCGCACGGTTCCTGATGAGCCAGCACTCAACCCCCTGTACAGTCACCAATAAGTCCCCAGCGGAACTTCTGATGGGCCGGCGCCTGAGGACTGTATTGGACAGACTGCACCCTCAATACTGCTCTGACTCTCCCCTCGCTTCTACTTCGGGGGTTAGACATTTTATGTTACAGGAGCCAGTATTCGCAAGGAATTTCGCTGGGGACCCACTTTGGATTCCAGGCGAGGTCATCGCCGTCACCGGGCCGAGATCGTATAGGGTCAGGCTGGAGGATGGTCGCGCCTGGAGGAGACACATAGACCAGCTTAGAAGGCGCCCCAGCACCCTTGCCAACAAGAATCCAGAGTCTCCAGTCGAAGAGGAACCACCACATCCGTGCTTCGCCCAGCCACATCGCACCCAACGACCAGTCTGCACCAGCGGTCGCCCCGGTCAACCCAAACTCGACAACAGCGCCCAGAGAGTTGACCAGCCTGATCCAACCCACGAGAGCTCGACCCCAGTAACCAACCCGGTGGTTTCCGAGGATGCCCAGTCCGGAGGGAGCGTTGGCACACTATGCCGGCTCAACCGTCACAGACTGATACCGAACAGACAGACAATGTTCCCGAGCTGCGCTGCCCGGGCGCCAACACAAACCTCCCGTCTACCTCAAGGACTATGCATGTTCGCATCTGGGGGAAGGGGTGTTATGTCCTGAGAACTCTAGGAGTTCTCACTCAGGTCCACTCACTTTGTGTGGGCGTTATTCCCCATTCCCATTGGTTGGTTCTTCCAGCAGCCAGCTATAAAAGCAGGCTGCGGGTCCAACCAGTTGCTGATTGCTGCGAGCCAGTTCCAGGCGTGGCAAGCACGGTCAGCCCTTTATTGTAAAATAAAGTATTGTTGCACTCATGCTCTGGTTCAGCCTCTCATTGCTCAAACTTAACAGCTGGGGTTTCTTATTATTTTATCCTCGTGACCTTTAGAGATATTTAAATTTATTCATTAGATGAAGAATGTGGCAATAGGAGCAAATGTCTATTTAGTCAAACTGATTAGACTTTATACTCTGGAGAAGAAACAGTAGGTAGGTAGGTAGGTAGGTAGATAGAGCTTGATTTTGGGATTTCGCAAGAGGCAGATTGCATGATCTTTTATAGCTGTGTCCATCCATCCATCCCTCTGAGCATTTGCTGTAAATACATCTCTGAGTCTCTGGAAAGTCAAAATTTAGGGCTAAAATCTGCTTCTTTTTGCAATAGTGCTATACTGTTCTTTTTAAGAACAGCACTGTACTACAATTAAAAATTGTTAAAACAAAATACTATAGAAATGAAGAGTACTTTTTAATATAACTATCTGGTTTGTATATCTTCAGGCTTAAAAAAAAGAAGAAAATACTTCTCTACTGAAATAAGAACCAGGAAAGAAGAGCTAATTAAAACTCACTGACTTATCATTGATGAGACCAGAGCTATAGTATATTCTTATTATTTTCTTTAGGGAATTTTTTTTATAATTTTATTTGGGTTTTCACAAAAACAAAATACAAATAAAACATCTTTTTTGAAAATGGCATGGTCCCAGGTTATCACTTCTTCATACAGACTCAAAACTCAATTTCATGCTCATTTTTATATTCTATTTCATATCTTATTACCATTTTATATTTTCTACATAGTTTTTCCCCTCTTTTTATTTTCTCAACTTTGTTTTAATTATCTCATCTCAATTCAAATCATTATATTTATACTTTTGTCTGTCCTGTTTCAATTTCACATTATCTTTTCTTATTAAGCAAATTTTTCCCTGTAGTTACCAATTAGAGTATGACACCTTTATATCCTTTAATTTTATCCATTCAAACTCTTATTTAAGCTTCAATGTATACCTTTAAGATTATAGCATTCAATATAATATATAACTTCAGATTGAGTTCTGCTTGGTACATTCTTAAAATAGAGATTATATTCTTAAAAAGAAAAAATTATATATATATGTAAATAAAACACACATTCCATTCCTTTAAATGGAATGCATTTAAACACATTCCATGCATTAAAACCTTAACATCTTTAACATTTCTTTTCAATTAAATGTCATACTTCCTTGGGAACACATTATAAACTTTCCATAGTTAATTCTTTTTTTCCCATATTTCTCACTTATATTTTTATAAATCATTACTAATAATTAAAAATGTTCCCTTTTAATTCTCTCAATCATTTTAATTCATTTATTTATTAACAAACATCCCACTTCATTACAGTAAATATTTTATCCATCATCATATTTTCTAAAATTATTTCTATTTGTAATATAACAATGCTATCTTATGTACCTTTGCAGAATCCCTTTTGCAATTAAATTTTTACCCATTATCTCTAAACAAGCTTATGGTTACAATCCTTATATCTTTTCTCTGTTTCTCCATTTCTTGTTTCTGTTTTTTACAACTTCTTTTCCTTACCTTCTTCCCCCTCGTCTTCTCCCTCCCCTTTTTACCCCTTCGTCTCTCTATTTCTAACTCTCTCATCTGTAATCCCCTCTTCTGTTGCTTTCTAATATTATACTTATCTTTCACATTGTTCTTCTTTTTGGTTGTTTTTTCTAGTCTTAAACCTTACACTCTCTCTTTCCCCTCTTTTCTTTTTTTTCCCCACTTAAAATTATTTGATCATTAAAGATGGCTTCTTCTTTGTTCCAATCTTCTTGTTCCGCAAGCATTTCTTGTTGCTTCTCATAGTTCCAGATCTCCATTTCTAAGAATTGAAACATGAAGCCAAAAGAACTTCTCCCTTCTTGTGCATCTTCTTTCCATTTTTTAAGTTCCTTTTTCAGTTCTTCTAAGAGTTATACCATTTTAAAAACTTTTAAACAACCACCCGGTTAATTTTAGTCATCTAGATGCAAAAACCAAAAATCACCAAATAATCCAAATAATCCAAGGCTGTTTCTACTTGCTTCTTTTTTCCACTTTCTCTTCCTGGAGTTCTATTATTTTGTTACCAAGTTTCAATTAAAATGTATCTTTGAGGAATTTTGTTAAAATTTCACTGTAAGTTGCTTTTAATTACAGTTCCATTCCTTAATTCCAGGCAGTCTCCTCCATTTTTCCAGATCCTGCCCTTTTATTCTTTTTTTTCTCCTTTCCTGCTTTTAAAAACTTTTAAATGTCCAGAAATCTTTATTATCCCTTTGACTTTTATTTTCAGCTTAGATGCCTATTAATGTCAAAGTGGATTTTTTTTCAATTTCTTGCTTAAGTCTCTTAGCAATCAGTATAAGGAAGGGAAGAAAAAAAAAACCTAATCCTTTCCCTTCTCTCTCTCCTTCGCAGCTTCAAAATCTTCTTTGGGAACAATGTTGTTAAGTTTAAATTCCAGGGTACCTTATTTGTTGCTTTTGCTGTTTGACCCGGTCAACCAACATTTTCTCTTCTTATCTTCTTCCTGCACATTCTTTGCCGGTCGAGTTCGTCTTTGTGGTGGCCATTTCTGACCACCGCTACAACCGCCTTCAGGAAAGGGAGTAATGGCCAGCTGGGAAGGAGAGATGCGGCTCTTCCCAACCCTGCTGGCAGTCTCCCCCCTCTTCACCACCTCTACGGGGTGGCTTAGCACCAAAACCAGCCAGCTTGGGGTGCTCCAGCAGCGAGCACAGATCAAAGCCTCGGAGAGATGAGGTTTCAGTCTGTTGCCGAAGAAACTCAAACTGGAAGTCGGGGAATTTGTTAAAACAAAATACTATAGAAATGAAGAGTACCTTTTTATATAACTATCTGGTTTGTATATCTTCCAGCTTAAAAAGGAAAAGAAAATACTTCTCTACTGAAATAAGAACCAGGAAAGAAGAGCTAATTAAAACTCACTGACTTATCATTGATGAGACCAGAGCTATAGTATATTCTTATTTTTTCTTTAGGGAATTTTCTTGATATTTTTTAAAATTGGCCAATTAGTGGCTGACAGCAGAGATTTCCACTTCATCTACTGCTAAACTTTTTCAAGTTCCATAGTTACATAAAACCAGAATATTGGAAACATTCTGAGAACTGTTCCAATAGGGCTCAGTTAAACACAATGCTTCTGATTTGTCTGTTTCATTCCACACTCAAAATAAAATATATTTTTTATTTTGTGCACACTACTAAAAAGACATGTTTTCTAAACCATGTCTTTCAGTATTGAGTTTAATGGTTGGTTTTCTGTGTCTAAGTGCTCTTCTAATTGCTTTGGGTATGTCTGGTTTAAAATGTGGTTTTATTTTTTATTGTAAATGACTAAGAAATCGCATAGTTAGACATATGGTCAGTTAAATAAAGAAATAATACAATTAAATAAATGCTACGCATTGAGCCAGGGTACTTGATGATTCTTTTTTAAGGATATTGCTTGGAGTGGCGTTGGTTTGGGATATGCTATGATTTTATTTCTGGGTTTTCTGGAGACATTTTTTAATTGTTGTTTTAACCTGATAGTAGCTGCTAGACTCACAATGAGTGAGAAGAGGGGCCACAAAAATGGAAATAGCAGCAAGAGAAGGAATGACACAAGGTTTTCCAAACTGTGGGACATACCTGCCTTGGGTAGATACAGAAAGAGTCTGGGAGAAGTGTGCAGAACCTTCTTGTCATGTTGTTACAATAAACCTATTTTTCCATAGTTTCATTGCATTTTTTTCATTGTTCATTTGATTTGTTTTGGCATTTGGTTTGGATTTTTAGGAGAAGTGCATACATTAAGATTACACTAAAGGGAGGTATGATGGCAAGAAGTTTAGGAACTCTGGTTTAAGAGATCCAACTCCCAGCTTTGCAACTCTATAGTGTTTATAATATTTATATTATAGATTTATAAGCATGTATGTATAATACTATACATGACTTTCAGTACAACTCTACTTTCTACCTCAAAGTATATATTTAGAGCTAGAAAAAAAAAAGATAGGGTTAAGAAAAGGTTGGCTAGAATGATCAAGGCTTGAAATTTTTGAAGTTATTAAAATATCATATGCCTGGGAACAGTCAGGGTTATGGTAGAAAAAGGAAATGGAAGCAGATTTTACTACATAATGGTACCAACATCCAGTACACTGGTGAAAGATTCAGGAATCAAGGAATGACTGCATCCCATAGGGCATCATTAATCTATTTAATTTGCTTCTTTAGAATATAATAGTAGTTATCAGTTGGGAAACATTGGACAGATTCAGTGGACCTCATTTATAACAACTGTACTGTTTATTACCAGAAATAGCCAATATCTCTATCTCATAGTCATTGGGAAGTACAGGCCTTATTGCATGCCTCAAGCCGTAGATTTGTGGACTTCCTGCTAGTATTTAGTTGCCCATTATGGAAATAAAATCCTGGTCTAAATGAGCCTTTGATATAATGGAACTGGGGTCATTTTATATTCTTACCATGAAATTCAAAGTTAGGTGGATCACTGCATGAACCAACCTATTTTTAAAAGAGTCAGAAATATATTCAAATTCTAGTGCATGGATAAAATGATTGAAGAGGAAATGTATGTAGATTGGCCAGGGTAAGGAAGGAGAAAAAATGTGGACAAGGAAGAAAAAGCTTTTTCCAAGCATGCTTTTTTCCCCTTTACTGTATCAGGACATTGATGGATGATGTTACTCTGTGGAGTGGCCTGTAATTACTCAGTGGGACAGTGCAGATTCATCAATCCATGATCAATGTTCACAGCATCCAATCAGGTGAAATCCTTCAATCCTGGTCAGACACACAAGAGCTCTAAGGAAATGGGTAGTTATTCTTTATCTGACGATCAGAATAATGCAAACCACACATGTGGCCATCTACACATATGTAAACCTGCTCTGTCACCAATATGCACATACTATGGTAATTGCATTGGCTAGATCACATACAGAGTACACAATTGAATGTATAATCATTACCAGTATATAAACAACTGTATTCCATACCTATACCAAGAGGAGGTCCTGTCAATTTTCAATTAATAGTTCTATAATAGTGAAACTGACCTGTCATAGAGAAGGTAAACAAGAAAACTGGACATGCTGAGAAAAGGATTCCATTTGAATGTATTTTATATGATTGGGATAAAATGCCCCATTCTTAACTATACAAACATTGAAGTAAGGCTCCTTGAGAATGATCTTAATTTTGTGGTTAAATTGTTAAGAGAAGATTGCAATCCTTTCATTTTCAGGGAAAAAGTGAAATCTTCCTCTAGCCAAATTAGATGACTTGATGATTACATAGACACACATTTCCTCGATATTTCCTGTTGGTCTCCCATCCAAATGTTAATTCAGTCTGAATTTGACATCAATGATGTTTGATTAAAGGTGATTAAAGTTTGATTCC
Organism: Pseudonaja textilis; assembly: GCF_049901715.1. NCBI lineage: Eukaryota > Metazoa > Chordata > Lepidosauria > Squamata > Elapidae > Pseudonaja > Pseudonaja textilis. The sequence goes on along the minus strand of NC_141992.1, from coordinate 50,840,580 downwards.
AGAAGAGATTCAACCTAGAAATAAGGAGAAATTTTCTGACAGTGAGAGCAATCAACCAATGGAACGGCTTGCCTTCAGAAGTTGTGGGAGCTTCATCACTGGAGGCTTTCAAGAAGAGACTGGACTGCCATCTGTCAGAAATGGTGTCAGGTCTTCTGCTTGGGCAGGGCAGTTGGACCAGATGACCTACAAGGTCCCTTTCAACTCTGTTAATCTGAGGTTGATACAAAGTTGTTTTCATATAAAAGCACTTGCCAGAATGTGCATTTCAAAATGTGCATTTCTTTTAGGAAATGTTGCTCAATTTCCCTGCAGAGAGGCAATGTGATTGTTAGTTGTTCTCATTTCTTCCAATTATTTGTGGCCCTTTGAGATGATAGCTGTGTCTTTTTGTTATTAGAACACTGAAATGGGGAGATCAATGTTGGCTTTTGCCTGGTTAAACAACAAAGTGATCATCAACTAAGACTCAATCACACAGTATTCCCCACACCTCTGTTTTTATTCTTTTCTTATTTTCTGCATTTGTTTCAAACTGCAAACCTTTTGGGGCAGAGATCTCTCAAGATCTGTTATTGGAAAGTGCCACATGCCTGTACGTAGTGATTTAATGAGGCAGGCAAAATGAAAGATCGAATGCCATTTCATAGCAAAGCACCTGATTGTGAAATATAAAAGCTATCAAAGGTCTGCGTTTGACAGATGTCTGAGATAACCAACTTCTCCTCTGCTGAAGGGCACTTTTGCTTAATAGCTTGACTTCCAATCTCTTTTAAAAGTCTATAGAAGGAGGCGAGAGTTTTTTTCAATTGGGCTCTATTAAAAGTAATAAAAAGAATCTGTCATCACAAACATCTGGAATTTCTAATGGGGAACGCTGACTTCAAGCTCATGAACTGATTCCTATTCTAAGCCGCAACGCCTTTGGGTAATCCAGGACGAGCAGGAGGACTTTTAATGCTGCTTGGTCCATAAGTGGCTCTGGCAAGTGTGCCTTCAAAGTGTTCCTCCAGGACCACAGACTTTGACTAAATCAACTATATGGGTGCATTGATTTACTGCTAAGCAGATGTTGTCAAGTAATTAAGACTCTACATTTACAGCAGCTATATTGAAAAAGGATAGAAAGATCCTGAATGTGAATAGGCTTCTTTTGTCATTGCGCAAATTGGGATGGACATATAGAACTTTTTTTAAAATTAGCTATTGTGCTGGCTGTTAACACAGGAACAAGGTAAATAAGGGCAGAAAAACCAAAGCCCCCTTTAACTGCCATCCCAAAGATGCTTTTTCAAGAGGCAACTGGATTTTGTTTTTCTTTGAACTTCTGAGAAAAGAGCAGGGGTGAGCATAGGGGAGATGGGTGACTATTTAAATTCGACAAATAAAGCTATAGATAAATACTTCCAAAGGCACAGGCCAGCATTGCTGTAACTGATGGCTAGCAGCATATCTTCCCTGTATCACTTTTGTTCTTCTGTTGATCTTCCCATACATTACAGCAACCTCACAGTTATAATGTAACCTCAGGTCTTCACTTTTCTAGTAAAGTTGCATGTACTATTTGCAGTTATAATATTTGGGCTCTAAGGATTCATCCTTGTGGGTTTGTGTATAGCAATGAGGGCAGTGGCTCTGAATCTATGTGTGCACACAGTTGTCTTCTATTATTGAATTTTTGAAGATTTAGTATCCTTTTGTGTATTTTAAAAGCACCATGAATATTGCAGGACCATTTTAAATACTTCAACAAGTTATATGTCGTTGGTTGCAGGTGATGCTACCTGAATCTTGTTAGCAAGCTTTACTGGCAGGATTACTGGGGAAAATTGATTTAAAAGTCCTAGGAGATCATTATGGCTCAGTTATCCATTGGCAGTTGGTGTAATATTCATCTTTTTCTTTGGGCAGAGAAGAAATTATGCAGGAAAACCAAATGTGAAACCAATGAAAAGAAAATGCAAGCAGTTCTTCATTGATGACCATTTATTCAGTGATCATTCAGACTTACAACATTTCTGAACAAGTGATACTTACAATCAATCTTGATGTTCTGGACATCACCGCATCCTTGCAGTCACATAATTGTGATCCAGGCACTCAGTAACTTACCCAGAATTCAGTCTTCCAATATTTGAGGGGCTGCCACAGAGAGGAAGGGGTCAAGCTATTTATTAAAGCACCCAAAGGCCAGACAAGGAATAATAGATGGAAACTGAACAAGAAGAAATTTAACCTGGAAATAAGGAGAAACTTTCTGACAGTGAGAACAATCAACCAATGGAACAGCTTGCCCTCGGAAGTTGTGGGAGCACCATCACTTGAGACCTTCAAGAAGAGATTGGACTGCCATTTGTCAGAAATGGTGTAGGGTCTCCTGCTTGGGCAGGGGGTTGGACTAGATAACCTACAAGGTCCCTTCCAACCCTGATTATCTGTTATCTGACCATGTTCACTATTTGCAAGTTTCTCCACTGGTTTCCCACAAGCACACTCAATGGGGAAGCCAGTTGGAAGTTGCAATCACATGATGTTCTTCCTTTAGGACCCATAGTGATTTGCTTAATGACTATGACTGGGCACTGCCGGAACCTCCATCCATAAGTGCTGCATATGGTCATGTGACATTGTGTTTTAGAACAGCATTGCATAGTGATGAAAATTCCAGTCTCAATTACTGTCATTAAGGGGAGATAACTATACTAATAGGAAACAAAAACAAATCCATGGCTTACACTGGCATTAAGGGCTGTACCTGGAGAAAGAGCAGAGGGACTTTCACCCTTCTGAATATCATGCCTTACCTGTAAAACCGTTTTATCTAATCAAAATATCTCACTGAGACAGGCAGTTTTCATGGGCTCGAAAAGATATTTAACATGTTACATAGCTGAAACCAAGCATTAAAAACAGATCTTAGAGCCTGGATGCTATTCAAATGCAGCATTAAGAAAATCCATCATTCCTCTATCCCCGTTTTAGGATGATTGCAATTTTATGTATATTTAATAAAAAAAAATCAGAAAATATTGTGTTCAATGGACCTTTCCTACTAAAAGAATTCCAAATGCAGTTTTTAGAGGCAAACCTCAGAGACATCTATGAGTTACTTTGTATTTGCAGCTAATTAAAAAGTATTATGATTTCTCACCTACAATATTCAGAAATAGTACTACCCCAATATCGCGACTCAATCACTGAATGTTTATAACAAAGCCAATATCAAAGAAGATTTTGCTTATTAATTCCCTGCCTTTAAAGTAATCAATTAAATTTAAATAAATCTTCAAGTCATCTAAACCTTTTAGCATGCTGAAAAAAATGTAAAGATAAAGTAACCATTTAATAAAGGCTACTCCTCATTGTTAAAAGGCCGTATTACAATTTATTTTTTCATTTTTCTATTACAGTACCGTGGTGGACTACAAATTACAATAGCTTTAATATCAATCAGTGTGTCTTTAAACTTTCTACCTTGCCAATTAAAATTTGTTATTGCCAATTAAATTATGGGATCAAAGAAAACATTCAACATTTTCTGGCACTTACTCCCATGCTGCATGTTGTCTGAACACACATGACAGTATGATGCCAAACACAGATGGGGCTCCAGGCATTGCTTCAACCCTCAAGTGTGATTCTCCCGTCTGAACAATTCCCACTGCTACAATGCATATAGAAGTACAGAGATATTTGATGCATGCATGTGCCATTTCCTACACAATTTGTACCGATCACATGGGGAGTAGAAGGGGCAAGGCAACCCCAAGGCTGCTTTTTTGATGATATCAAAGGAAGCTTTGGATTTCTGTACGGTAGGTTGGGGCAGCTATGGGATGGAGGGACTTGCTCATCTTCCAAACTCGTCAGCAGCACCAACTGGAGCTTGACCCAGATATCATCACTAGTAGCAGTGGTGGGATTCAAATAATTTAACAACCGGTTCTCCACCCTAATGATTTCTTCCAACAACCAGTTCGCCAAACTGCTCAGAAAGTTAACAACCAGTTCTCCCGAAGTTGTGCAAACTGCCTGAATCCCACCACTGACCAGTAGGTAATACAGTCTCATCATCTTCTGACAGTCTTCCAGGATATATGTATTCATGTGCATTTCCTTGCCTCGCTTCCTGAATAGAAGAACATCTCCTTACAAAGTATTTTTTTTAACAATGAATATATTCAGTGAAGAAAGAGATTTTTTCATTACTTACAGCCCTATCCAGGAAATGCAGTTACTGAAGTCTGCTCATCATATGAGCCATCAGTTCTCAACTAAAGCTGTACCACAGTCCAGGGTTGGGATTCTACCGGTACGGACTGGTTCTATAGAATTGGTTGTTACAATTCTGCACAGTTCGGAGAACGAGCAAATCGCACCACTGGCTGGCCCCTCCACTCCCTGAGCACCACTCCCTGCCCCACCCAGTCACTCCTTACCTCACATGCATGCCATCCAACTTGCCTGCATTGTGCCTTTGCCTAATTTTTGGTAAGTTGCTATTTTTCCTTCCCCCCCCCCCCCGATGATCAGCTATTCTGACTATCAGCTGTGCCGGGTGATTTAGACTAGCCAGAAAGCAAGAAATTGTTGGATCTCTTGCTTTCTAGCTAATCCAAATTGCTTTTGTACTGCTTTGCCTTTGCCTAGGAGACTTCCCTGAGGCCCAGTCAAGGGTGGACTTCAGGGGGTTGGGGGTGGGGATAGGGGGAGAAGTGGCCTGAGAGCAGAGCTGAACCTTCCTTAGGACTGAAGCTTCTATTTTTCAGCGCAGACTCAGGCAGCAGATCGCAGAAAGATAGATCTGTGAGTGAATCTGTGATTCTGCAAGCAACTCAATCTGCCTGCCTGCTTTGCCTGATTTGGGGTAAAAGTTTCTCTTTTTTTATTAAAAATTCAATATTTACATAAATATTTACAATATTTACATACAAGTCATGCCCAGCCAGTCACATGACCACCAAGTCACACCTACAAATTAGGCCACATCCACAGAACAGATTGTTAAGAAATTTGAATCCCACCCCTGCTGTAGTCTCTAGCTGAACAAACATTGTGGTGTAAACAAAGCTGAAGATGAAACAATAAGCAACATTCAGAAAGGATGAAACTTTCTCCACAATATTTAACCCTTTAATTAGAACCTGCTAAGTAAAAGTTAGGCTCAGATCCCAGTTTTATCTGCATATCATTCACAGAAAACATGTTGCTCTCCATTGCTCCATCTTACTTACTTCGCAGAATTGTCATAAGGATAAAAGATAGGAAAACACCTGTGGTTTTTTTTTATCAATGCTAGCATGCTATGAAGATAATCAATTGATGCAAAATCCTGGTGATTATGGTGAGCATACATAAAATTGCAGCTGTAACTCTCAATCATCTATCAATAAAAAAGTGCCGGACAACTGAAATAAGTGGATATAATCAATTGGTGTGCAAAATTCACTGGTGGGCAAAACAAATAAACAAAAACCAAGAGCTCAGTATTCTTTATGCCAGTGTCTAGAAAATGGTGTTATTACAGCCAATTTGAAAATGATTCAGAAGACATGCTTTATATACCATTTATATACCATTTGCAAGGACAAGATCTCTGCTACTCATTAGAGCAGCTAGACCTTTTTCAGGCTTAATGAGTGGATTTCTTAAAATGGTAGCAGCAGCAACAGCTTTTTCCAAGCTTCTGCAGGAATTGGAACAAGATTCAGCTGCTTTAATGTCACTTTTGAAGTCTGCAGAGGCATAATGGCCATAAATGTAATAAACCGATGATTTACACATCCAAATCTAGCACTATAGCAACTGTGATTCTGATTTTGAAAAACCCTATTTCTCATGAAGTAAGATCTATCTTGGGTCAGGATACCAACTTTTCTTTAATTTGATATCCCAGATCTGGGATAATTCTTACATCACGAGAAAAGAAATATTCAATAACAATCACAGGTTAAAGCTCTCATTTCAGCCTGATTGTTTATTGTTTGTTCATTGTACATCTTTCTGAATATACATGAAATGAATGATTCACATTTGGTCTGATTTTACAGTTGTGCTGAGAAATAGAAGTTTCTTTTTCAGAAGATATATTCAAGGCACAATGAAAAAACATCAGTCTGTGAGATCCTTAACATTGTTACAATATATTACTTAAATTAGGATCAAACCTGTCGTGACCCATAATATATTAAACAACCATGAATTTTACAGCTCAGTTATAGAGCTATTCTAGACTCAGAATTCCAGATGACCACTAGATGGTAGTAAAGATTATATAATAACACCTCTTTTCTGCCATCTAGTGGTTGCCCAGGTGTTTTTATATACAGTAGTCCGACTTTAGATTTACCAATTGGCAGATATCAACAAAGCTTATCAGTTTATGAAATGAATCTTAATCCCATCAACTAAAACACTCATGTCACTCATATCACAACAACTACATTATTGGTAACAACAATTCTATCTCAACTAAGTTCAAGAAGACTACTACAAAAGGCAAAAAGAATTGGCACCATCGCTGTGAAACAACCTAGTAAAAGTGATGGTTTTAGTGCTCATGCTCATCCAGAGGCGTGCAATGAGGTAAGCTTACATTAAAATGAGAATTAGCTTTCCTAATATTAGCTTCATTTTGCTGGGGTGGTTGATTTACAGCAGCTGGGCAAACTGGCTTGAAGCCAACTTTGTGGGGGCCAAAGGGAAAAACTCTGGCTGACCTCTCTTTCCATGGCTTGCTTCCCTGTCATCCCTGCTCACCTGATTCTGAGCCATTTCCCTTTGTTTTGCACAGCTGAGGTGGGGGTGGGGGGAACTGGCTGCTGTCCAAAGAAGAGATATGATGGATGCCGCTATATGCCCACTTCAAGCGCTAACCAGGAGGCATGCTGGAAATCACCACTGTCCTCCCAGGCAACAAGGGATGATGCTGCAAGAATGTCCTTCAAGGTTAGTTGCTTCTCATTTTGGCTCCCTGAAATGAGAAACCTGCTGAAAGTTTGAGAAATCTGAAATAAGTTCCTAGGGCATTACAGTCTCTTATTACTGCTGTTTGTTTCTGAGACCAGAGGGATTATCTGAACCAGTGAACTGAGAAATTCTATCATTCTTGCAAAAATGGGTTGAAACAGAGGCTGTTTAAGACACAAGGGAGCAATTAGAATGACCTTGAAGGTCCAGGAAGCCCTGCTCTTTAGCAGAACAGACTCTTCAATTAAGTTTGCCAAGGGAAGCTGGAGGAAGGGCTGTGAAAGCCACACAGGGTTCATCTGGAGACACCAGAACACTAAAAGATCGTTTTCTTCCTCAGAATAGTACACGTCAGAAGCTTGTCTTTTTATGGCTTACATAGGTGCCTGCGGTGTGTTTCATTACTGGGAAATGGCACGGGAATTAAAAAGCATCTGGAGAAATGCAGAAGGCTTGCCTTGTTGTTTGAGCTTCTTTAGAGGTCTGGGTGCCACAGGTGGTATTCAGCCAGGTTTTGGAGAACCGATAGAGGAAATTTTGAGTAGTTTGGAGAACCAGTAAATACCACCTCTGACTGGCCCCGCTCCCATCTATTCACTGCCTCCCGAGTCCCAGCTGATCGGCTGGGTCTTCTTTCGTAGCCCTGCACAGGAGAACGGAACTGGAAAGCAGGTTAGTGGGGTGGGGAGGGAATGGAGATTTTACAGTATCCTTCCCCTGCCACGCCCACCAAGCCACGGCCACAGAACCAGCAATAAAAAAATGTGAATACCATCACTCCTGGGTGCCCCTATTTGAGATTAAGATAAGCTAAGAGTAGATGACCTTCTATGGCACTTGCACAAGTAACTTGGGCCAGAACTGTGACAAGAAGGTTCAATGAACCTTGAAGGAAAGTCAAAGTTTAGACTTGGCTTCAAAATTAAGAAAATTAAATAGCAGTAGTGATCTTCACATGTGATTTTCTTCTTCAGTTACTTTAAGAATTGTAGTCAACCAGCACTATTTGGGAGAGCTGGGGGTGGGGTTGCCCAAAGTCGCAGACTTTGCTCTGCATGGAAAGAACAGTTGCTATGAATCTACAGCGAGGGTGTTGGTCAGATGTGAGAAAGTTTTCTGTACAGAAAGACAGAACAAACCACACACATTGAGCCTGAGCACTTAGAGAAGGTGAGGAGAAATTATAGGAACTGTAGCCTGATACATCTAGAGGTAATTCATTGGTGAGTCCAGTAGCCATTATTCTGGGAAGCAATTTTCAGGTGCTTATACTGCCTGCAACACGCTCTTCACTGTTTCATGATGACAAATGAAAATGATCTTTTAACACTTCAGTTCTTATGTCACAGGTATTGCACTCTATGTGCCCACTTAACTAGTGCTATTCCAAATTATAGGGGATGCGATTCTGACAGCTATATATCAAATGGCATCCCTATGTTTTGTGATCAGTGTTCTTCATGTGCTAGAAAACTCCCCAAAGAATTAGCTTCTAGAGTGTGGGCTCTGAAGCATGATAACTCTTCTTTAACAAGAAGCGAAAGGAAAAATGAACAATGATTTACTAGGGTGAGATATTAGAAAATGAGAACTACAGTGTGCCAACAAATGTCCAGTGATAAAACTGTAGTGGTTGAATTTCCTTCTACCAAAACCACATATTCAGGTAGGACAGTCAAAGGATTTGTGACCACGGATGAAAGGAAAAGTGACTGTCCCTCTGCCAGCATCTTGGAATATTTGAGAGTCAGATTGCATTTCTTACCAGATTGCATATCAAGGAGAACAAGAGACTTGGGCACTGTTAATTGCAAGGATGCAAGGAAAATGGACAACTAATGAAAGTAATTTCTGATGCCTAAATAAATTCTATATGAATTGAAGGGGGAAAGCTATATCTTTTGCCATATCGGTGCTTTAAAAAAATCCTAAGCATACTATTAAAAACTAGTTGAGCAACAACCCTATCTTTGCCGGTTTAGAATAAGTCTCATTTACTTTTGCTGTGCTCACCTAACTTGCTGGCAGGAAGTAAACTATCCATTTCCTTCTTGATTTTAATGGTCAGAAACTGAGCAATCTGGTTCCATCCATTCAGCTGATCACATGACTATTGCTTTTTTGTCTCTCAATGACCACTAGACACTCATTAGTCTGTGGTAAAATTGTAAAAGCATTGGAAATAATTGCTTTGCATTTAGAGGCCAAAAAAAAAAGCTAGTATATTCTTTGTTTGGGTTTTCAGTAAGAACAAAGTACTCACTGAAACATGAAAGCAGCCACATCCTTTGAAAAGCTCATACAGCTATGTCAAAGGATGTCCCCTTTTGTCTGCATATGGTGAATGTGTTTGTGGCTTCTTTAATTTACTTGCAGTCCCACAGGAAGGACAGCTTCTGAAGCAAATATGGGAATAGAATAGAATTCTTTATTGGCCAAGTGTGATTGGACACACAAGGAATGTGTCTTGGTGCAAATGCTCTCAGTATAATACATAAAAGAAAAGATACATTCGTCAAGAGTGAAGAAACGTAAGGTACAACACTTAATGATAGTCATAGGATACAATAAGCAATCAAATCATACTAGGAAACAGTCAATATAAATCATAAAGATACAAACCTTTTTATGCCTGAGCAGTGTTTTGCTTTCCATATATCTCTTTTTCCAATGCGTTAAATGACCGTAATCTGCTATAGAACGTTTGCAGAACGTTTGCAGAGAGAAATATATGTGTATGTCTGTCAATTTGCCTGTGTAAAGATACATGTACAAGAGGTAGCTTCCCAAGCTGGCCAATAGTTAAAGAACAGAGTTGGAGGGCAGACTCTAATATCAATAATCCTCTACTGCTGTTTATCATTTTAATAATCCCTTTTTATCAGGGTGGAGTTGGGAGTGACTGAAGCTGACTGAGCCTATACTCACCAGACCCCACTCCTGATGCCTATGCAGGGTTTGCAGCAGATATTTTCTCTTTCTGCCCTGATGGAGAAACATCTGTCACTGCCTAAGATTGAACTCTCAACCTTCTGAGTGGAAGGCGAGCATCTTCACATCTAGGCCACCGTGCCTCTCCTGTTTTAGTGAGCTTAGTAGCCATTATTATGGGAAGCAATTGATAAATTGTTGTTTATCCAATGAAATGATAAAATTGTGTGGTGTCTTATAAGCAAACTAGTCTAATTTTATGCTTGAGGCAGGAAATCTAGTGCTAGAATATTCTGTAGTACAGGTAGCCCTTGACTTATGATAGGGCATTTAATGACCGTTTGAAATTATGATGGACCTCATCAAGCATAAGGTACTTATGACCCAGTTCTAAAATTATGATGACTTTATGATTGCATGTCAGGTGCTCAGCAACTGCCCCACTTTTACAGGCATTGGGGGCATCCCTTGGTCATGTGCCACAAACTAGCATTTACTTCTGGGTTTGGGGCAAACTGGCCTTCAGTGAATAATTAATTCACTTTAGGACTGCAGCATTTGCTTAACAACTTCTACAAAGAAGGTTGTAAATTAGGGTGGTCATGTAGCTGACCCACATTATGACCATTATGTCTTATGACTGCAATGGGCAGCTCCATTATGGCTGTAAGTCAAGGTGTACCTGTGATTTGCCTATCTTCTATTTGATCTGGCAGAGATTGGGAAGCTGGTTGGAATTTCTTACTTTCTGCATATAAATATACAGATAACAGCGGGTAGGAGATTGATTTTTTTAGATATAGAAAGTTGACCAGGCCATGTACCAAATCCACTTTTAAATTCACAAGTGCAACTGTATCACCTTATTCTATGCATGAGACAATCATCTGCTTCTTTTTTTTCCCTGACAATGTTTTGAAACCAGAGGTGATATTCAACAGGTTCTGACCAGTTCGAGAGAACCGGTAGCGGAAAATTTGAGTAGTTCGGAGAACCGGCAAATACCACCTCTGACTGGAGATTTTACAGTATCCTTCCCTTGCCACGCCCACGAACCCACGCCCACATAACCAGTAGTTTAAAAAAAATGAATCCCACCACTGTTTGAAACATATTTAACCTGGTTACTGATTTAGCCCTTATTCTGGATTCACACTATTCATTGTATTAGGAACTAATCATATAGCTTGGATTTGCACACCAGATTTTTGTTTTGTTTTTTTAAAAATCAAAGTTAACACTAACCAAGCCTAAATGTGCAAGTGAACATCATCTGAAGATGACCTCTGTCTCTGATTACACCTCTTAAAACTGCCCTCACCCTCATGTATTACAACTTGCATTTTTGGCATTCAATTCTTCAGACATCTAGCTGTGGAATGTAGGAAATTGCAAATGCCATGCACGTTTTAAAGAGTATCAGGCTGGAGAAGGGTCAACATATACAATAATGTGGAGAAGGAGGAGGGCCCTGTGAATTGGGGTATCTTGGCTGCAAAGATGGGCTTTCTATTGTTTTATGGCTAGCATTCAGGGAGACACTTTTCCTGCCGGGAGTTGCCTATACTACTCTTAAAAAGCCATCTAATCTCCCGACATAATTACATCCTACGCTAATGAATTCCATAAGCAAATTAAATGCAGTGTCTAAAAAGACATCCTTTTTCCTATTCTGAATTTGATGCCAATGTATTCAACTGAATTACCCTAAAATTGTGCATAAGCTTATGCCAAGAGGAAGGGGTGGGGAGCTCAAATCTCTCTGATTCCACTGCATGTAATTCGTGAAATCTTTATAACACAAATTTATCTCTTTTTCCCCCTCAAGAATAGGATATGTTTAAGCTGATTCTATGGCAATCTAGCCAGTGGTATCCATGGAACAACCCTCTATCCATCTCCTAGGAGCTCTGTGAAGAACAAGGCATACTCATTCAGTTAATGTGTATGCAGGGGTGGGATTCAAATTTTTTAACAACTGGTTCTGTGGGCATGGCTTAGGTGGTGGGCGTGGCTTGGTGGTCATGTGATGGGTGGACATGGCTTGGTGGTCATGTTATTGGCTGGGTGTGGCCAATTCAATATCACTCACGTCAAGGCACGCATCTCCTCCCCTGGCTTCTCATGACTGTGGCGATGCTGCAACAGTCGTAAGTGTGAAAAATGGTCATAAGTCACTTTTTTCAGTGCCATTGTAACTTTGAATGGTCACTCTACACAAGCAAAGTACCAGCAAAGGAGGGGGGAAAAAACTCCAGAAACATTCCCGAGACAGTCCTGCCAAGAATGTAATAAGGGTTAACGGAGAGACAGTTTCTGTAAGCAACACCAGAATGTTTCCTTCCTGCCTTCCTTACAGGATTAGGCCAGTAATTTCTTCTAACAACCAGTTCTCTGAATTGCTTAGAATGTTAACAACTGGTTCTAGCGAATTGGTGCGAACTGGTAGAATCCCACCCCTGTGTGTATGTACTAACACGGGACATCATCCATACAAACTGTGAATAATCTGCCACTGATTTCATGCATGTTGTCAATAATCTTATCCTGGTTTCATGCAGGGAGGGATCCTCTTCCCATCCAGTTGAACATTCTAGCCCTATGAAAACTTCCATGCCAAATGAATTATTCTATGGTACTTTGTGCCATATGTGTTGAAAATGGCTGGATTGCTGGAGGAGATGCCCCTGGACGCCAGGTTTTTAGTAGTTGCCTCAGGGAAACAAAATATTTCTTCCAGGTAAATGCTCAGTGTCTTCCTTAACGAAATAGACGTATAAGAATTTCAGCAGCTTTGATCACCTCCAGGTTTTAGCCAATATATCTTTAACATGATAGAATGGAGATTTTTGAATTTCTTATAGCTTTTATGTGAATCAGTGAGGGGTTGATTGAGTTAATTGAAAATAGAAAAGGTTCAAATGGCTCTTTAGAAAGTTGTCTAATGAATTCCTGTCAGTCGGTGACCCGAGCATTAAATCTAACCAGCCATCCTGTCTTAACTCACTTGTTGATTGAATGTGAGATCATTTCTGAACATGATTTGTGACTCAGCCACATTCTACTTAGCATGCTAAACTAGGCTAAAATGGGATTGGGCAGTTGGTGGTTCAATGTATTGTGGGGATCCAGTCATTTGTCCCCTCCTGCCTTTTGTGAATCAGGTCAACATGTTAGACCAAGGGTGTCAAACTCAAGGCCCGTGGGCCAGATCTGGTCCATGGGGTGCTTAGATCTGGTCCACAGGGCCACCATGGAAACAGTGAAGGACCGGCCCATGGTGCCTCTGCCAGCGAAAACAGGCTTCCAAGCTCAATTTTCAGCTGTGACAGCATGGAGCTCAGGAGGGCCGCCCCTCCCGAGCTCAGTTTTCACTGGCAGAGGGTTGCAGGAGATTGTCACAGCCTAAAATGGAGCTCGGGAGCCTGTTTTCGCTGGCAGAGTGCTCAGGCCACCACAGGCACCGACACGAGTGATGTTGAGCTGACCCGCCCCCCCAAAGTCAAACACAACCCTGATGCGACCTTCAATGAAATTGAGTTTGACATCCCTGTGTTAGGCTATACAATTTGTGTTTATGGACATGGCTTTAGAACTTAACCTTTTATAATCAAGGGCTATAAGTTGTTTCTTAAACTGCAGATTACTTCCTAATAATCTACACCAGGGGTCTCTAGCCTTGGCAACTTTAAGACTTGTGGACTTTATCTCCCAGAATTCCTCAGCCAGCTTTGCTGCAGCAAAGCTGGCTGAGGAATTCTTGGAGTTAATGTCCACAAGTCTTAAAGTTGCCAAGGTTGGAGACCCCTGATCTACATTATTTGTAGTCTGTTTGTAAGACGTACAAATATCAAGTTGACAACTGCTGAAGACATTGATGAATTAGATGCCTTTGTTGCAGTCTCACAATTAAGCCTAGGTACACTTGTGATTGGTATTAGGGAATTTCTTTGCATAAAATATAATGGGGCAGTTTAATTCACAAGTTTCAAAATTCCCCTTACCTGCCCTGAGACAATAGAAAATGAAAGCCTTGTTCTTAAAAACTGCAGTCTTCATGAATGAATTAGTTTTATTTGCTGACCTGATTTACCAGAATATTGATACGAAAATTGTAAACATAAAACCTATTTGTTTTCCCCATAGAAGATGTATATCATAAAACTAAGTAGGTCAGGGCCCGAATGGATGACAATTATGGGTCCACGTGAGTTCCATGGAAGAAGATTAAGACTAAAGATGAACCTCGCCCAGCTCCCCTATTCACAAGCTCTGTGCCACCCATCAGCTTTCTGTCCTCACTCTGGAGAAACCCGTTTCTTCTGTAATGATTGTATTTCTGCCACCTGCATTTTTTGACATCCATCTAGTCCTGTCACAAAGATACAAAATAGCTTTCAAGGGAAGTGCTTGTAATTATAGAGGATAATAGGTAAAACAAAAGAGGCAAGTAGAGAATGGAGAAGATCTGGTGCAAGGGGATAACAAGCTCAACACCTCCCAATAGTGTAGTACAATTGCAAAGAAGGCCAACAACATCTTGAAAAGCACAGAATCTGGATTATCCGGCTTTACTCTGACTTTGTCAGGCCTTGCTTGGATTTAGGTCTGTACAACCCAGTTTAAAAAAGATTAATGAATAGGACCAAGTCCAGAGAAGGGCTACTAAGATGGCGAAAGGACTACAAAATCAACTCTTATGAGGAATGTTTAAAAGATTAGTAGATATATTTAGATTTGTAGAAAGTTGAAAGAGACATGATAGCTCTTTTCAAATATCTAAAGGGCTGACACTTGTAGAGGTTTTGGACTAATTCTCATTTTTCTAGAGAATAAGGCTAGACTTAATGGAATGAAACTTCAAGGATGGACATGCAGTTTTGATGTTAGAAAAAACACCTAGTCACTAAGAGCTGTCAATCAGTGGAATTAGTTACCATGTAGGGTGGATAGTCATCCGTCAGGGATAATGTAGCGAAACCTGCAATGTGCAGAAGACTGGGCCTGATGACCTCTGAGGTCCCTTTAAACTCTATGGTTCTGGGGCTGAATTTCAAGAGCATAAAGAGAAATAGAAAAATGGATACATAAGGAATCCATGGCATCAGGCCTGGAGAATCATGGAAATGCAAAGCTGATAGCTTGCCTTCCCAAGCTCAGGGCCAGGGTTTCTGCAAAGCATGGTCAAGAAACACGATTGAAGTACTATCTGATTTTATGTGTGGCACACAGAGGTGATACACACACAAAAATGATTCTTTAATTTCACTCCCACAACTGCCATCTTGACTTTCTTGGCGATACTCCACTGACAGCTCTGCTCAAGTGGGTCATTATATTTATTTCCCTCAGGATGTAAAAGACAATTGGGAGTATAGGAATCGTGTGATGTGTTTCCCTTGCCAAAAAACCTCTGAAAATCTTGCTGCCTGTGCTATCTAGTCAAATGCTACTCTTGGTTCTTTATGATTCAGAACATTTTTGTATAAACACCTATTTTATTGGAATGTTTTACATTAGTTGTGCCCCCCCCCTTTTCACAAAAGGATATTCAAACCAATTATAGCAGTAGATCTAAGAAGAAAACCATATTTTTTTCAAAGGGAGACATTTTTGGGCATGTTTTCTTGTACAGTGAAGCATGGGTATAGTTTTCATCTGGATTGTTGGGCTGACTCCAACAATTCTATGGATTGCTTGAAAGCAGGTCCTTAATCAAAGGGCACTGAGCAGCTGTCACTCTGCTGCACCAGCATCTGTCAAATGCAATGATCATCTATCATTAGGTACAGTTGGAATAAAGGGATTGTAATATTATATGATAAAATGGAAAATGTCTTGGTTCTGCTTATAATTTATGTTGCTGAAAAGAAGGCATTAGTATGAGACACTGTTCTGTTCTTCTGGCATTACCTCTTAATACCTCCCTAATACTCATTATAGTATGGAGCACCCACATAGCCAGCCAGAAATGTCCTCCAATCATTCAGCTGTCAGTATTCATAGATCAAGATTCATGATTAGAACAGATGCAACACTGTCCATGTAGCAAGCTGCCTTAGAGGAGGGCTCAGTTCACTCACATGTAGTGACCCCTGGAACGGGATGAAGAAGCTGAAGCCAACAATTTCAGAAATAAAAATGAGTGATGGGAGGTCACTGTACATGGCCAGAATTCAAGCAGCCTCTTTATTGAGAATTTGAACAACCTGAGTTCTTCATCTGTAATATTTTACTGAAAGGACTCCTGGATTCAGTTCTGGGAAGGTGCTATGGGTAGCTTCTCACAGGCCATTGGATCAAAGAGCCTTATGTCATTTACTGCCATTATTAAGAATTTTCCAATATGGGTAGGCCTCACCCTAATGGTGTGAAGAGAGATCTATGGGCAAAAATGGGTTAAGGCTGGTTGTTAAACATGGATATGGTTAAGCAGCATATAAACACGAGCAAAAGAATCTTTCCTAAAGTCAAAGAGGAAGCATGAAGTCTTCAAACAGAAGCTAGAAGAGTCATTTATCAGAGGCTCCAGTGCAATGATTCTCAACCTCAGCAACTGGCTGGGGGATTCTGGGAACTGAGGCCCACCCATTTTAAAGTTGTTGCGGTTGAGGAACACTGCTCTAATGGATCTTGCACTAAGCAGGGGAAACTGCCTAGCTGAGCTTTTTTTCTTTTTTTATAAATTTTTATTGGTTTTTAAAACAAACATAAACAAACAAAACATAAAAACATCAAATCATCTTCCATATATGTACATACAGTGTACCGGTTGGTTTACAAATTGTTTTGTGCTTCCATTTCATAATCTTCAATTATAATTACATTGTATATAATCTCGTATTTTCAATCAATATATTAAATACATTAATATCATTATTAATCAATCATTTGACTATACTTTTATTCATTCATCTTTTCCAAAATGATCATATTTTACTTAATTTGTTTTATAACAATTCAGATTATCATCCCAGATCTATCCTAGAATCATTTTGTAGATATAATAAGAAAAGAATACATCTTTATATATTTATTATTTTCTAAAAGTCTACATATTTCATTACTATATTTTATTGTCTAACCATTGATAGAATAGATCCCAAATTTTATAAAATTGTTTATCATCTTGTTCTCTAATTTCAAATGTCAATCTACTCATTTCAGCACATTCCAATATTTTCTTAATGATTTCCTCCTGTGATGGTATTTTCTCATTTTTCCAGTTTTTAGCAAATACAATCCTAGCCGCTGTTAATACATTTACAATCAGGTATTTCAAGTCTTTACTATATATTTCAGGTAAAATTCCCAATAAAAATATTTCTGGTTTCAAATCTATATGCTTTTTTGTCATTTTTTCCAACCATGTGTGGATTTTAGTCCAGTATTTTTTAGCATCCACACAAGTCCACCACATATGGTAATGTGAGCCAGGTATCTGATGACATTTCCAACGTTTTTTGGATTTATTCTTGAACATTCTTGCTATTCTTGTTGGGGGAAAGTGCCACCTAAAACATCTTATACAAATTTTCTTTATATGCTGTTGACATTGTCATTTTATAATTTTGAGACCACAATTTTTGCCATTTCTCTAGATCAATCCCATATCCAAAATTCTTCCCCCAAGCAATTAGTTTCTTTAACTTGTTCTTCTTCTAGTTTAATTTCTAAGAAATATCCATACAATTTTTTAATCACCTTTTCATCAGTACCTGTCAAAATCTTATCTAAGTCAGTCAGTTTATCATAGAAATCTTCTGTTTTAGAATCTTTATCATACCTTGAATGTATTTGCGCATATGAAAACCAATTCATCTTTATACCTTGTCCCTCTAGTTTTTGTGTAGATTTAAGTTCACCCTTTTCATTCAATATTTCACCATATCTAACTGTTTGTTCCTTTTTGTATATTATAGGATAAGAAAATGCTTCAATAGTCGATAGCCAGACTGGAATTTCAAATAACATTGTCTTTTAATCTTCTCCCAATTTAACCACAGAGACTCCCATATATAATGTCTTCTAAAGTACCCCTATGTTTTAGTTCCTTTATACCATAAAAAAGCATGCCACCACAACAACAGGTCATGTCCTTCTAATGTCAACAATCTAGTATTTCTTAGTGTTATCCATTCCTTAACCCACATCAAATGTGTAGCTTGGTAATGCAACTCCCAATTAGGCAAACCAAATCCTACTCTTATTCTAGCATCTTGCAAAAGTTTTAACTTTATTCTCGCTTTCTTACTTTGCCATATATATTTCAAACCTAGCTGAGCTTTTTGTTCCCTTCCAACTATATAATTTGGTGATCTTTGTGTGGGTTTCAGATTTTGAACTAGTTGGACGCCTGGTTCACCCTTTTTCTTGGAATCCACATCTGGTTTTCAATCATCTTTAAAAATGAAAGTGTTGATTGTAGTTCAATATTGCTATGCTGTTTCTATAGCAGGGAGGGAAACAAAAATAAGCTATTAATTCAAATGTCTATAGGGATTCTTTAATACTTTTTATTTGATTCCTTTTCATATGTAAGTTTGTTTTCTGGCTGACCTGATGTTCCCCTTGGGCTTTTCCTGTTTTTGTGACACTACTGTCTTCATGAAGTTCCCTTTCCACAGTAGTATAGAAAAAAAGTTTATTTCTACAGGGTTCTCCATCCTCTTGTCCAAGGAACTAATAAATTCAATGGTCATATCCTGCCAATTGGTGTTTTAGAGTTTGGAGTAGTAGTATATTAAACAGAAAAAGAATTCTGAGCAACTCTATCTACTGTAGCTTGGACTTGAGATATATGGGGAGGCACTTCACGGCTGTTTCCCAGAGTTATTATTTATTTAAAATATTTACGGGGCTGTTTATCTTAGAATCAGAATTCTGTGTGACTCACAACCATAACATAAAATAATATTGCACAAAATATAAAAACAAGGCACAATAAAACCAAAAAAACTTGGCACCACAACCAAACTCTCACTTGACCTCAGCTTATCCCAATGCTTGGGGAAACTTTCTGAAAGGTTACAAGAGTTGTCCCAAAGGTGCTTTATTTTTTTCCAAGAGGCACCTGGATTTTCTGGTTTTTCTTTGAAGATGCTTCGCTTCTCATCCAAGAAGCTTCTTCAGCTCTGGCTGGATGGTGGGGAATGGAAGGATTTATACTCCTTGCAGACAGCTGAGCATTTGCATTCTTTAAGTGGGTCTTTAAGGTCACCTGGAGGTGTATCTGTATCATCAGGGTCACCTTTAACCAAGAGGCCATTTATGTCAAAATTGAACAGCCCTCTCACAACAGAGGTGGAAGGCACTATGTCATCTATCTCCAATCTACAACACAGTCCTTTCAAGGCTTCACACCCATTTCCCTGATGACACAGGTAAACCTCCAGGTGACCTTAATGACCCACTAAAAGAATGCAAATGACCAGCTATCTGCAAGGAGTATAAAACCTTCCGTTCCCATCATCCAGTCAGATCTGAAGAGATGAGACATGAAACATCTTCAAAGAAAAACCCCAAAGTCCAGTTGCCTCTTGGGGGTGGGGGGGAGCACCCTTTGAGACAATCATGACCTGGATGACAGAATCTCCATAGACTCTACCATAGAGTCTATGAATCTCCAACTCTACCATAGAGTTGGTATTCATCAGGGCAGGGGCTGGAATAGAAAAGGTAAACTTTCTCGGTCCCTCAAGATGGCAATGTTTAAGGGAAGGGACCTGGAGTGTGTCTATTCCCTCTGATTACTAAAGCTCAGTGCCTGGTAAACAAAACCATCTGGGTGTTCCCTGATAATCTTTGGCTCCCTTTGAAAACCATCCAAATTGGCTGCCATTACCACATGGGCTGGCAGGAAGGCCCAGAATTTGTCCATCCATTGTATGAAAAGTCTAGTCCTGATGATCTCTGCATTTGGTTTCAATGGATGACCTCCCATTTGTATAATGTGAGAGAAAGGGGGGAAAGTCCCCTTGACATGCATGGTATATATAAGTGTGTGTATGTGTGTGTGTGTGTACACATGTTGGAAGAAATATCCTTCTGGGTTCAGTTCCAAGTGGGGGAAAAGACACTGGAAACATGGAAGCTGTTTGGAAGATTTAATGGTGAACAGGACCAAATGGCCTGGAGCCCCAGAGTGAAAAGGAGGAATGATCACATGCTTCAAGGTGAAGGAAGAGATCAAAAAAAGGGGTGAGGTGCTGAGAGTGCCTGGGTTTTATACCCTCTGTTGGGATTTGAATTGAAGCTTGTATTCTAATTGGTTGTCAGACCCCCATGCAGCAGGGGCAACTCTGTAGGCTGTCCTGAGTTTCAGGCTTGGTTGAGCCTTGCTGGATGATTATGCCCTTAAAAGGGCTTTTGGCAATTGCTATAGCTTTACCTGCAGATCTTTGTTATGTAAAGTATTCTGGCCCAGGCCTTAATGACCCACCCATTAACAAAGGTGGGGGTGGGATTCTGCTTCTGAGGTGTGTTTCTGCTTCTGAGTTTCTACTCTTTTTAGAGGAAATATTCTGCCTTTTAAATATTTCCTAGGCTATTTCAATTTTCTAGGAGAGGGGTGGGCGCTAACTTCCTACACACAGACATGGGCAAGCCAGTTCAGAGTAATGGCTAAGTCATCTAACTGGAAACCAAGAGGCTGCAAATTCTAGGTACGAAGGCAGTCACTCTCTCTCAGCCCTAGGAAGAAGACATTAGCAAACAGGATTGATTGAAGGCACCAGAAAAAAAGTACAGTTTAGATAAAGAGAGATGTAGGAAGGTGATACAATGCAATAAGCCTGCCTCCTTTCCAGAATGTTATGGAGGGCTCCAGATGACAATGATCTAAGTGTAGTTGGTCTGGCCTTTTTGAGCTGTTGAATCCATTCCCCTCCCTAAGGATAAAATAGCCCCCTGTGAAAGGACACAACAGCGTAGCAGCATAATTTTTAGCGGGTGCCAACAGGACAATTTGCAATTCAGACACAATAGGAAAAGTTGTCCTGTAGGATGCATGAATGTCATGGCAGAAATAACCCTCCTTTGTTGTGTGCCACAGCATTTGTTCCAGTAGCGGAGTTTTGTGCTGCCCCGAGCAACTTCTTTCTTTCTTTCTTTCTTTCTTTCTTTCTTTCTTTCTTTCTTTCTTTCTTTCTTTTTCCTTTCTTTCTTTCTTTCTTTCTTTCTTTCTTTCTTTCTTTTCTTTTTTCTTTTCTTTCTTTTCTTTCTTTCTTTCTCTCTCTCTTTCTTTCTTTCTCTTCCTTCCCTTCCTCCCCTCCTCCTCCCTCCCTCCCTCCCTTCCCTTCCTTCCTTCCTTCCTTCCTTCCTTCCTTTCTTTCTTTCTTTCTTTCTTTCTTTCTTTCTTCTCTTTCTTTCTTTCTTTCTTTCTTTCTTTCTTTCTTTCTTTCTTCCTTTTTTTCCTTCTTTCCTGGCTCCTCTGAGCTTTTAAAGCAGAGAGACTCCCTGGAACACAGAGAGATTCCTTCTGGGAAGGTCTGCATTCTTCTTAATGATTATAACAGTTTTGCAATTCAAAAGAGCAGCACAGTTTTACATTTTAAAAATAGCAAGGGAGAGGTGCTTGAAGCAGATTGGGGGGAGGAGAGTAAGATAGATCCCAGAGTTGCTGTAGTCCAGTCCAATTGGAAGTGACCAACTGCAAAATATAGCAATTGCCCTAATTTAAATGGTGGTTCAAAGGGGCAATCTTGAAATGGATGAGAGTAAGAGCAGTGCGATTTCTATCCAAACTGAGAAGATAACAGGAATTAAAGATGATTTTACACACATCGCAGAAGCATGGCGAATCACTTCCTGTCTGCTTCAGTTGCTTTCTTTTTCAAAACAAAACTGGAATAATTGAAAGCGGGGTGAGAATACCTGCTCCAAACTGTGCTGAGAAGGAGCATTTTGGGACCACGAATGTTCAGGAACATAAGAGTCCAACGATATCTATTTGGCCATTCTGTGGATGGTGCTTAGTGAGAAGTGCCCAGGGGGAAGCTCTGCTTGTGTGGCATTTATATTTTAATTGCTGTCTGAGATCTCACAGTGGTGTACCTGAGTCTTTCATCTGGTTTTATCACCACCACAATCCTATGAAGTAAGTTGAGCTGAGAGACACTAACTAGGCTCAAGTGAGCATTGTGGTCAGTGGGATTTGAGTCTGACTTTGCTCAGACCAAGGCCAACATTATCACTACATATTAGATAGGCTTAGTTAGACTCTTGATGTGTGGATAGCAAATGGGAATTTTGATTTTAGTTTTCCGGTAAAGTTCAACCATTATCAATACTAGGACCTTTTGCCTGGAAAGACGCAAGGATCGCCTTATCAGATGCATAACAGTAACAGTAATAAGCTTGTTCCCTCTTGACATTCTTTTTAAGGTATTTTGAAGGTTGTTTCACAGCTTAAGGGTTTAAATTTGTCTGTTTACTTTGTAACTGATCAGAAAAGAAATGAAATTGTCATGCTAATATATTTTAATTGACCCATTAGAATTGCTAAATAAAATAAATTTTCACAGGCAGATGCATCTAGCGAAGCGTGAACTTTCATTTCTCATTTTTGGTTAGCACAAAGCAAATTATTATTATTATTTTTGTCTTTCAAGATTTAAATTACAACTTATTGCCCAACACCCATCCCTTCCTTCCCACTTGCTTCTACTCCACATTACTTACTAAGCTCTATGCACATGCTGGAAATCCCTTTAGTGCAGGAGTAAGAAAACTGTAGCCTAGAGCTGCTATTGGACTCCAACTCTCATTGTATTAATTGTTCATTAACTATTTGATACATCTATATCCAGTCTTTCCTCCAGGAGCTTAAGGTAATACACACAGAACTCCCTGCTCCAAATTTTCTCCGCAACAGCAACCTTGTTGTCCTTGTGAGGTAGGTTGAGCTGTGAGAGAGTGAATAACCCAAAGTCATTCAGTGAGCTTCAAGGCTAAGGCTGGAGTTGAATGTGGCTTTCCCCAGTCCAAATCCAACTCCTTGATCGCCAACCACACATCACTCAACCCTCAATTTCTTAGTGATTAATATCCTGGCTGGCTGAGGTTGATGAAGAATGAATTCCAGGACTCATTTGAAGACCATATGTTACTGTCTGAGGTTTTCTTTTGGGGAAAAAAAAATTAAGAACATTAAAAATTAAGAAAAAAATCTGCACAAAAAGAATCTATCTAGTCCCTCCTTCGTCAGTTTATGGCCACCACACATTACTGATCCCATCATACGAAGCCAGAATGGAAACCATCTGGGGAAGAATGTTTTAGATTCCCGTTCCATTTTGCATTGATTCCCATCTCTCCTATAGTATGCAGATCACTTCAAGATTCGAAGAAGTCCTCTCTGCTGTATTTTTTTTGTGAGAGCCACTATGGGCAGAACCACATACAGCATGATCAGAGACCGAGTAATGATGAATGATGAGCAGAATAGTTTAATTCTGGGCAAAAGAGTGGAACACACTCACACCCCATCAATTTCCAAACAAAAGAAAACAAAGTTAAGCTTAAGTTTGCTTTCCAGCTATTGAACAGTGGTTCACCATCTAATTTCATTGGAAAACCACGGTCACATTTTGGCAAAAAATGTGCCGAATTGTAACAATATGAATCTCATTGCTGCAATCAGAGAAAGTTTGGGGAGAATCACAAAATAGCCATCCACTTTTAGGCAAAGGAGATAAAACGTGGTATATGGAAATAATCCTCAGAACCACAGTAAGAACATAAAAAAGGAAGGCAAGTAGAAAAAGTGGCTGAAAGCCAAAGAATAAAGGGGAAGACAGAAACCCAAGTGCAAGATTTTCAAGAACCAGGCTTGTCCACAGGAAGAGGATTCCTCAACATTTATTTATTTATTTAGTTTGTCAAGCATGTATGAGAAAACAAGTATTAGTATGAACATAACTTATCAGCATATAAGTATAAACAGGTATAAGTATATACATAATAAAAGAGTTCAAATAAATGGGAACAGTAGGGCAGGGATGGTAGGCATGCTGGTACACTTACGCACGCCCCCTTACAGACCTCTTAGGAATGGGGTGAGGTCCACGGTAGACAGTTTAAAGTTAAAGTTCTGGGGGTTTGAGGATGTAACAAGAGTCAAGTAGTGAATTCCAGGCACTGACCACTCTGTTGCTGAAGTCATATTTTCTGCAATCAAGTTTGGAGCGGTTTACTTTGAGTTTGTATCTATTGTTTGCCTGTGTGTTATTGTGGTTGAAGCTGAAGTAGTCATTGACAGGTAGGATGTTGTAGCAAAAAATTTTGTGTACTAAGCTTAGGTCTTAATCATGAAGTCTTTCTCCTCCAAGGATCCTGTTTTCAACCTCTTGGCACTACCAAAGACATTCAAGTGCTACTAGGGAGAGAACATAAAATTATAAAGACTGACTTTGGAGCAACAAACCTAGCATCACAGCTATTTAAACCTTCAGGCTATGCTGATCTTGGGAAGAGTTATATGTTTGAGTTGCAATTAGATTGTAATGTAATAGTAGGTATGTGCTGCATGAATATTTTTATTGGGACCATCACAGCACATAAGAAGAGCAGTTTAAGTATCCCCAGCTCTGTCTGTCTTGTCTCAGGCAATATTTATTTTCTCAAAATACCTGAGATAAGGAGTTAAACACTACAAAGGCTTCCATACAAAATTTCTTTATTGGATTATATCAGGCATCCTCAAGGTATAACTCACAGTTATGCTGAGATTCATCTAATGTCCAATCTTTGCACTGTTGTCTTCATAGTGTGAAAAGATAATTATCTTCATCCCATAATGATACACAAGGGGAGACTCCAGCACGTTGCTGGGTCCAGGCAAGAAAGACCAAAACTCCCCCCAACACAACCAGAGGTCAATTCAGTGACCAATCAGGATTACAAATGTGACCCACATGACATGAATTGCATCTCCCATGAAGCATTAACAACATTTCCCATGAGGCATTCCCTTAAGAGGACAGCTCCCATTCCCAATTTGTCTTCTAGTCTAAGTATTGCATTAAGGACAGGTCTTTGCTGAATGTAAAAGTTTACTGTGACAATCTGGAAAATGTCTCTTCATTTTAATATGCTGATTCATCGCCTTAATAAATATTTGATTTGACCATTTTGATTTGACTGGGAAAGAGAATGCCTTCTACTGTATGTCCTAATGTTAATAATGTTACGCTGGTGTTGCAAACTCTGGGTGACCACTAGATGGCAGTGAAGAGATGCAGAAAACTCCATTTTTCCCTGCCAGCTAAGGGTGTCCCAGGGCTTTGCAGCCAGAACTGGTAATGATAGTTATGCAGCTATTAATTTTGTCACACAAGAGTCTGTCTTTTTCAGTATTTCTTTATGTATATGAAAACTCATTAAGTAATTCCTTATTATTTCAACAAATTTACAACTAGAAAGTGCTCTCTCTTTTCCTTGGTTTACATATTCAAGAGGAGAGGGCTCGGAGGAACCAACTGAGCAATAAGTGACAGTGGAAACCATGGTTATAGCTAAACTTCACAGGTGCTTATGTAGCATTTCCCTTGCTAGCAAATTCACCTATTTACAGAAAAGGGTAGCACTGTTGATGAATAAACAAGACAAAGTACATTTTATTTATAGATCTCCAATCCATGTTGAAAATATTTTAAAAACCTGCACACATGTGTCTTATTTACTTAGAAGAACATTTGCTTTTGAAATCCTAGCTTCATCTTAAAAAGAAGATCTCTGATAGACCATGAACTCAGGACCAAGATGGAAGATTGTGTGCAAATTCATTTTTGCAGCATTTTTACTTGTATGACTTTCATCATTCTGGAAATAACACCTTGGAATTTTCATTGCAGCTGGTAAATAAAAAGGATGGCTTCTTACAAGCAATTATTTCACCTTTCATGTGGATGTCATATGATGCCCACTTTGAAATAAAATAGTATAGTTCTATAAAGAGTCAAATGTTTTCTCAGAGAAGATAACATTGCCACTACATTCTTATAAAGCCTTACATAAAGATTGGATGATGGACTTTATGATTGGTAGATATGTGTAGCAAGCTTCCCCATTCACATAGTAATTCTTTGGAACTCTGCTCCGAATTGCAGCTATTAGGCTAGAAAAAGTTGATTTCCCCCTTTAATTAAAACAAAATTTAAAAGCAAAGATTATTCTGAGGTACCCGAAGTCATGAAAGTTTAAATCCATTTTTGTTGGCTTCATCTATTGAATCAGGTCTCATCTGAACATATAGACAGCATAATGGCCAGGTATTTTAACTATTGTTCATATGTATTACTGTACATTTGTTTGGATGTTTGTCCAGGTTAACATATTGTGTTACAATTTTTTGTTTCAGTAACAAAAGCAGGTTGCTTTTACCCTTGCTTTTCCATTCTGAAATATTGAAGCTTGCTGGTATTATTGCAAGTCATTATTCTCCATACCTTGTAATTTACTGTAATTTGAGGAAGTCCTCACCACTGATTTTACCACACCATGTTGAGACTGTGCAAGTATAAGTCCAGGGCATTAGAAAAAAGACATAGAAGGCCTGCCTTATTTTGTGGTCAGTAGTGAGCAGATTGCTGGATACTTCTATAAATATTTTTTTTTCTAGAAACCTTGCACAAAAACAAGTAGTTTGA
Organism: Pseudonaja textilis; assembly: GCF_049901715.1. Taxonomy (NCBI): domain Eukaryota; kingdom Metazoa; phylum Chordata; class Lepidosauria; order Squamata; family Elapidae; genus Pseudonaja; species Pseudonaja textilis. Next base: position 50,814,031 of record NC_141992.1, on the reverse strand, counting down.
GGTCTCACCTTTGCTTCAATAGCAGTTGGGAAATCTCTCTCTCTATTGTGATATTATGCTGCTAGCATTCATGATGCTTTCAGATGTCAGAAGTAAATACTACAGAAGAAACTATAGAGTAATACCTTTGTCACAACTTAAATGTGCATGTGCTGAATCCTATTAAAAGTGTTATTTGATTGACATATGTTTTTCTCATAGAAAACAACAAGTTGCTTGTAATGTTCACAACTGGGGCAGAAGTGAAGGCAAATGTCACAAACAGTGACATTTGGTATGCCTCAACAGGGTGAGCACTAAACTGCTTCATCACACCCTCTTCTACAGTGTTTCTCAACTTTACTCATGTTAAAATGGGCTTCAGTTCTCAGAATTCCCCAGCCAGGATACTCTGGGACTTGAAATCCATACATCTTAATGTGACCAAGGTGAAAAAACACTGTTGGGTTCAATCAGTGCCTTTCTTCACATCATAGAACCTTACAGAGAGTTACCTGACACTAACTCAGTCTGGATAAATACCAGAATCTGTCAGTATTTCACCTGTTGCACATAGCAATGAATGCTGGTCAAAACGATAAATTGTCTAGATTTTGTCTACTCTGACTAGGTGCTATTTATTCATTTATTTAACTTATATCCTGTTCCAATCAACAGTTGTCATTGACTGATATAGTAACTATAAACACCCAGAGCTGCTGATAGTTGAGCAGTACATTCTCCTTTGGGAATGGGAGCCCGTTTCTTTTGTTCTCAGTTGAATATGATTCGATTTGTTACAGAGAACATTTTCTCCATTGTGAGCCCATTCTTAAGTTTAACTGCCAACTTTTTTTTTAAGAAAGCACAAAATGTTCAGCTCCTCTGTCAAGCTTTCCCCCCAAATGCATCTGAAATGGTCTGTCTGGGGTTTCGTTTGTCATTGAGATTTTAGCATTTGGGAGAAGCATTTTAACTTCGCAGTGTTTGGGTTTATCAATGTTTTATGCCTTTTATGAGAGCTGCCTTGGATGGTGTTGTCCTTTTTATGATGGTCTCTTCTGAGTCAGAGGCTGAGAGACAGGCCAGACGGACTGCAAGCCTGAGGTGCTGGCAGGCGCACAGACACCTGAGGCAGTTCAAACAGTGAGACTGAGTGGTGGGTGGGGGTGACTCAGAGGGGTCAGATTCTGGAAGGGTGCCTCACCCGAGAACAAGCCAATAGCTATGGAGGGCAGAGCAGAAGCAGTCAGCTTTTCTCCTTGAGAAGAAAATCCTTTGACTGAAGCTATGCCCATAACTGGGGCTGCACACAAGCAGCTTCTAAGCCTCCTGCCCATCCATTCTAACCAACTGAATAACAGAATAACTGAGTTAGAAGGGACCTTGGAAGTCTTCTACTCCAATCCCCTGCCCAGGCAGGAAACCCTAAACCATTTCAGACAAATGGCTGTCCAATCTCTTCTTAAAAACCTCCAGTGTTGGAGCATTCATATCTTTTGGAGGTAAATAGTTCTACTAATTGTTCTGTCAGGAAATTTATCCTTAGTTTTAGGTTGCTTCTCTCCTTGGTTAGGTTCCATCCATTGCTTCTTGTCCTGCCTTTTGGTGCCTTGGAGAATAGATTAACTCCCTCTTTTTTGTGGCAACCCCTTAAATATTGGAACACTTGCTATCATGTCACTCACTTCTAGTCCTTCTTTTCATTAAACTAGACATATCCAATTCCAACAACCGTTCTTTATAGGTTTTAGCCACCAGTCCCCTAATCGTCTTTGTTGCTATTATTATTATTATTATTATTACTTTTATTGTCAGAGTACAACATGTGTACAATGAGATTGGCTGAGCCTCCCTTTGTGCATCCCTCCCAACACAACTCTCAGTGAGGACAGAAGACCCTAACCCAGTCCCAATCTTATTACTTCTCCGTACTCTTTCTAGACTCTCAACATCTTTTTTACATTGTGGCAACCAAAATCGAATGCATTATTCCAAGTGTGGTCTTACCACACTCTCCTGATTTGGACCTATGTTCTTGTGGCAGCCTGTCCCCTTTGCTCAATTGCCCTGCTCGTTCAGACTTTCTGTTTTGACTCGTTGACCCGTTTGTAGAACTGACTCATTTTAGATCTTTGGACTGCTTTGAACTACTTTCATGTTCCTGCCTCTGAATAGTTCCTGCTATCAACTTGAGAACTACTCATGTTAAGGGAGTTAAAAACGCTCTGCACTTCCGGGCCTTAATGGCTCTGTCTGAACACATGCCTTGTCAAAATATTTACAACGGAGCAATACAGGTTCCCAAACTTGTCATTATCTTGCTCTGCATCTACTTACATAGGACACCTTTAGGCTAGTCTAGAAATACATTAAGAGGCATAATCTTCATTGACTGATGTGAATTGCAGTGAGATCCATATGGAGGCAGTAGGTTGGAAGCACTTGTAATAAATCAACGGTGTATTTTTAATAAGGTAACTTGACTGGCCCCATTCTTCTTGTTCAAATTCAGGAATCCTTCCTCTCTTTTTATTTTAGTATGCTGTTGGAGGTGGGTGGGTGGGATTTTTCCATTTTACTATCAAGATAGGAATTTGGTGAGGTTTTGCCAATTGGATACCATCCAAGTATTAGGCCACTTTCATCATTCCCAAACACATTTCAAATAGAGAGGATTAATGGTTTGAAAGAGGGTTCATTTATATTAACTCTGAGCAGCCCTCCCTCAACAGAGGAGGTGGGATAAGACACCACCTATATCCAGCCTACAACACAGCCCTTGCAGCAATTCCAAGAAGATTCCACTTCCATTTGCACTTTGACACAGGTGATCCTGAGGGCAAGAGAGTGCTAGCAACAGGGTGATTGCAAAGAACTACAACCCTTCCATCTCTCCCTCCAACCCCACCATCTGATCAGAACCTGTCCTTCCTGTCTCAACCCTCAATATTTATCCTTCCATTCCCTCCCTCCCCCCAATAACAATTGAAGAAGTTTCTTGGAGGAGAAATCTTCTTCCTCGAGGAAAAGGAAAACAGCCCAGTTGCATTTTTTGGAGGTGGGGAGGAAAACACCTTTGAGACCTTCCCAAACATTGCACCGTCAAGTTGGGTTCATTTCAGCATAGACCCATCCTGGAGAAGGATGCCTGTCTAGAAGCAGAGCAAATTTGAACCCTTTCTTCATACTGGTGATCAGGAATCCACAAATACCACATTGGAGCATTCAAAGGTCTGCATATTCGTCACAAAGATGTCCACTGAATTATCCTAAACAATTGTATTTTGTTACTAGTGTATTATATCCAAAACCCTTTAGGTAATTCCTTGAAATAGAAGCCTACAATCTTGTTGTCTTCCATTATATTTGTGTGTTTGTGTCTCAGAACAAATCTTTGCATATTTCCATACATATGAGATTGCTCCTCCAGGAATTGCATATTGTGATTTGATAATTTTTGAAGATTTGCAGAACGTTCGCACCTCCTTAAACCTCCTACTAACAAGTACACTAGTTATTGCCACTCAGCATCTTTGCACAAAGAAGCAGCGCAACTATGAAAACAGGAAGGTTAGAGACCACTTTGACTAATAAAGTTAGAATTTTATTTCCTTACATTTTTTTTTGACATCACAAATTGTGGAAATTTATTACAGAGGAAAAAGTTCTTGAAACAAAAGATTCAATTTACACTGTAACGAAAAATAAGATTGGCATGAAAATGAATCCAGGTCTTTTCATATTTACAGATGGACATGCACAAGCAATGTGGAGTTGTTTGTATAGAACTAATTTTCAAGTCATTGATCACTATGATCTAGTACTTCTCCAGAGCCTTTTAATTATTTTTAGGACCCAGTGTTTGAGGAATGGAGCTGAGCCTGAAGGAAAAAGTCCTACTTGGATCTGTGTGTTTTTCTCAGAACTGTCAATCACAACTGGGCTTTACCAATATCAATGCTGAAAATGGTAATCTATAGTTCTTGTTCATAATGATACTAAATTTATAAGTGGGAGAAATTGCTACTTGGGTACAATTTTGATCTTGATCCCTATATATAGTAACATGTCTTTAAGGGATCAATGTTCCATGAAGTACCATAATCAAGAAGAAATCTACTTTAGGTGCCTTTTTTCAGTCTATGACTTAGAAAAACAAGTGGCTCAGAAATTCCCAAGGCAATCCATCTGATGGATTATCAATTTGATCTCAGGACATAACAATCAGAAAGTTGGATATAAAAGCTCAACTCCCAGAATACTACTTCAGGCCAAAATGAACCCATGGTGATACATAATGAAGCGTAATTAAATAAATTATGCTTGTTTTGAATTTGCCCCACTTACTGATGAGTAAGAATTATTCTCAACTGGTGATGGGGCAGATGCCATGAGAAAGGGGACTTAATTAAGATGCTAAGACACAAATGGGGGAGATTGCAATTCAACACATTTTTGACCAGGTTTTTTTTTTAACCTGGTTATTTCATTTTACTCCTTTGTGAGGAGTGCCTTATAGAAATATGGCCAGTCCTTTTAATGAATACTTCCCTCTATAACCATAGCAGTGAAGATCCAATTGTATATCGTAGCACCATCTCATCTTCTTGGGATCAGAGGAGGAGAAACAACGGAAAGGAAGAAGTCTAAGAAAATGTGTGTTTTTTAAAAAAAATATAGCACAGCATCACAGACATTTAGCAAGTACCTCAGTCTGTTACACTCATATGTCTCAAAGTGGCCATAATTCCCCCAGATCTGAAAGGTCTGCTGATTCCTGGGTACCAAGATGCAAATCTTCTGTTGACATGAGGGAAAATAAAATCTACTGAAGAATGCATTTCAAGTCAAAATACGCAACATAAACTATAAATAGGTTTTGGGGAGAGGGAAGGAAAGTTACTTTCGTATGTACAACACAAAGATGCTTGTTTCAGTAGCCTCTGCATCCAATGTGCCGGCACAAGAGGAAATACAGGTGTGATGGGCCCTGATTTGTCTGGATGAATCCATGCTGAGAAAGTGGATTGTCCCATTTTTCATAATGAGGTAACCTCTGAACTTTGCCCATCAGCACACAGGAAGTGGAAAAGGTGCTCTTACAGTGCTCTGTTGATGTCAAGAAACCTGGGGGAAGAAACCATACAGAGAATGGATAGTTATATACCGTAATTGGGACTGAGGAAATGATACCAAAACTGAGAATAAGAATGATTTTCAAACCTGAAAATGTTTTCAGCACTTTAAGTTGAAAAAAAGATACTCTGATCTACATGGATATTTTCTGCTAAGCAAACACATCACATAAATTGTTTTTTTTTTAAAGATCAGTCTTTCAACCCAGAGGAGTGTTCAATTTTAGCTCAAAGGTTTATTTGGTAACCAAGATTCTGTTATCCCGGGACCAGCAAGATACACAGAGATGGACTGTACCAAAACGATGTTGGCAATAAACGTGTTACAGCAGAAACCTACTTCTGACTTTCTGTTGGATTCCTTGCTGATTCTTATTCCTCTGATGCCTTGCAAAGTCCAACAGTTCCATCAAAAACATAAAACATCTTTTGCTTATGAATTTCAGAAGTGCAGCATTACATTGAACCTAGACAGTTAAATGTTGCTGGGTCCTACCCTGCCTTTAAATTTTTATTAGGGTTTTCTTCCTTGTCCACTTTCATCCATGGTCAAAGTTTTACCAAACTCTTTTCTTCAAAGACTTATCTGATCCATCTTTATGTTTTTTTGGATCTCCAACTTTTTTAAGGGAATTGTGAGGCTTCCTAACATGAAAATGAAAGTCTAATAGGAAGATTTACAACAAGCCAAATATCCTATATGTGCCAGTAAATCTCAAATGTTATGAATGGTGCAATAATGAAGGTCCTTTCACTGTATGATTACTTAGTGCATTTAAAATATGTTCTATGTGGTAATAAGCAGTGAAAAAAATAGGACATATTAGTTATACGTATGTGGTCACTCTCCCTGTCATCTAGAAATGCTCTTATTCTGACCCTCTCCCTGTTAGAAATAGCAATGAACATAAGGCACTGTAATTTGAATATATAAGTAAAAATGCCATGTATACACTGTGTAAAACAGAGAAAATTTCCTCACTTTTTAAGGTGGAAAAATTCATACCTGAGGGCATGACACAAAAAACATCCATGTCTTTGATCTGACAGCTTATGAAAGGTATGCTATTTATACCAGTATTTCTTAACCTTGGTGACTTGAAGTCCACACATCTTCAAGTTGCCAAATTTGAGAAACACTGATTTATAGAATTCTGAAGCTGAACTCTTGGTGCATTAAGTTTCTTCTGAGTTTAATATGCCTACTTTTCACTGAGCCCCCATCTCCCCCAAGGTCCCAAACACCCTGTCCCCATTTCAGTGTATCTAATGGAACCTGATTCTGTCCCTTCACACCTGGGAGAGCAGCAAAAGCGTGAAAATATAGGTTCTCTCCAGGAATAAAAAAGCGTTAGTTGGCCATGAGATATAGCATAGATGCAAAACAGAAGTGGAATGGTGTAATAGCAATAGCACTTAGACTTATATACCGCTTTATAGTGCTTTACAGCCCTCTCTAAGCAGTTTACAGAGTCAGCATATTGCCCCCAATAATCTGGGTCCTCATTTTACCCACCTCAGAAGGATGGAAGGCTGAGTCAACCTTGAGTCTGGTGAGATTTGAACTGCCAAATTGCAGTCAGCCAGTAGTCAGCAGAAGTAGCCTACAGTACTGCACCCTAACCAGTGCACCACCGTGGCTCATTTATAATTATAGGTACAGTGCCCCACAATAGATGCCGAAGTTTGGTAGCCACTCTGTCAACCCTACTTCAAAAATGGACAAAAGGAGAGGAATTCAGATTCCCATCTGTTAATTTGAGAAAATGTTAGTTGTTTATGAAAGAATTGGAGTTTTCCCTTTACACTCAGAAAGAAAAGGTGAAGAATGGGAATACGCTTATTCCATCTTTACCTACATAGCTTGCGGTTCTCTGTCCAAGGCTCACAAATAGGCACTCCCCTGTCAAGTGATGGATTATACAGCTTTGAAGTATAATCCTTTAACACTTTTCTGTCTACCTTCTCTTTGGGACAGGGGAACAAATGAACTGGGAGGTCTACAATGCGAATGATAATAGTTCTATCCCTATAGCAGGTAGTTCTTAAAATAAGTACAGGTAGTCTTCGACTTACAACAATTCATTTAGTGACCATTCAAAGTTACAGCTTCACTGAAAAAACTGACATGAGACTATTTTTCATACTTATGATCAGATAAACAGATAATCAGAGTTGGAAGGGACCTTGCAGATCATAGTCCAACCCCCTTCCCAAGCAGGAGACCCTACACCATTTCTGACAGATGGGAGTCCAATCTCTTCTTGAAAGTCTCAAGTGATGATGCTCCTACAACTTCCGAGGGCAGGCTGTTCCACTGATTGATTGTTCTGACAGAAAGTTTCTCCTTATTTCCAGGTTAAAGCTCTCCTTGTTCAGTTTCTATCCGTTATTCCTTGTCTGGCCTACAGGCGCTTTAGAAAATAGCTTGACCCCTTCCTCCCTGTGGCAGCCCCTCAAATATTGGAAGACTACTATCATGTCTCCCCTGGTCCTTCTCTTCACTAGACTAACCATGCCCGGTTCCTGTAACCGTTCTTCATATGCCTTTGTCTCCAATCCCCTAAACATCCCGGTTGCTCTTCTCTGTACTCTTTCTAGAGTCTCAACATCTTTTTTATAATGTGGTGACCAGCTTCCGCATGGTCATGTGATCAAAATTGAGACACTTGGCAACTGACTCCTATTTTTGATGGCTGGAGAGTCCGGGGGTCATGTGGTCCCCTTTTGTAACCTTCTGTCAAGTAAAGTCAATGGAGAAGCCAGCTTCACTTATTAACTGTGTTACTAATTTAACAACTGCAGTGATTTACTTAGCAATGGTGGCAAGAAAAGTCGTAAAATGGGGCAAAACTCACTTAACAAATGAGCAACAAATTTTGCGCTCAATTGTCGAGGACTAGCTGCATGAAAAAGAAGGGAGGGAGGGAAGGAAGAAAGGAAGGAAGGAAGGTTTGTTTTAGAGTTTACCAGAAAATTCTCCTTTACTAAAATGTTCTTCAGCCTTTCAACAGTTCTGTTTTGAAAACTTTTCAAAGCCATTCCTTATTAAATGTTCTCCTCTACAAATTCAGTTAATAACAATGATGGGAGTCCAAAGACTGCGTGGTTACCGTGATAGTGAGTGGGAGAGAAGAGATATTAAGGAAAAACGCTGCCCCTGCCTCTACTGATTGTACATAAATGATTCAGGAGCAAAAAATGTACAAATTCCACACTGTCAACTAGCTTGTATGAATATTTAATAATGCAAAATATAGCTGGGGTGATCAGGCAGATTTGCCAAATCTGTGATGGAGTTTGATAAATATGGATGAATCTTTCTTTTTTCCCCATCAACCCATTTCCCATCCCCCCACCTCCAATACCCAAAGTGGATTTATCTTCCAGATACAGTCAGAAAATTGCATGCAGAGAAGTCTCAATGCATGGATGTGACAGTGGTGTTGGAAAGAAAGGCTTAGATTTGTTAGGCACTCGGGAACCTTGGAATAAGCTGAACCAGCACAAATGGGACAAGTGCCATTTGAACTACAGTGAGACAAGAAAGTAGTAGAGTGATTTTCAAACGGATTTTGGAGAGTGTGTGTGTACAGGATAAAACATTATGACACAGTAAATCCATCATGTGCAGCTGCCCTTCCATTTGTTTATGTTACTATGAAGTATGCAGGGGCTCACTTCTGTTTGAGATTTGCACAAACAGAAAGAGATTTCAGCCTTCCTATTTTACAACTGCAATCCCTCTATTAAAATAAAATTTAAAAACCCATGTTCAATTGATGCCAATGGAGAAACAATGGTTTATTTTTTTAAAAAAAAAATCAGCTCGAGAGAGAAACTACAGAACAAATGGGTGGATGGACAGACTGCACCTCCCACTCCATATGCTATTAGGACTGAGCCCCCAAATTCTTGCAGCATTATAAACAAGCAAACAGATGGGCAGCTACATGCTATATATTTGATTTATGTAAGAATTCAGCAGAACCTCATTTAGGGTGTGATTTTTCTGAAGACTAATACTGGGGATATTTCAAGGCTTGAATTGCAAACAAACAGAACTTGACAATGAGTATACAGACAGAATAAAATAGCAACCATTTAAAGGGACGTTAAAATTGTACTGCAACATTTCTAAAGAGCTCTAGATCTAGAAAAAAGCATCTATTTTTATGAAGGATAAAGTCGGATCTCTCCTGAGTTGAACTCAATTCTCGATGACATCACAGACACAACCACACAACAATCTTGGCAATAATATGCAGATGACTTGACAATGCTTTCTTCTTGGATTTATTTGGATTTTCCAGTCTACCCCACAGCATTGTCATAATGACAAAAAGTGACACCTGTATAATAAATAGTCTTAGAACATAAATACTACCATTATGTATTTGCATCCCTTTGTTGGGCATAAGAGTCACTGCTTTGGGATGGATGGCCATATAAATGTTGTTGTTGTTAGTTGCAAAGTCATGTCCAACCCATCGGGACCCCACAGACAATGTTCCTCCAAGCCTTCCTGTCCTTTACCATCCTCCAGAGTCTATTTTAAGTCATATAAATAAATATGTTATGGGGTAATATCAGGACCCAATTGCATTTCATGTTTTTCCCCTCCCCCGGATAGTTTCTGGCCTGGAGGCCTCGAATTTCCTGCTTATTTCTCATCCAGGTACTATTTGGGTCCAAATCTACTTTACTTTTCAAAACCTGCCAAACTAAGAGCTGTCTTCTTCATCCTGATGCCCTGCTGTGTTAGTATTGCAAAAGATCTTGAAAAGATTTGGTTGGGAAATGTTTCTTCATGAGGGGTCCTTGTTGCTCCCTGAGCTTGGTTGTTTTCTTGCAAACGTTTCATTACCCAAACGAGGTATTATCATCAATACTAATGATGTTACCTAGTTTGGGTAATGAAACAACTGCAAGAAAACAACCAAGCTCAGAGAGCAGCAAGGACCCCTCATTTCAACCTTGGGCTAAAAATATTCTCCTTTATTGGTAAAGCATATGGGCATCGAAGGCTTCACAATGTTTCCTAAATGTTCCATATAATCTCAATTAATAGAAATGTTCAGCTTAAAAAGGTATACTTGTATATTATTCCTGTAACTTCTCTGATTAAAAATCAAAGGGGGCATGAAATGATAAAACAAACAAAAGAAAATGAAGTAAAATATAAAAATGGAATATTAACCTGACTCAAAAGGTATAGGTGAGATTCCTAGACAGAATAAGTAATTATGCCTTAGAAGAGTTACCCATGGAAGCGCCTGTGGTCAGGTAACTGGATTTGACAAAAAGCTTAAAAAAATAAAGAGGACTAAAATTAAGTTGAAGCAGAGAGGTAGTTTCAACAAGAAGCAGTTTAAAACTGTGATAATACAAACTATTTTCACAAAAGGGAAAGATGGCTAATAGAAAAAGTGACAGGGATTAATAAGTGTAAGACAATGCCAACATAACTGATGAACACAGTCAAGTTAAATCTGAAGGATGATACCATTTCCCTTAAAAACAAACCTTATCCAATTAAAGAAAAGAAAAACCATGGAAAAGCCAATTTAAGTCGGGTATAAAACAAGTAAAACAAAACACAAAATTTTCAGCTACAAGGGAGACTCTAAGAAGGATTGAGAGGCCAGGCGGGTCGTTAGATAAGGTTACCTAGGATGGCTTACTGCGGGATGGAGAGATTGCAGAGAAGCTATTAAGGCTTCATGACAGGTGTGGGATAGAGATTCACTCCTCCTAAACCATTTTTTGAGGCAGAGTTTTTGAAGAACTAAGTCAAAAAGAAGTGACTACAGATGATGGACAGAACTACAGCCAACTGTTGAAAACCAGGAATGTGCAGACAAATTACATTTTTCAAATCATTTTAACAGCAATAATAATATGTTCACAAAGATTGGACAAGTTCCAAATTCAAGGAACCTACCATCTAAGTCAGGTGTAGAATGTTAGCACCCACCCTCTCCTAGAAGAGTGAAATATTCTAGGAAATATTAAAAAGGCAGAATATTATACCTTTGTGGATGAGAAAAGGAGAAACGTGTTCTTGGAAAGCGGCCCCCACCTTTGTTAATAGTCCCAGAAAGACAAAAGACATCTTATCTACAATACAAAAGACCTTCAGCTCCAGGGTAATGTGATTAAGACATGGTTCTCGGGACATGATAGGATTAGCCTTCTATCCATCTCACCACATGGCACCTGGGAAGATTACATCAAGATTTAACCAAGCTTGGGACTCAAGACAACCTACAAAGTTACCTCTGCATGGCCCCATGGGAGTCTGACAAAAAATCAGGATACATTTCTTGCCACAGGAACAGGAAGCAAGTTCAAAACCCAACAGAGGGTATAAATCTCTCTCCCTCTCTCTACCATGTGCTCCTTTTTTGCCCCGAACTTCAATGTGGTCCTGTCCACTATTAAAACCATCCTTCGAAGCAGCCTTCATGTTTCCAGTGTCTTTCTTCCCACTTGGAACTGAATCCAGATGGATATTTCTTCCAACACAGGGATGTCAAACTCAGGGGCCAGCCCCAGCCCGTGAGGTACTTAGATCTGGCCTGCAGGGCACCCTGGAAACAACAAAGGACTGGCCCACAATGCCTCTTCCAGTGAAAACAGAGCTTGTGAGGGCTGCATGCAGCCCTCCCGAGTTCCATTTTCACTAGCAGATAGTTGCAGGAGGCCGTTGCAACCAAAAACAGAGCTCGGGAGCCCATTTTTGCTGGCAGAGAGCTTGGGCCACCATGATGAGTGATGTCATGCTGGCTATGCCTACCCTGGCCATGCCCATCCTGGCCCCCCAAGGTCAAACACAACTCTGATGCGGCCCTCAATGAAATCAAGTTTGATACCCCTGAGCTAAGCAGTAGCACAAAGGAACAAATGAGGAGGTGGGGAATAGAAACAGAAGTTACTCTGTATATAATAATGTGATAATGTATAACAGAATAACAGAGTTGGAACGGACTTTGGAAGTCTCATAGTCCAACCCCTCACTTGAGCAGGAAACTCTATACCATTTCAGACAAATGGCTGTCCAATGTCTTCTTTAAAAATCTCCAGTGTTGGAGCACGCAGAACAAGCCATTCCACTAATTAATTGTTCTAATGGTCAGGAAATTTCTCCTTAGTTCCAGACTGGCGGTGTGTTGTCATGTCAATTTCAAATCAAAAATATGCTTTATTTCAATTATGCACATTTAGTTTTAGCAAAAAAATATAGCATTGGAGGTCCCCAAATGTTTCTTACACACTGAAGCATTCAGCAATGCCATTCAGTTGTGCATTTTCCCACCCATGCCATTGTATGCAACAATATAATATGGAGGAAGAAAATCCATTTCAGCAGGGGCTTCCATGTTCAATGGCAGTTCTGTGTCAAATAAGATCCCCAAAATACTTTCTACAAATAGCACAGGAGTACGGAATATGACAATACTGAGAAAATCTGTACCTGGTGGTATGTATTTCAAACAGCTATTACAGGCACAGGAGCTGTTTGGCAACAGGTCTTGGCAGCCCAAATGCCCAATGCAATGCATGAGTCAGCAGTGCGAGCCCATTGGCCGCCAGCACTCCCCCACCCCCCAAGAAGCACTATTGATTCTCCTCCAGCTATAGCACTTCGTACATCTTTCAGAAGATAATTTCTGGAATTCCAGCTCCCCACACGCTTGTTTTGTGTAAACTGCAGCAAGTTTCACTTACTCTGTAGTCTACCAGCTGTTTCTGGTCTGTGCAATCAGATGGGGAGATATTCAGCTTCAGTGCTTCTAATGGGCACTTCCTTTCTCTCCTTTTCTTCTTCCTTAGTTCAATCCTGATTGTAATGGCTAATTCCAGTTTAGGCTTATTTTAAAACAGCCTTTGCCAACCTGGCATTCTCCAAAAAGGACTGAATTACAAATCCCATTTTCCCCAGTCCTTGGTTTCTGACCCTGCTAGCTAGAGGTGATAGAACTTGTAGTCCAATGCGCCTAGAACATGGATGTCAAACTAGCCACGTCAATGATGTTTCATGATGGTTTTTCCCTCTGCAGAGCTGGGGTGGGCATGGCTTGCATGTTATGCATCCAGCCTGCAGGCTGCCAGTTTGACACCCTTGGCCTAGAACAAATGATGCTATTCTGGATATAGCCCCACCCAATGTTTACTTGAAAAGGAAAGGAGCCCAACGTTTCTTCTTCGTCACACTTATGGTATACCATAATGTAAAAGCAACATGACATAACATAATATAATGTAATGTAACATCACACTTCATATCACACCACACCACACTACACAACATGCCACAACTATAAATGAAATTGTGTGAAGATGCTGTTATCACTATACAATGAGCTATAAAGAGTAGTGAAAGTATTGGACTAGGAATCCAAAGATCCAGAACTTCATTCAGATGTTAAGCTTGCTAGGTGATTATGGGATATTCACTGTCATTCCGTTTAATATTTCACAGAAGGAGGTAGAAACTACTTATATAAGCTTCATCTCCTTGGCAGGATATGAATAGTGATAATAATCTTAGTTTGTATTAAAACCATAAGAGTGCCACTACCCCAATTCCCCAGATTTCTAAGGATTTGGTTTTCTGCAGCTTTACCATATTATACTTTCCATTCAGCTCTAAATTTCAATAGTGCTTCTAGCTACTTAAATAGGATACAATGGTAAGTTGCCTTCAAACCAAGCACAACACCAGGCGATTTCATGGATACATCATCCATGTAATTTTCTTGGCAGCGACAGAGAAGGCCATCCCTTGCCGCCTTCTGGAGTGCTCTTCATATTCCCAGGCTATCGCATGGCCCTTGTATTTCTTGGGAGTACCCCATCCACGTATTAACCAAGCTTGGCCCTGCCTCAGTTCTAATTCTACAAAAGGTTGACCAGATGCTTACACTTGTTGAGGAAAAAAACCAAGATGCACCTCCTAAGAAATTTCCCAGATAGAATCAGCATGTTTTTTTTTTAAAATTTGTGAATCTGAGGAAGATAGACAACTTTCGTTTTAGGAATGCCTCCCCTCCATCTGTAAAATCCGACAGGGTGGCTGAATCTAAAAGTGCACGGAGATAAAAACACATTTACAAACTCGGTTGTTAGGGAACCACTGTGTGGGGGTGGATGGTTGCTGTAGTCCTCCTTCAGTGGGCTTCCCATGGATAATTGATTCACTTCTATGGAACAGTCTAATTGTGACTTTTTCTTCTTGGACTATCCATTCGTTCCCCTCCCTTCTCTCCACCTATGGCTTCCTTCCTCCCTCTCTCTTTCAGTTGCTTCTTCTCTCCCTCCCTCCTGTTTCTACGCTCTGTTTGCCCCTGCCTGGATCATGCCCAGTATTTCCTAGTCGAACCACAGACAACTACAATGATCTAATACATATCGATTTTACAGAAGACAATGTTGAAGAAGCACTACACAATCTAAAACCATCTCTATCTATTGGACCAGACAGAATATGTGCCTACTTCTTAAAAAGCTATCTACTGGCATAGCCGAGAGGGCATCTAAAATACAGATGGTCCTTGCTTAATGACCACTCATTCGATTCAGCAACCGTTCAGACTTGCCAAGATGCTGAACAAATGGTAAGTACGGCTAGTCTTTGGAGTTCCAGCTGTTGCCATATTTCTGTGGCCATGGAATTATGGTCCAGGTGCTTGACCCCTGACTCACAATTACGATGTTGCAGTGTCTCATGGCTATGTAGCTGTCATTTGTGACCTTCTTTGCCAGCGTCCAACAAGCAAAATCAATGGGGAAGCTGGAAGGAGGCTACAAATGGCGACCATATGACATCCTCACTTAATGACCCTGAGTGATTCACTTACTGATGGCAACTAGGACTTCTGGAATTTCCAATGCTAAATGGCTCAGTCATGTGGCATCTCATTTTACAATCATGTTGCTTAGTGACAGCAACTCTAATCCCCTTTGCCCCTGTTAACTGAAGACTACTTATAGAAGAAAAAAAACTCCTTCAAGCACAAAAACCTTCTCCTTGGTATCTATTTGGGCGTGTCCAAGTTGTTTTCTTGGCAATAGGATTCCCTGTTTCCTACTTTGCTTAGCTTTTTGAAGATCAACCAAAGCCAGCAACCAACTTTTATTTCTAGCTTCACTAACCAGGAATAGGAGCAAATAATGACACAAATAAGAAATATCTGCATAGAGAATTAAGAAAAAGGGGGCCTCTGAGGATAGCATTTTGTGATCCCTACCAGCCAATTGGCCAACTATTTACACAATAATCCATTTCTGGATTTCCACCAAGCATTCTTTTTCAATGGCTTCAGCGGGGGAAGGGATGTATTTAATTGTTAAACACCTGGGGAAATGGAACCTCTGTTTATTCACAATGTACCTCAAACTATGCTGAGGAGTAACTCCAAGTCAAGATAGGTGCCCCTCCCAGAGAAGTAGGTCATTCATTTCTAGGCCAGGGAACATCTGAGAAAGCTTGGTCTCCCCTTGGTCTCTCTCCCTCCTTCTACATAAAAAGGGCAAAAGAGTCATCTCTGTTTTCCCGCCAGACTTTCTGAAATTTGCCTGAGGAATTTCTGAGATCTGCACTTAATACAGATCCAGTTCCTAGTAGCACACATGAAGATTCTTGCAGGAATTTATTTATTTATTTATTAGATGTTTTTATCCTACCTTTTTATTTGATAAGTAACTCAAAGCATTGAACATACCCCTCCCTCCTTCTATTTTCCCCACAATAGCAATCCTGTAAGGTGGGTTTGTGAGAGACTGACTGGCCCAAAGTCACCTGGGCAGCATTCGGTCCGAAGGTGGGATTAGAACTCACTGTCTCCTGGCTTCAAGCCTTAGGTGTGATTTAGACTTCTGTGCCAATGTACGTCAGGGAATGTATTCTTCTGGTATTTGTCCATGGCTAGTATTACTACATGTAGGACCTTACACCTGTTGTGGGCCTGGATAACCACTTACTCTTTGCTGTCATCTAGTAGTCGCCCCAAATTTTGTAGCACATATCTGGGACAACCCAGACAATCTGTAGCACAAATCTGGGACAATTAATACCATCTCTAAACAAATTTGTTTCTTCACTGTATAAAGCACACATAACGTATTTCCGTCTACCTGCAATACACGATTTTCTGCCCTTCTTTGGCTATTTGCTGGGTGGGATGAAAGAAGTCAGGCAGGTTACTTACCGTGACTGTTTTTATCCGTCCCAGTTGCCTAG
This sequence comes from Pseudonaja textilis, assembly GCF_049901715.1. Classification (NCBI taxonomy): domain Eukaryota; kingdom Metazoa; phylum Chordata; class Lepidosauria; order Squamata; family Elapidae; genus Pseudonaja; species Pseudonaja textilis. The sequence continues at coordinate 50,797,669 of NC_141992.1, read as the reverse complement.
TACAACTCCAGCCAGAATGGTTGATTAATAAAGTGCATTGCTCTCCTTCATCACAGGGCTCCATCCCACACCACTGTTTGTTAACAATGATCTGGGCTGCCGGACACCAGCAGGGAAGTCAAAGAAGAAGGAAACATTGAAGGTGAGAAAGGGAAAGAAAAGAGAGGAAAGAAAATTAGGCACACATTTAACAGAATTATCGATAAAACATGAGACTTTCTAAAGCCTTGACATTTATTTTACAGTGCAAACCTCCAGTTGAGCCAAACTGAGATGTCTAGGAATTGTAGTCTGAAAACATCTGGATGACCTCAAATTTGGGGAAGCTCTCATCCTTCCAAATGAGACTCTCTGGTCCCTGCCCCCACACAACCGCTGCACTTCTGGGAAGGGATTTCCTAGGATGGAGCTAGAACAAACCGAGAGTTAAGACTGCAGGGCTCTAAGCACCACTCTCCAGAACAGAATGGATTCGTGCTAAGATCCCTTGGGATTCTGCTGTGGGTTGTTGTTGTTTTTTTTGTTTACCATTGAGAAAAATATTTCAAAAGAGAGACGCCAACTGTACTGAGAAAAAACCAGAAGCTGTGAAATGGGAAAAATAGCAGCGTGGAGGAGCACCGTAAAGGGTTAAATGCAGAGCTGCAGAACAGGGATTACGTCTATGGTGCTTTCTGCTGCAACTCCTTCAAATATGAGATAACTACCACCTGTGGGCTCAGAATAGCCTTACGTTCACCATACATATTCACCCACTCAGAGGCCCTGTATATTTCCTCCCCGCCACCACCCCACATAGCAACACTAGGGAGCATGTTACTGTTGCACAACCACAGCACGTAGCAACACAAGATAACAGATGACTGTATCCCAAAACCTCAGGAAAGCATCCTGCGAGGCCTGGAAAAGAGCTTTTTGCCATCACATATTCAAGTCAGTAATACTGGCTGCCCACCAGCAGTGAGCAACTTTGGATCTCTCCAGGGCTACATCCTCCAGGAGTAAAGAAAATGTGGGGAGAGGGTCTGTGTGCCAATAGCTGATGAAGCCAAAGCAAGCAGACTTAAGTGAGATTGGCTCATTCTTTCACTGCTTCTTTTATCACTGACGAGTGAAAGAGGGCAGAGTAGATGTTTTTGATCCAAAGTCAGGGTTGCCAAAGGCTTTGGAAATTAAGCTGCAAGAGACTTGATAGTAAGTCAAGAGCCACATGTGGCTTTAGCAGCTCAGGTTGTTGACTTTTGAGTTAGGCAGTGGCTGGGTTTTCTGCAATCACATGTATTTCTTTAATGCTCCACAACACATTGATTCAGAAGAAGCAGAGTTCTGCTTGTTTAGGAAGGAAGGAGGGAGAAAGTGCTCTGCAGCTCTCTGAAAAAAATGTTTCCTGGGAATTCTCCAGATTAGTCAGAGGGGAAATGGAGGAGACCTCAGGGGAAAGGGGACCAAACCAAGACGGCCTTTCTGTCAGAAATGGGAGCCCTTCCACTCATGGAAAAGCTACTGGAAATCACAATCCAGCTGCTCCATTCAACTATTATGGTCATAGTCATAGCACAGAATCTATACTCTTTCACAAAGCCACATTCACACCCACACAATCTTGTTTGGGCATCCCAAAATAGGAAGAACTCTGTGAGAACTACCAATAAGAGCCGCCGCCTTTGACCTCACTCAAGAGGATTGACCTCACTCCTGTTGAAGATTTCCACAGATAAAACAGAGGGATCTGCGGGGGGAACCCTTTATGGGAGTGCTTGCAAATACACTGCTGTCCATACACAGAAACCCTAATTCTTGCTCACATGGGACACACAGAGATTTCCCCGTGCCCACCGACCCCAGATATCATGAGGCTGGAGGCTCCTATTCTGAACACCTTGGTAGTGTTTCAAAGGTCAAGAGTCCCCCTTCAGATGAACACCAACCCCTAAACAAGCATCAGTGAACTATCTACAATGACGGGCTGATCAAAAAGAAGTTGTGATGTGTCTCGTCAGTGGGAAAGAGAGGTCTTTCAACTAGAATGTAAAGTAGCTCTGCAACAAGCAAAAATCTCATGAATGAATATGCCAGTTGATTTTCTTGAATTGCAATGTAATTCCAGAAAAAAAAAATCTGTACATTTTTGCATGCATTAGTCTGGGACTTTGTTGTTAAATCTCGTTAAACACTGCCTGATTTCTTTTTTTAACAGAATGATCTAATAACACAAACAGAAATCTGTCTCTGCCAACACCAATTTGTCTATTGTTGGACAAATAGTAACTGTTATAAAAGATTAAGGGCAATCGTTTAGTTCCAAACGTGTCCAAACACTGACAAAGGAACAGTTTTTATGGGTCCATTTTAGTAAGTGCCTTGATCAAATCCAAAGGCTGGGTACCAACTCTTCAAAAGGTCACAGAAGACAAATGCCCCATCTCTTGTGTTGATTCGTGATGACAAAACAACCCCAAACCCAGTTTTGTTTTGTTTTGTTTCTCCTTGAGTTACACTAACAAAACTCAATATTTTTCTAAACTTTTAATTTCTGGGAATGCCCCTAGCTTTAGCTCGAAATGCGGTCTCCAGAATGGAAAAGCCATCACAGATGCTATTAAGTTGCTCTCATAGACCTTCATGGGTCCCTGCAATATGTCTCAGTCACTTGTATCAAATTGCTGGTCCTCGTGGACCAGATTGATGGGTCTTTGGTGCAATTAAACAAGAGTGAAGGCAGCCTTACTTTCTTACCATCTACACAGGCAGGTTTTGCTTTCGTTGTTCCAGCAACTTGTCCTCTTCGACAGGCACACCGTGCTGTCTGTCGGGCAATCATCCTTTTGGGATGGCTCATATCTCTATCCAGGGCTGTGATCTCACATGTCCCTACCTCGAGCTCCTTTCCTGTTGAGATAGAAGACAGATTTAATCCCTTCACACACAAAGATGCAGGAAAATAATGCAGCCTGTTTACTGGAAAAGGAAGTCAGGAGCTTGGACCCTGGATCCTAAGCTAAAGAGAGTCCCTGTGGTGGCAACAGCTCTAATTTATACAGGTGCCCCAGAAAAAGATGGCAGGCAACCAATTCAATTGAGTAAAAGTTTTCTAATCTTACAGATGGGAGTCCAACAAAATCACTTTTGCAGGCATGATGAGCAAGTACACTAATCGACTATACAAAATTGTATCAACATCTTCTATATAACTTCTGCTAAAGGATGACATTGTGTACGTTCATACAAATTCACAGAACCCCCCTAGGGGTTGTAGAATTCAGCACCTTCTCATGTAACACATTGGTATCCAGGTATGCCTACAAATAATTCTTGCAATATCACCAAGAGAATTGCTGTGCTGTATTTCTTTTATTGGCTGGGAGGATATGATTATTTCTAAGGTGCTGGGGGTTCTGTATGCTCCCACACTGAGAAAAGTGAGCCCATTCAAGCTTGGCTTGCTGGCTAACTAACCTAATAAACTCTCCAACCTAGCCAAACAAGAGGAAATTCCAAAGCCATTAATCTGCACTACCGTGTTATGATCCATGTTGCAAGCTTTATTTATTTATATATTAAGATCATGTCTTCCTTTACAAGGCCAAGGCAACATAGATACTTCCTCTTCCAATTTTATCCTCATTAAAAAAAGTCTAGAATGATAGTTGCCATATTAGAATTTAAGTATTTCAATCTTAGTTTAATACCCCAGCTATAATATCATCTTTTGATATGAGAAAATACTGAAGCATTTTTCACCTCTTGTCTTAGAGCCACAGAGTTTGAATTTTAAAGAAACATTAGTTTACCATCATTGCACAACTCACATTCTGGTTCAGCCTTCATAAATCCAAGTTAAGGTTTGTTTAACCACAGCTTGCCAAATAACAAAAAAAGGGTTGTATTCATGCAACTAATTAAATCATAAGTTATGTTTTGCAAACAGTTATACCAAAACCAAACAAACATTTTTGCAATTCAGTGTGATATGAGAAATGGACTACTAGATCCTCAGTTAGAGAACCACTTTCAGTCATATTGACACTGTTTTTTTCTTTCTTTCTTTTATCCCACCAAAGGAAGTCTATGGTAGAATTGGGCAATGGCAAAGCTTCCTTGTGTTAATATTCATATTTTCCATATTGGTTTCTTGCTTGTACAACACGTTGGCCAGATATTGCTTCTTATATTATTGACTCCCTAGACCCGTCTTCTTGATTAAAGAAGAAGAAAAATCACATGGATTTGTTCAACAACTGTAGATATTATTGCTAATGGCCTGCTATTAATTGCTGTTTAAGCACAAACATTCCTTCCTACAAAGGTTACACAATCTGACTAATAATCTATTCTGGACTATAACTTTTTTGATAACCTGGTCTGAATTCCTGCCATATTTTGGCATGCTCTATATATAAAATATTTGAAATACGCTCATACTATATTTATACCCTGCCCTTTTAAATAGGTTCAACCCCTTATCTGTTTCCTTACTTCCCCTATTTAGGTGAGTAGCAACAATTTCTCATTTCTTCAGTTCTTCTTCAATGGCATTTGAATAAAGAAAACATACGCAATCACTCCAATTTATACAGGCATATATGGCAGCCTCTTCATATTTTTTTGAATTGTAATATGCACATTCAATGTCTGGCTTGCTTCTTCTCCTAGAACGAGTTATTTGTTATCTGAATAAGTATATCAGAGAGGCCAAGACATTTCTATTAGAACTACATTTGCTGGATGTGATTTACCGTGCTACCTCTTCTTTTTATTATTTTTCCTGCTTGTGATGACTTAGGTCCCGAAACTCTCCAACTGTGCTGTGCTACTGGTATCATAAAGGAATATATTCATCATATCTTGGATTTTCCTATGCAACAAGGAACCATGCCCTCCAGCATCAACCTGTTGAGCTGCCTGCCTACATCATTCTTGTGAGGGAATTTCTGTAATCCAACCTTGCAAAGAGAACGAAGGGATGGATATGTGGTGAACCTCAATTGCATGTAATTGTACAGTGAAGCCTGTGCTCAGTGGCTTTAGCTCATCAGGCCCTAGTGCTCTTCTTGCAAAAGCCTTCAAAAACCTGATTCTAAAGAGCTATATGTGAAGGGTGAATTGGATTTGGGTGCTATCTACTAATTTGCAGGGCATACAAAACCTTTGTTAGACCAATACTTGAATATAGCTCATCTGTCTGGAATCCGGACTGTATATTGGACATTGATACAATTGAGTGAGTCCAAAAGTATTTCACGAGAAGAGTACTACACTCCTCTGCTCGTAACAGAATGCCCTATATCACCAGGTTTGAAATTTTAGGCATGGACAACCTTGAACTACACCACCTATAGTTAGACTTAAGCGTAGTACACAAAATTATCTGCTACAATGTCTTACCAGTCAATGACTACTTCAGCTTCAGCTGCAACAATACAGGAGCACAAAACAGATTACAAATTCAATGTAAACTGCTCCAAACTTGATTGCAGAAAGTACGATTTCAGCAACAGAGTGGTCAATGCCTGGAATGCACTACCTCACTCTGTTGTTACATCCTCTAACCCCTACTCCTTTAACCTCAAACTATCCACTATTGACCTCACCCCATTCCTAAGAGGTCTGTAAGGGGTGTGCATAAGTGCACAATCATGCCTACTGTCCCTGTCCTATTGTCCCCATTTATTTGTACCTATTACCTCTATTCTTACTCATGTTTATACTTATACCTATTATCTTGTAAGTGATTGACAAATGAAATAAATAAATAAAATAAAATATAGTGACAGCATACAATGTTTTCTCTATATCTTTCTAGTTTTGTGTCTGAAGTCAGACACACTGGCCATTTGGGTCAGGGGAGAGGAATCTTTTAAGGGCAAAGCAATGTGTTGGGGGCTATACAGGAAGAGGAATGTTTAGTTTGGGATGATATCAGAGTGTGGGGCTAAGAACTTCACCCTGATGATACTCATGCGTTTTCTCTCTTGTGTAATTTATTTCCCTTGCTGTGCACAACAGGCAAGGGCCACCCTCCAGGCAGTGTTGACTGGAGAATTTTTAATTCTGCTCTTCATCGCATTCTCTTTCTTCCAGCTGGTAACTGCTGAGCTGGATCATGGGCAAAAACAGGTGGTGCTACTTCCTGGGGCTTTATAGTCCATTTCAAGAGCCACTTTGACCTCGGTACAGCTTGCCAACTTCAAGTTTCCAAATTACGATTTAACTTATGATGACCAGATCTTTAATGATCTTTACAACAAGAACCAGGAATAGGAAGACATTCCCCTTCCTCCAGATGGTTTAGACGGGACAGGAATGCTGAAAAAAATTGTATCTGTACATAGCCGTTGCTCACTGTGAGTATTTAAAGAAGTGCTATAAAATGCCCAGTTCATGGATCAAAGCTGTGAGTGTCTTACATATCATTCAAGAAATGAAAAATAAAACCCTCACTGTTCATGATGTGCCCATGTTCTAAGGGCCTGAGATATATTTGTATAGTGCCACAGACTGGAAAGATACTCTGCAAAAGCTTAGCAAGAAAACATAACCAGTTGGCTACTTTCTTCAACAAGAATAGTGTTGAAACCAAAGTTGGAAGAAAGCTGCAAACATTCTAGTTCAGTGGTGGAGATGTGCCAATAGTCATTCTATCTTCAGTTCTTGGTCTCTATAGGCTGGGTTGAGAAAACATTGATATCCCAAAGCCTTAAGGAACCACAGCCAGTCAATACCAAAAATCATGGGTCTGGTTTCAATATTCCTAAAAAATACTGAAGACAAAAAGTATAAACTGTTCTTCTCAGTGTTTTTATTTAAAAAAAAACGTATGCAGCAGTTTATTTCTGGGCTGTGTACAAGCACTCAGTTGAGTGGGGTTTTTTTCCTAATACCTTTTCCACAATGCTTGTGCAGACACTTCAAGGAACACTACCCAATTCAAGTTCACTAAAGGCCATGGAACAGTATCTAAAGAAAAATGCATTTGTAATTATATCTTTCCAACTACTTCTTGCCTATAAGTAGATGTTATAGAAGATATGTACCCTTTGAAACAATTCAGAAAGCAGAGGGGGATGAAGGGCAAATCAAAATGAATGCAGAATTAAGAACTGAGAACCAATGGAAAAATTTGAAAAATATTGATTAAAAAATGTAAATGCTTCCATTCCTTTAATTGACTATCTAAAGAATGAACAAAGTACAATACGTTACTATTTTTAACTGATGACCACCAGATTTGGGCTGTAATGTTCAGAATGACCTCTAGAAGGCAGCAAAGAGATACACTGAGCTGTAACTCTTTTCTGCCATCATCTGGATATTTGCAGCCAAGATGCACTACTCCCAAACCACATGAAGCGAACATCTTCCACACCTGATATCCTTTAGACGTGTTAGTCTACAACGTCTACCATATGCTATTTTTTTTAAATGACGGCAGCTACAGTCCAATATTGTTAAGAGTACTGCATCAGATTGAAACAGGCAGACTTAACAGATTAACAGTTCTTGTAAACATGAGATAAGTTTAAGTAAAATCAAATCAATGGATAATTTGCAATCATGTTTTTGATTTGCAATGATTTAATCAACAGAAACTCAAACAGAGCCAGTTTGGTGTAGTGGTTAAGACACTGGGTTAGCGATTGGGAGTTCCACTCCAACTGCACAAAGCCAACTGGGTGACTTTGGGCCAGTCATTTTTCTCAACCCCAGGTAGGAGGCAATAGCAATCCATTTCCAAAACCTTGCCAAGAAAACTGCAAGAACTTTTCCAGGTAGTCCCCAGGAGTTCGGTGACTTGAAGGCACACACATACCCAAACCTGTGTTACCCCTAAGTCACAAGCATCCATAGTTATGGCCTTTCAGATGCTGACTTGTATATAAACATCCTCCCAATGTGTGGCTCACAGAGCCCAGAAGATATCATGCTCTGCCTGTCTGCTGAACGATCATTTTGCAATTTGCTTAGCCTCGCCAATATTATGCTCCTGGGCTCTGGTTGGTCTATGCCCCAAGATAGTAGTAAAAAGATAAAGCACATCCTTACAAAACTGAAGTCTTTCCTCTGCTGAATCTGATCTAATCAAGCCAGAGCATTGGAACAGACTAGACACTTCATGTGGGCCCAACTTGTATAATTCCAATGATAATTTGTTTCTCATTTAGAACAGACATTAAAATTTTGCATGTCTGCAGTTCATGTCTTGTACCTGCGGGGTCATAAAGTGTCCTCAAAAGTAGTTAGCAGTTTTGGTCTCGGAACGCCCCACAAATCTAATAAAGGAGTAACAACAGTGGTCTACTTTGCAAAGGCTGAAGAAGGGAGGGACATGTTTTCTGACAAATAATATTTTTGGAATTCAGCAATTTTTCTGATCTCTGCTAGGATTTGTTTATTGGTAAGTGATCAATCTCTTCCTCTACCATATCTACCATACCTCTCCCATTTTTCAAATTATCAAGGTAATCAACAGCTTCCAATACTTTCACCTGCTGAATTTTGTATCATCATATTAGCTCTGGAACAATCATGACACCTTTCAAATATTTTGACAGTCAAACAGAGGTTTGGATCTGTATATATTTCACAGATTTAATTCAAATATTTCTCCTCCGTGTTAGGATAATTTCTACTTTTGCTTAATATTAAAGGCTTAATTTATACATGATTACATTACATTAACATGAAATATCTACATAGACTCTTATGTAGAACAAAAGTGCCAGGCCTTTTTTTTTTTTTTTTGCATAGTACAAATTTATGTACATTTCACATTTGACTAAAAATCTGAATCTGAAGTCAATGTACATTTCTTAATGCAATTAAAGCAAACTTAAGATTTTATTTAAAAATCTGCCAGATTTCAAACTCTGAACTTATTCAAATTGATAAAAACAAGGGATGATTGCCACAGTGGTTATAGTACAGGTGAGATACAAAAAGGTGTTGCATTTAACTGGATAAAATGTTAAAATTTAAGAGAAAGTTGATCAGAACCCCCTGCAGGAGAGGAGAAACAATTGGAACCAAGGTAGAGAATTTCTGTGGAATCTTAATGGCTAAATTAGCTTTTAATTAAGCAAACCTAGAGGCCAAACCGTAACAAAGTAACTCATTAAGGTGCTGCAGTATTATAATAAATGTGTGGTGCTCTTTAGAATGCCATAAGGCTGTCTGTTGTTAAAACATCATCTCTATTGGTTTAAAAAAAAGGCTATTACTAAATTTTTAAAAAATAACAGCATCTATGCTCAAATTATTAGGCTTTTCTTAACAACCAGCATTAGTATATCCACATATTCATTATCTATATATCCACGACAGTAAATGCCATAGATTTAAAACGTTTGGCTTTGCAGAGTGGTGGGGCTATGTTGTTATTGAACAAGCTTAAGTGTAATATTGACTTTTCCCTGCCACAAAACCATAGCAATGAAGTGCAAGTAATTTGCACCTTGGCTGCTTTGCAGATTGCCCAGCGAAGGAAGCTATACAGCAAACAGCCTTGTGACTTATAAGTGATTTAGGGTTCTGGCAAGGTGGCAAGCAAGTTGGCACTGCCTTGAATCTTGCATGCCCGAGGCTAGCTTTGAACTCATAACTATGGTTTGATTGGATAAGCTCTCATTCTTTGAATCATTGCATAAATATTTAGCTACAGTTGTTAAATTGTGATATAATTAATGGATCAACATGGATTTGCAAATCTCCTGCATCCTTGTTTGCAAGAGGCCCCTGTTTCTGGGCTCTCAATGGGATATTTATGCTGACAGCAATCTTTATAGGTTTCTGGGGAAGTAAACATCAGCTCAAAATTGCTTCTGCAGTTGCTGGGGCTGGCCAGACTGTTATGCAGTGTAGAGCTGGGAGAAGGAAAGAGGGAAGCCCAGGAACAGATCAGTTGCTCAACAGGGCTTGTGCTTGCTCCCCAATGGGATTTTTCTTCTTTCTGCCCCCTCATACATACATATAAGAAATAAAAAAAATAGAAAAGCTGCTTATTATTACATTCCTAACTTGTTCTGATAATCTGGTCCATTCCCCATAAGGTCATATGTGCTAGAAATTCTCTGCAGCCAGTCACTTAGACAAAGGCCAAATCAGAGGACTGAATGCTTTATACTGGCTTTCTCCAACTCAGTGACCTCCAATCCTGGCTATTTGTAGTTGGAGTGGATGAATCTTACTGTTCAAGAGCAACTGGAGGACACCAAGTTAGGGTGAAGTATGTCAGTGTGTTGTGAAAAAAAAGAGTAAAGACTGAGAGATGAAGACTTTGTCAGAGAGAAAAAAAAAAAGCCTTTTCCACATATTAATGGGATACATGCACAGGGGTATTTTAAACTAGACACTTTAAGCTTAATAATAAACTTGTCATGCCCTTTGGCAGTCGGACTCTGAGGGAGAGAAAGAACAGAGACAGGGAGTGGAGGTGTGGCTCCAGAGGTTGTGAAGGAGGCTGGGGAAGTCAGAGGAAGAACCAGGCCCATCCCCTATGCATCCTAGGACACACAGGGAGGAACAGAGAAGGCAACAACTTGGCTTATGAGAGAGGAAGCGGCCATGATCCTCCTCATTGGTTGCAGCTAGAGAGACTAGTATATAAGAGAGATGATCACAACACAGTGTTGCCAGGAGCAAAGTGTGTTTTATTTTGGGCTGAAGTTATCTTGGTTGGCATCCTTCCAACAGACTGTGCCTTGTTATCTCCTTGAATTTGGTAATTACTTATCCTGGTCCATTGTGGAAATTTCATCATTGCAGTTAGTTAGGGTTTTTTTATTTCACTTCTATCTGCTCATTAAGTTCGGACTGTATTGCTTTCTTTTGAAGACTACTTTTGAGTACTTTTTATCTTCAACTGAGAATTATTGAATAGTGGGGCTGAGTTGGAGGCATTAAAGGACATTTATTTACGTTTTGGATTTTGTTACGTTTATCACTCCGGGTCATCACAAAGCCCATTGTTTATTTCACCCTTCCCCAATCTGGCTCTCCTGGATGGGTTCAGATTTCAAGGGCCAAGAATTCTAGCCAGATTGTGTTGGCTAAGAATTCTGGGAAGTGTCATCTCAGGGCATCCAGAGGGCCAGGTTACAAAAGACTGGACTACCCTACTGTGAAATAGAATTCAAATTTATAACATTGAATCTCATATTAAATCTCATACTCTGACTTGGAGGGAGTTATATTTGCACTGTAGTAACAAGTAGAGATATTGATAAAACCATAATTTCAAACTTACAATTTCAAACTAGTAACCAGAATTAGACCCTTACCTTGGAATGTAAGAAACTACCTTATGCCAGCTTAGATTATTGTTCATCACATGAACAATTGCTGCTATTAATTAATAGCAGCTTACCAGGCAGAGATGTTTCCCCAGTCATTTCTCACTATTTGAGCCAAGTCTTTGACCCTACAAGCTAAATATCAATGGAAACGGGATTCATGATTTAACAGGTAGCAGAACCTGGGGTCATGGAACCTTACATCACAATTTTCAACTGCACAGAGATGTCTTTTGGCAAAAATAAAATAAAAATACCATGGTTCAGGCCATGCTGAATTTGAAACAGAAAGAAAGTAGGAGTCAGAAAGAGAAATTGGCACCTCTCAAAGCCAAAACAATGAGAAAGCCATTTGGCTAGACAGATTTTTTTTTTTTACTCATGTCTGCCTGTCTGCTATGATAGTAAAGCCTGGTCTAATTTTTAAGATTTCTAATTTGCAGATTCCCAAACTCCTGGCCACATCACTCACAAACCAAGGCTGTTCAGAGTACACCCTTCCATAGACACTGAGCCTTGATCAAGCACAAGTAAGGTCTGTGAGGATAACCTTTATTTCTGTGGGAGCCTAAGCATCAAGAGATTCAAACTGCAAAGTTTGTCTAAATGTCAAGGGATTCAAAACAGCCTGAAGAGAAACCTACTTTTTTACATTTCTACAGCATCATACATATAAATATGGTAGCCTGCAATGTTATAAACAATAAAAGCATTGTGAATTTACTGCAACCATGATGGCAGGAAAATTAGTCTGATTCAGGGAAAATGCAAATCCACAAGTCTAGATTAGGCATGCCTCATCTTAGCCTTCAATCATAGGAGCTTTCCCCTTCATGTTCCTTGAAACTTTCCCTTTTTATGATTGTGTATCTGATTGAGCTATTTTTGGTTTTTCAAAGCTAGAATGGTTATTTTCATCTCTCCCTTATTGCTTATTGGTCCTTCGAGTTCAAAGCCTTTCCAGATCTAAAATGTATGTTCCTTAGATCTTCTGCCAGGTCACAGATAAGCTGAGTCCATCAGTATTTAGTTGGAAGCCCCAATATCTACTGTCATTATTCTTTTCATCCTAATACCAATACAAAAAACCTGTGGGAAAATAAATTATTTATTTTCCTTTGAAATTTAAATTGTAAAATGGCCCAGCAAAAGGTCTGGGATCACTTGAACTGTCGCTCCTTAACTCCCTAAAGCAACTTTGAATGCAACGGAATGTCATTGGCCAAAGCAACCCATGCAGTTTTTCAGTTGCTTTGGCTCACCTTAGAATCTGTGCTTTTTGTTTTGATTTGGTGAACATGAGGTCTTAATGGTTGCCCAAGCGGGGTCCTAATGCCATAGTGCCAAACAAAGTGTTAATATTGTAGCTAGTTTGTATTAGCTGAATTTTATTTTCTATCCTTCTTTACTTCTGCTGCCTTGGTAAAATATCATATCCCTGACATTTTGCCTGGGGTGGGAGCTAAATACGACTTCTGTCTTCTCAGAGTCAAGTCCTATTGCTATTAAATATACACAGTGCCTTTGTAAAACTGGAGGAATGGGATGATATTTGGCCCCAAGAAAGAGAACAGATCCATAAAATCTATAGCCATATATGATCTTCGGGTCTCACTCTTGATTTTTAAATGTAAAAGGCCCCAATGTATAGATTCATTAGTTATACTTTAAGGGTGCCTATCCTCTGGTAGGCAAACTGTGCCTGACTCAGGGGGGAGGGAGAGAGTGTGCTCCATGATAAGATCCTAGCCTCATCCTGAGCACTTCCAAGTGAAGCTTTCTGTGCAGGCCTTGGAGGGAAAACTGGTGGAAAGCTCATTTCTGCAAAGGCACAGGACAGAATCAGGGCAGGCGCTGCATGAAACAGCTCTGAACTTACCTTCCTTGGGGAGATGGCAGTACAAGAGCCAGAAGAAGAGAAGACAGCCAAGTATAGCGATTATCCTGGTAGACAGCTCTCTCCAACCGGCCAGCATTCTTATAGAGGTTTCCCCAGATGGGCCACCAGCAGGGGCCAAAGGAGTGTGCGCCCCACTACAAAGTTCAGCCTTTTTCTAAATCCAGCTGTAAGAGGGTGTCTGTCTGGCACAGAGGAGATTCTGCCCTGGCTGGAGCACAGCTGCATTCCCTTTCAGGCAGAGCAAAGCTGTAGGCAGCAGCATCAGGCTTTCCAGAGAGAATGTGCAGGTCCAACTGCAACTTCCTAGAGTGCCCGGCTGGGTTATTTAGGATCGGGCGCTTCTCGCTCTACAACCCAGGGGTACCAGAAGTCTTATTTCTTTAACAAGGCAGAGGCTCCCCCCCTTTTACATCTTATCCTCAACATCAAGCTCCGCCCTCGCTGTAGCCGAGAAGCGGGTTCGGAAATCCCGATTTGCACCAGTTAATTGCTTTAAAAGTAACCCGTTGGGGGTTGCAGCTTTGGAGGGACCCCGCCCCTTTCCTTGGGACCAGCCAAAGTCCCGGCCGTGCGCAGTTCGGTTCTTGACTTGTTCGGTATCTTTTCAACAACCGCAGACGCCGTTTCTGCTGCTGCTGCTGCTGCTGCTGTTCCCCTTCGCCGTCTGGCGCGGTTTGCCAGGCGCAGTCTTCGACACCACGGTCTCCCCCGCAAGAGCCCACCCGAGAGCTCGAGTCCCCGCCTGCGCCGCTGCTGCCTGCTCGTCCGGCCTTCCTCGGCCGCAGGGGAAAGCTTTCATCCTCGGCTGCGGGGGAAGCCTGGGGGGGTGGGGGGGGAGGGCAGAGGAGCGGAGCCTGCCAGCAACAAGCTCCGACCCCGCACCCTTTGGGACACACAGACACACACAACCACACACACAGAGGATCTCTCGAGCGCTCTCGGCCGCGCGAGTCGCCTCGCGTCGCGCCTCCGACTCCAGCTACCTGTGGCAAGCTCTTCTCCTCTTGGATCCGACCGGGCTCCCTGCAACAAACAGCGACCTGCCGGGGTGGAGAATTTCTTCGATTCCGGTTTTTTATCTGGGAGGAAGGCGAAGTATGGGGGTGCGTGCGTGCTAAATAGAGAGGCTGGGAAGTGTCAGGAGCTCAAACGGGGGGAGAGGGGGGGCTGACGGCCCCCTTCCCCTCAGAAACAGAGTCTCGCCCCTCCCTCCGATACTTTCGGGCTCTCCGCAGCGGGAGAAGCTCGGCCCGTTCTCTGCGACTGAGAAGCCCCCCGTTCCTTCCCCAACCAAAGCCGCTGCGGCGACTCGATTCCGAACTGTAAGAAAGACACGGGAGGAGCAGGGAGCAATTCCGGCTGAAGCTTTGGCAGCTGCCTTAGTTTAGCGCTCCCCTCGGAGGCGTCTGGCCAGCTTCGCGCCTCTGCAAGGGTGCCAGCGGGATCCCTGCTCGAAGCGGCCCCGCGCTATCGCTGCAGCTTCCCCCCACCCCCACCCACCCGACGGGTGCAGGGTATCTTCTCCTCCAGATCGCGCCGAGGAAAGATCCGGGGAAAGTTTCTGGCTCGCTCGCTCTTTGCCCGCGAGCGGCTCTTTCTCCCCGCTCGGCGCTCCGAAGCAGCAGCAGTGCCGGCCTCTCCCGGTCCGCCCTCGGTCGGCTCCCCAGACGGAGAGACCCCCTGTTCTGAATTCTCCTTGGCGGACTGTCTCCCTCCGCTTAACTCTTGCCGCGCTGCAGCCTGCCGGCCGCCCGATCCGCTCGGAGCTGCTGGTCTGCTGCCGCATTCCCTGCCCGCCCGCTTTTCCTTTGGCTGGAAGAGTCCTGCTAGGAATGGGCTTCGCGTCTTCCTCCACCTCCTCCTCCTCCTCCTCCCCTAGCAAAGGTGAAAGCCGCAGGGCATGGGTGGGCCGAGTAATGCAGCATTCCGGGCTTGGTGGTTCAGCCTGGCAGCGGAAGAGCCCGGAAGGAGCAGCACGCCTCTTGCTGGGGGTTGGCTGAGGAGTCAGTTTTTCACGCCGGACCTCCTTGGTGTGGCTGAAGGACGGCGCGTCAACTGCGGGGTTGCGCGCGCGCGGGCGCGTGTGTATGTGTGTGTGTGTGTGGAAGGGAAGCTCGGCTGGATAAAGCGCAAGGGGCACTTCTGTGGGACAGGGACGGCGGCCTCCGTGAGGTGGCTGTCCAAGCCGAAGCTAGGCGCCCACAGAGGAAAAGGGTCCGGACGGAACGCGCCTGCTCCGGGCCCGTGCCGCTTGCCTGGAGCCTGTGGGGTGGGGGGCGATGTTTCCTACTCTGGAGCCGGGGTGCGAACGATGGCTTCTAGGGACCTCCCCCGAAGGAGGGTGCTTTCCTACGCAAAAGGGGTTTTCCCCTCCCTCCACGTTCCTTTCTCGGGTCGCCTGGGACGCCCCTTCTAGTCTTCCCCCCTCCCCCAACCTGATATGCCCTCCAGACGCGACCCCTGCCGATCGAGCCAGCCAGCAGAGGCTCTGCAACCGCGGCTGGGGGACGGTGGGAGCTGCAGTTTTATTTATTTTAATTTGATGTATTTACTTTTGTCAATTGCTTACAAAATAATAGGTATAAGTAAAAACATAGTTATGAATACATGGATACATATAAGAAAAATAAAATAAAAGAAAGAATAGGATAGGGACGGTAGGCACGTTGGTGCGCTTATGCGGGCCCCCTACAGACCTCTTAGTTGTTCAACGCACAACTGCTTCTTACTTAGATTCTTTCGGGCAACTCCTGTTGCAGTACAGATTGTACTGTAGCTGTCTGCTTTGCCAAAGGAGGTCCTGTTTCCATGGATTGAACAATGGAACAAGGACATTTTTTTCAAGGATTTTGCCGGGGTGCGGGGTGCGGAGGGGCCGGAAAACAATATATCCTAAGAGAAGAAGAGAAGGGGTTTTTCCTAATGACCTGGAAGGAATTCTTGGGTTACCGGTAAACTTCAGATCTGGGTTATGTCGGTCGATTCAGTGCGTTAAGTGAGTCCTTTTTTAAGTGCAAGAAATTGGAATCTGCTCCCCATTGAATTGTGTTTCCTCTGAAGTTTCACAGCTGAATCCTAAATCTCAGTTTGTCGCTAGGAGATAAGCTGACCTTAACAGCATGGAGTGCCTTTTACCTGCTTTAGATGCCTCATCTGTTCCAGCCTTGGATCAGACATTTGGCTATGATGATATGTATCTGTGGCAGTTGGCCTTGACGACTGCAGTATATCTATGTGGACTTGTTCCCATAGTTTCTCTTTTGGAAACTAAAATCTTCACCAGGCAGAATAAACTCATGCAACCATTTTCATCCCGGCACCCTGTTGCTGGCTGGCAGTAAAGAGCAAATATATTTTGAATTCAAAATGTTTCAGGTTGTAATTTTTGATTGGCATTTGAAACTACCACTGAAATGAGTTTTGAAATGTTTGAATTCAACACAGCTCTAAGCAGAGTTTGCACTTTGTTCTGAGTTGGAAATGCTTTCTGAGTTGGAAATGCTTGTTTTAAAAAATGCTTTTTTTAAAACAGCTTGTTTTGTACTCAAAGGAAATATTTGGAAGTCAACACAGGATATTTTGAATTTAAAACAGAGTAGATGGAAAATTAGCATTCCTGGCTGATGGATAATTCTTGAAGTTGGTATAAAATATTATAAATTTGACTGGATGAAGAACAGTTTATATATTCCTGAATAAAGAGATAATACATTTTTCAACTGCATACATAATTCAGATACATATAAATACAATACTTGTGCACTGTAAATTACACAGATACCAACTTCAAGAATTCACAGATTCACACACACAACTAGAGAATATGTATATGACCCAATTTCATTTGCATCTTTTTCATACCAAGAGAACAACACAACATATTTTCTCATCCTTTGAAAGCTCCTCAGATCCTGGTGTCTTCTGGAAAAATACGCCTAACTGTATCTGTCAGGTGCTGCACTATTTTCAAACTTACAGAGTTGTAACAGTAACGTTTATATCCCGCTTTTCTTCAAAAGGAGAAGAAAAGGGCGGCGTAGTGGCTCAGCAGTTAAAAGACTTGGTTTGTTGGCTGGAAAGAGACCAGTGATTGGGTGAGTTCCATCCTTGCCCCAGCTCTTGCCAACGTAGCAGTTCGAAAGCATCCAAATGCGAGTAGATAAATAGGTAGCACTTTGGTGGGAAGGTTACACCACTCCATGATGTCATGCAAGACACATGACTGGAAATATCTTTGGACAGTGCTGTCTCAATGATCTTGAAACAAAAATGACCACCGTCTCCCTATGGTCAGCAATGACTAGCGAAGTAAAATCCACAGGGACTCCTTTATCTTTTTACCTTTCTTCTAAAGAGATCTTTGATAGTTAGAGAATTTCCCCAGACTCTGTTTGAACTGAATAATAGGATGCATTATGTTGAAACACAAATTTATTGTGTTATTTATTTATTTATTGAAAGCCCTGGAGGAAAAGACTTGCTTTTATATAGATTTATGCAAATTAGAGTATAAATATAATTGGATACCACAGCAAGGTATGTGGCTGGGTGCAAACAAAAACAAGCATTTGATTGGCTATAGTGCATCATGTGCCTAGTGAGGCAATCAGATGTAACTATGAGGTAATAAGGCAGGACTGCAAAGAAGAGGCTTTGAAAGAACAAAGGCAGTTTTTCATGAGCACAGTTTCTTTCAAGGGATTCACTTGGCTTTACAAAGTTTTGCTTCTTTGCCAGTATCTTTTCTCAGCTTATCAGCATTCCTTGGCCTTCAATATGACAGTTTTAGTTTCCCTGGGAATGTTTATTGGGTTAGGGCAGGAGTCCCCAAACTTGGCAACTTTTAGACTTGTGGACTTCAACTCCCTATTCCTCACCAGCTATGCTGGCTGAGGAATTCTGGAAGTTGAAGACCACAAGTCTTAAAGTTGCCAAGTTTGGTGACCTCTGGGTTAGGGGCTTTTAGCTTGAGCCTCCATTCCAAAATTCTTTTTCAGTAATTTCCATAAAGCCTGATGCTATATTATTTCCTCACAATCCTTTGAAATAGGTTAAGCTGAGAGGTGGTGTCTGGTTCTAGATCATCCAGTAAACTTAATAACTCAGCTGTATTTGAGTCTAAATTTCTAGAGTCTGAATGAGACATTCACACTCCTAATTTTATTCAGGATGCTGATGAATCCTGAGCTGTTTGCAAATATCGGTATCTGGTGAATTCTATGGAAATTCTCAGTAATCCAAGTCATGGTTGTCTCAAAGGTGCTTTTTCAAGAGGCAACTGGACTTTCTGTTTTTTCTTTGAAGATGTTTCACCTTCTCATCCAAGAAGCTTCTTCAGCTTTCAACACCTCCCAGAAGGTTCCACACCCATTTACACTACTCAGGTGACCCTGACAACACAGATAAACCTCCAGGAGAGCCTCGACAACTCTCTAAAACAGGGCTGTCAAACTCCCAGCCCCACGGGCCGATGCATCATGTGCTGGCCATACCCACAGAGTTGGTATTCAGCAGGTTCTGACCAGTTCTGGCGAACTGGTAGCGGAAATTTTGAATAGTTCAGAATATTACCTCTGGCCTCACCCCCATTTATTCTCTGCCTCCCGAGTCCCAGATGATCGGCTGGGTCTTCTTTTGTTGCCCTGCACAGGAGAACGGAGCTGGAAAGCAGGTTAGCGGGGTGAGCCCCTGCCACGGCCACCAAGCCACACCACGCCCACCAAGCCATGCCCACAGAACCGGTAGTAAAAATAATTGAAACCCACCACTGCACACCCAGTTTAGCGAAGGGGGGAAAAGTCCCAATACATCATGTGACACCACCATGACAACATGTGTTTGACAACCCTGCTCTAAAAGAATGTAAATGACCAGCTGTCTGCAAGAAGTATAAATCTTTCCATTCCCCACCATCCAGTTGGAGCTGAAGAAACCTCTTGAATGAGAAGCAAAACATGTTCAAAGAAAAACCAGAAGGTCCCAATGCCTCTGAAAAAAAGCACCTTTCGGACACCTGGTGAATTCTTTCAGCAATATTCACTTTTGTGCAGTTCAGTGGCAGAATTAGAAGGTGCAAAAGGGGATATATTACTTCACCTGGAGGGTGGTGATAGTCTCTTGGGACACTGGCCACCCATTCTTAGCCTGTCTTGCTCCAATATTAAGCAGTCTGCTTTGGAGTTCATACTCTGTTTGGTTTTGCATCCTTCCTAGGCAGGAAGACATTCTTCCAGAGTCCTTTGCACTAGATTGACTTCCCTTCATTCAAATGCAGCAAAAAGAGTCTCTCCTTCCCCATTGTCGGCTTCTCCTATAATGACAAGCCAATACCTTCACTCCTGACCCTCTCCTTTGATTTGGGGGAAATCAATACACTTGTTCCACTACAGGAGTGGCTGTGCCTGGTTTGTTAACTATGAGAGACCCTGAATGAATAGCACTCAGGTGGGTGATTTACCATCAGATCTGTAGGGATAAAGGGAAACCAATATAAATAGTAATAAAATTGTTTACTGACACTAGGCGTTCTTTAAAGAAGATTTGTATGCAGAGAAGTCCACCTCTGATAAGCTCTCCAGCTTACAGTTATTGACTCTCTTGTCCAGCGGTGCTGGGGCTATTATTAGCATCAGAAAGCTGGGAGTCTCTGTCTTCATAAAGCACCTGATAATACCGTATTAATAAGGCAGGCAACCATATCAGAGTTGAAAAGAAGCCGGAGCAGAAGTCAGCATTATTAGTCCTGCTTAAAGAGTAATTGCTGAATGCTGTCAGGGCCAACATTTTTTTCTGCAAGGGGCAGTGCACCAAGATCCATTAGATTTCTATTGATTTTTTCATCAAGTGAGAAGAATGCCAGAACTTTGCAGGGCTGGGCTTAAAATGCAGACACGGGGGTGTTGCAAACATTCATGAGAGTGGGTTATCGTCTCATAGTTTCCCCATATATAATCTGAGTAAATCGCATGGGTTTATCTCAGATTAATATCTTGAAAAAATACTGATCCCTCTCCCCCTGGTATATTACTATTTAACAACATGCTTGCTTTGTAAGATGGGAATGTTCACAAGTTGGTAAAAGTGTTGCAGTATATTTTTGTGGTAAGGGCCAAATTTATTTATACATTAAACTGCTCTGCCTTGGGAACCTTTTCATGTTTCAATGGCTGGTTGCCTCTTAACTGCACTAGAGGGAAAACAAGTCTGTAACAGTCTTTATTTCACTTGGCATATTTTACACCAAATTCAAGAGATTAAGTCTCTTAAGACATTGATACTAGCTAGGTTTGTGCAAGATGTAAGAATAGATGTAATCTTGCAGCAGTGAAATAATATAAACATCTCTTAAATTCCCAAGATGTTGGCAGTGGCCATTTGGCATTGCTTTTGTTATAATGCATTTTCCAGGGAAATGCAGCATTGAAAAAAACAAGATTTTCCAGTATCCTTTTCTTCCCATCCCTTTTCCCCATTCTGAGGTGTCTGCTGAAAGATACAGAATCTGGGCCTTCCAAAATGGAAACGTGAATATGCTGGACACTAAAACCAGCAAGAGCTGTGGTTTTAAGCCTCTTTTTTCAGCACTATCATAACTTCAAACAGTCACTAAATGAATAATCATTAAGTGAGGACTACCTGTAGTGAAAAGTAGAAGTATTTTTCCTACATTTTCCTTTATGTCCTACATGTACATTCCTACGTTTTCCTTTATATCCTACATATCTTGTTTTAACAAAGTAAATACAAAGCTACCAGAATAGGGAACATAAATAAAACATCTAAATCACTTGGCCCAGGTAATTCGGCTCCAGCTGTCTCCATTGCCCATAAACAATATTTTCCCCATTTCTTTTCACGACAAGCCCCATTAGAATCCTGATGATATTGCCAATAGTCAGAAATGATAGGAATTATTTTGAACATTTGGAGATCTATCCAGATTTCCAAAAGAAGGTCTACATTAACTAGCAGTTTTCCAGTGTTTCAGGCAGGAATTTTCCCCATCGTTACATAAAGATGACAACTGGTGTTCCATAGCCCTGGTGTTCTAGCAAGGGTATGTGGGATATAGAGAAACTCCTATTTTTGTTTGCAGTACAAAATAGTAAGGAAAGAAGATTAAGGACAGATCTCAAAAGATCTTTTTAATAAAAAGTAGCCCCCTTCAAACTCTGCTAAAGTATATAAATCTTATTTACAACAGTTTTGGCAGGTCATATATTTTAATATTTTATTACTTTATTTAATATTTAATGTTTTTAGTTCTTTGAAAATTACAAAATCTTATGGGTTATAAGTCCATTTATGTCGATCTGATTAAAATGAGTAATTGGTGTTATCTTTCATACACTAAATTACACATTCTTGCATTGTTATTTGAAACAGATAATTGCATGACATATTGACGCCAAAATGCTGGCTTGATAGTTGATGTATTGCCATTGAGTGGTCACTGGAGCCATTTGTGGCTTGGTTAGCCAAACTCAGCATATGTGAGCATGAATTGACTTTACCATGGCATCACCCTCTGGACTTTCTTTTCCAGGAAAACAAAGCCAGATTCTCACACCTACATGTTAAACTAAGTTTAGCAAAGCATGTCACTGATGGCTTGCCTGCTCACATCTGCTGCGATTTGTGGTACATTCAGTAATAAATCAGCTTTATGGCTTAACATAGTATGTACATTGCTTCTCCATTCCTTTATTTTTGCAATTTCCGTGGATTTTCAATTAAGCTACATAATTCCTTTGGAAATTAATGATGTGTGTTGAATCCAAGATACGTTTGCTGGTTTGTTTGTTTTTTCATGTTCTCCTTTTCAAACTTATGCAATGTCACGTATAAAGTAAGTACACAGTGAAGAAAGTTTCACTGAAGAATAGGAGACATTTAAATAACGCACACATTTGTCAGATATCTCCAGGTGATTTATAGTCAAATCACGTATATTAATAATATAACAAATGGTTAAATAACACAAATGTTTAAAAGCTAAAAACTACGACATCACAATTATGAAACTAACAGGCAGTTAAGATACTTCAAGAAAATCTGGATGAATAGATATGTATTTAATTGATGGTGGAAATAATCCATGTTCAGATCCACCTAATTTCCATGCGAGAGATTTTGACCCACAGCAAGGACCAAAATGGAAGGTTTCTTCCTATATCCCTACTGACCCAGCATCAACAGGTGATGATCAAGACATCTGCTGAATACAAGGCCGAAAGGATCCATAGGTATCCCTCTGGGAACTTGATCCTTCTGTAAGGTCTTAGAAATCAGCCTAAGATATTAAGTGGCTTGATAATCAATCCATAAAAGGGATGTAGATTAGCTTTGATCCCATTCAAATTGTTGATTTAGTTCAGATGATCAAATCAAAGGGTTGATTTGGGTCAGTCTAATTAGGGGACCTAATTTGTTTCCAAGATCAGATAGAATTGTCTTGTGAATCTTGTCTCTGTGTTAGTCAGTGCAGTCCTCAAAGAGCAGCACAAGCTCCTTTCCTACCCATCCATACCATAAAATTCAGTTTATTTCATGTCTTGGTATCTCTGCACATTTCCTCACTTTCCTTCTATTATTAGTTGCAACTGGCACAGAAGATGAAGTCATTATCATAACAAAACAAGTTTGTGCAATGCTACGTGGAGAAGAAATTTGGTATAGTAAAATATCTATGGAGATGCTCAATCATCCAGGTCCCAAAGGTGCTTTTTCCAAAAGACAAAACGTTCTGAACTGAGGAAGCTTCTTGCATGAAAAGTGAAAGGTTTTCAAAGAAATAAAACCAAGAAACTCCAGTTTCCTTTTGAAAAAAAAAAGCACTTTTGGACGTAATAATTAAAGTGCCAGGCTAGAAGCCAGGTGATCCTGAGTTCTAGTCCTGCCTTAGAGACATAGGCAGCTGGATGATTTCAGATCTTTTAAACCTGAGAAGAGGCAAAGTACTTCTGAAAACCTAGCTAAGAAAAGTGCAAGGAGTAATCCAGGCAGTAATCAATAATCAAGACTGACATGAAGGCACCAAGAAAGAAAGTACTACATAACAACATTGAAATTTAATTTGGTACTGTTGTATTCAACAAATAGAACCCAAAGTCCATGTAAGTATAATTCACTTTCAGATCCCCTCCTTTCCCCCCTGAACTTAAGGCAATTTGGCAAACATTTATATATAAATTATACCTGTTTCCTTTCATTATAATCATGTATTGGACCATATTTAGGAAAGACTGATTGCCAGCCTTCCCCAGTTGAGCATATTGAGACCTATAACTCTTAGAATTCTTATAACTGGCTCAGTCAGAGTTTTCTTTCATAATAGAAGGCAGTTAAGACAAATTCCTTGTACTAAGACAAAAAAGGAGATTTAGATATAATTTTGAATAGGAATTTGCTGTTAAAAATATTAAGAAAAGGAAGCATATTATGCGCATTTGAACTGTGAGCAAATATAAAATAGAAGTATTAACATCTACTTAACAGAACAAATGAGCTAAATTTATAAGGCTGTTTTCAGAGTTTAATATTTTAATACATTTGAGCTTGTATTATACTTATCATTTGGTATAGTTGTGTGTCCATGACTTACAGTAAATATTCCAATCCCTCTTAAAAGAGAAACTTCAGTTGATAAGATGTAAAATAGCCTTGTGCTGACATCTGAAGAAGTAAAAAATAGAAAAGATAAATTATACAAAGTATCAAGATCTACCTGGGGAGGAGTTGCGTTGTCTAGCTGACAATAAACATGCTAAAATGACATAAGTGACAATTTGGGGGCAGTGAAATGGCTTGTTAAAGGGCACCTATGAAGTGTTTTTAACTAGGATTTTATTGCACAGAATACTAGCTAAGCAATCAAATCTCCATCAAACATAGAAGCATGATCTCCCAACACTCTTGTAGTTATATAATTTAGACCCTAGGCCTAATTTTGTTTTGGTGAGGGAGAACATGTTAGATGAAAATATCTATTATGCTTTTACTGAGCAGGGCCTGAGACTTCTCCTCCTGTCCTAAACATATTCCAGCCTTTGAAAAATATTGTTCCTAGGAGAATGGTGTTTCTGACTACTGTTTATTTAATTCACAATTGGAAGCTGCCCCCTTCCTCTTCATCAGTATGTATAAAAACCTGAACTGCAATATCCTTCAAGAGATATACTATAGTATTTAGGAATATGAGCCTTGATTCCATCGTTATCTGAGCTATAATGGCTGTTCATTTATTCTTCATTCAGCCATTTGTTCATTCCTGTTTTCTCTCCAAAAACATAACTGAAAGCAGTTCATTGTGATGAAATATGTATTCCATAAAACTTAACCTGCAGAGTGGAAAAACAAAAAAAAACCCAACAGCAACCAACTTCAGAAAGTAAATAAAAAACTGAAGTTTACTCTAAACAATAACTCATAGCCCACCTCTAACATATATGAAGGCACAGATCAAGGAAAACAGCTGTAATACACATATGATAAGGAGACAAATGCAAATCAATGGAAGGCATTCTTCACAAGCAGATCTTGGTCGTAAGTCTGAACATGAAATGTGATATAGTGCAGGGTACAGTGGAATCTTGGACACGAATGCTTCTGATCACGACCAAATAGGGTGCAGAGCAAAAACAATCTGCTAAATGTTTCACTCTGATTGCAAGCACATCTTCAGGTGGTGATCAAACATAACCACAGCAATTTCCCTTGCACGCCAATTGTTTTTGTCCGTGGATGCGCAGTCAGTCTTGCTTCTGGTTATGGCCAAATTGGGTTGTGACCGAAATCCTGGAATGGATTACGGTGGTGACCAGAGGTTCCACTGTATAGTAGGATGGCAGTCATGGGGCTATATTAGGTTTAGAAAGCAGATTCAAGTCCACCAATCTCACTAGGTAACTTTGGATCAGTTATGCTGCCTTTTAATTCAACCGACTACACGAGTTTTAAGAATATGCAAAAATAATACTAGATGTACAGTTTCGAGATCCTGAAGGAAAAGTCAAACCTAATCTAACAGTTTGGCAAACAACTCTTTCTTCAGCCTCAGCTGAGTCCAGAATTAAGCATGTTATATCTGGACTGCAAATGTCTACATGAGATAAGATTCTGGCTCATTGCTGCTCCTAGTAGCCCTCAGATTTGAAGCACAGTCCAATACCCTAGTATCTGCCTACAAAGGATGCTTTGGGTATAGAGGCTTCTCAGTTAGAAAAAGAAGATTGTTGTTGCTGCTATGGAACAGAGACTAAACTAAGCAGCATATTGTTTTATGTCATAGCTAGCAATTTGGCTCATCTGAAAAAAATAACATTAAAAAGCAGGTACAGTAAATGTAGCTGTATATCTCAGCATGTGGCTGATCTTTGTGACTGAGTAGAATTGAGCTTGGGTGGTCTTGGCTGGGAGAGTCCCCAAAAATGGCAGTGGTGTTTCTGTATTGTTGCCCAGAAAAGCTATAAACATGGCCATGAAATCATGAAAAGCCAAGTTCAACCTGAAAAGAGACTTTGCTTTAAATCAGTGTTTTTCCAATCTAACAACTGTAATATGTGTGGGCTTCAATTCCCGGAATTCTCCAACCACACACCTAAAAGCTGCCAACTTTGAAAAACACTGATTTAAATATAACTGGAGCTTCCCTTAATCTCTCCTAAACCCTGAAAACTATTGCACATTTCTCCAAGATTTATTAGAAATTTTGAACTTGGGTGAACAATATTCAAGTCCTTGATGTGATCTCATTTGAAACTTGCCTTAGCTGCAAAATGGCAATATTAAGGAGATGCCTCATAAAATTGTTGTAAAAAAAAATCCCCCAATGTTACATTTTGAGTCAAAATGAGTAGTAACTGCAATTTAAATCAGGTATATCACTGCCCTCTGCTGCAAAAAAACCAGAACTGCTTTGTTGATCATTGGAAGAGGTGCTTGCCTTTTCTAGCATTTAGCTTTGTCATAACTTAAAAGAGGAAACTGGTAAAATAGGTGGGCAGTATGCACATGATTTATCCTTTGGTTTAGCAAAACAAACACCACCAACCCCCAATCATTCTGTTTGCCTAGAGTGGCAACTGTTAGCAAG
This sequence comes from Pseudonaja textilis, assembly GCF_049901715.1. Classification (NCBI taxonomy): domain Eukaryota; kingdom Metazoa; phylum Chordata; class Lepidosauria; order Squamata; family Elapidae; genus Pseudonaja; species Pseudonaja textilis. The sequence goes on along the minus strand of NC_141992.1, from coordinate 50,771,388 downwards.
TGCCTAGTTCCCCAGGCAACCTAGCAGTTTGAAAGCATGCAAATCAGAGGTGGTATTCAGCAGGTTCTGACCAGTTATGGAGAACCGGCAGCGGAAATTTTGAATAGTTTGGAATACCACTTCTGACTGGCCCCACCCCCCATCTATTCTCTGCCTCCTAAGTCCCAGTGATCGGCTGGGTCTTCTTTTGTTGCCCTGCACAGGAGAACGGAGCTGGAAAGCAGGTTAATGGGGTGGGGAGGGAATGGGGATTTTGCAGTATCCTTCCTCTGCCACACCTACCAAGACACACCCACCAAGCCATGCCACACCCACCAAGCCACGCCCACAGAAACGGTAGTAAAAATATTTGAATCCCACCATTGATGCAAATGAGAGTAGATAAATAGGTACCGCTTCATGGGAAGGGAACAGCATTCCCTATGCCTCGGTATATAGTCAAGCTGGCTACATGACAAGGAAGGACTCTTTGGACAATGCTGGCTCCTTTGTCTAAGAAATGGAGAGGAGCACCACCCCTGGAATTGGAGATGACTGGACAGGGGAAACCTCTACCCTTAATTCCCTTACAGAAGGACCCATGCATGGAAAGTAGAACAAAGAAGAGGATACTTGATCTCAGTTTTATGAAATCTAACTTCCTTATTGATATGTGGTGGTCCATCATCCATGTCTTAAGATTTATTAAAAGAAATCAGAAGCAACAGCACCCACAGTCATGAGAGGCCAGGCAAGGAGATGCGTGCCTTGATTTGAGTGATATTGAGTTGGCCACACCCAGCCAATAACATGACCACCAAGCCATGCCCACCCAGTCACATGACCACCAAGCCACACCCACCAACTAAGCCACGCCCACAGAACCGGTTGTTAAACAATTTGAATCCCACCTCTGTTGGTAAGGCATGGGGATCTCAGCATGAAGAATTTCACCATCAACTGCACATTTATCCATTATCCTTGACCAGTGAATTGCCATAGAATCCTCATAGAGGATAGCACAGGTGATCCTCAACTTATAGCAATTCATTTAGCGACTGTTCAAAGTTACAACAGTACTGAAAAAAGTTGGCTTATGACCATTGTTTACACTTCCGACCATTACAGCATCCTCATGGTCATGTAATCCAACTTCAGGTCCTTGGCACCTGGTTCATGTTTGTGATGGTTGCAACATCCTTTGGTCATGTGATCACCTTATTTTGACCTTCTGACATGCACCATCGATGGGGAAGCCAGATTCACTTAACAACTTGGATACTAATTTAACAACGGTGACAAGAATGGTTGTAAAATGGGGCAAAACTCACTTAACAACAGAAAGCTTGTGCTCAACTGTGGTCGTAAGTCAAGGGGTACCTGTATTGTTTCCTTGGTTTATGAATTTGATTAACTTATTGAATTATTTCTGACAGTTTTCACTCTAAGTCACTCTTGAGATTTTAAACAAAACGCAAAGCAAAGCATCGGTTTAAAAATAAGTTTGTTTGTTTTTTTCAGAGAAAAAGAGAATTCATAAAGCTTGTGTTACAACTTTGCACCGCATTTCAGGGAAATTGTGCTTTAGCACTCATCACTGATTCCACATGAGATGTTGAATTACATTTTACCAGCTCTGAAAAACATAGCCTGGTAGAAAATAAGGAGCATCCTCATTATCTCAGCAGAAGAAAGATTATTTTCCCCCATCATTCCACTAAAAGCTACCTTGCTTTGGATCTCTTGTCTGCAACCAGGGAAGGGAAAGAGGCTGAGAGAATCAACCTGCAAATGGTTGATAATAGCTTCCTCACAACAGAAACAAAATGGGAACTTAAAGGCTACATTTGTTCTGGGTTTTTGTTGTTGTTGTTGTTGCATATAATTTTGTGAACTAGATTAAATACATGGAGTCATGCATGTGCAAAGTACAACGGGATAATTTTTTTGGGGGGGAAAACCAAACGAGTAAAAGGGGAAAGACCATGAAATGACAGCAGTTAGAGAGCCTGATTTCCATGCTGAGCCTGAAGGAATATGTCTGTTGCATTGAAAGCTGTTTTATAATAGCTTCATCTTACCATTGTAATATCCCCAGTGTAATGGACCTGGGTTTAGGAAGTTTCGGTTTCAGGGCAAAATTGGCACACAGTATGTTTTTGAACCTGCATAAAACTCCACTTATCATGTTACTTGTGCAAAAATACATAAAATAGCATGCATAATGTCCCATTCCCATCTTTTGTATGCATACATACATAAAATGTGCATTCTGTGCTGCCATAGATATGGACTTAATGGACATTTTTGTGTGACCGATAGCCCTTGCTTCTATTTATCTGTTAAATAGTTCACCGTGCCATGGTGAGTTCTGATAGGTGTGATTTTAAGAAACCTTGTAACACTTAATTTTTGGCTAGGTAATCAAAAGTGTTAAATGTATGCTTAGAAAGCCAAATATTTTGGTTAGTGTAGTTCAGTATGTCTATTTCCAGAAGGCAGATGTACTGACAAAGGTAGATGTCCCAAAGCTATATTCATCCTTTCAAATCTGGTGAATACATTAATTGCTTCTTAAGGCTGGCATCCTCCCAGTACAATTAAGATCCTAATAGATCAACAATTACAGCCATGCTCTGTGGGGAAAGATTAAATTGATCCCAGTTAACCTCAAGGTTCTGAATTGCATCAAGTTCTAATATCTTATCTATTTTGCTATTAACAGCTTGAAAAAGGCTTTGACTGAGGGGGCCTTTTTCTGTCCTTTGCTGTCTTGGTTGTTTTCATCCGTCCTGTAGGGTCTGAATGTCCTTAACTCCAAGCATTATCACTCTTTCTTGCAACCTTCCCCAACCTATATCCCACCTTCCAGATGTTCAGGGACAGCAGCTTCTAGAATTTCAAGTCGTCCCAGGTAAAGAACACACTGGCTAAAACTCTAGCAATTGCCACCAGGAGAGCACTCTGATTGAAGCCCTTAAGTTGTTTTTCCATCTAGAACAGAGGTCTCCAAACTTGGCAACTTTAAGACTTGTGGACTTCAACTCCCGGAATTCTCCAGCCAGCTGGTTTGAGAATTCTGGGAGTTAAAGTCCACAAGTCTTAAAGTTTCCCCCTGATCTAGAATCTAGATAGATCTTCTATTTGCTATTGTATCAACCAGTAGCCTTTGGTGAGAATTAGGCAAGATTGGATTTATTCCTCATAGCATTTGACCCTTGTCATGTTTCCAAAACTAAAACTGTGCTTACTCTAGTGGCTCTCAAGGCAGTTGAGGTTGCTTGATATAATGGCTGGCTATATTTTACTTTGTTAGACATAGACATAAAACAACTAGAAAGCTGTAATTGTATCACTTAGCCTTGCCAACTGCTCTCACTGCTGAGAACGATAAAACTAGAAGTTTTATCTCAGTTAATGACCAATAAATAAAAAAGTAAAATATAAAATATAGTGAGATTCAAATAAGGTATATTTATACAACTGTTAAGTACAGTGATATACTATAACAGAATTATGAGAATTAAGTCTATAAAATCAATAATATTAAATAGCAAAGCCTAAAAAGTTTTTTAACTGCACATGTTAAAACTAGTGTTTACACTAAGATACATGAATACTTCGTTATCATTCAAGCTGAAATATATAATACTCCCCAAGGTATATAAAAAAACTTGAGCATCTAAGGTTGATTTTTCATTTTACATTTTGTAGGATGCCTTCTATACACATTATGGCTTTGTAGAAAGTTAGCACCTATGCCTCTCCTAGAAGAATGAAATATTTTAGGATATACTAAAAAGGCAGAATATTTCCCCTAAAAAGAGAAGTAGAAACTCAGAAGCAGAAGCTCACCTTTGTTGATGGGTGGGCCATTAAGACTTCGGCCAGAGTATTCTATATAACAAAGTCCTCTACCCATCTCACCACTTGGCCTGGGAAGATTGCATCAGTTAGCACTCAAGTGAAGCCGTGTGGTCCAGACAAAGCCTACAAAGTTAGCGAAGACCGCCGCCCCCGGGAGTCTGACAGCCAATGGGATACATTCCTTATACAGGAACAGGAAACACTAAGGTGGGGCCCAACAGAGGGTATGAAACCAAGGGATTCTCAGTATCCCTTCCCTTTTTCACTCAAGAGCTCCGAGGCATGTGGTCCTGTGCACCATTAAACCTTCTTTCCAAGCAACTTCTATGAATCCAGTGTCTTTTTCCCCACTGGAACTGAACCCACAAGGATATTTTTTCCAACAGCTTCTTGTGGTACAAAATATTACTTCTACTTACTTAAATAATTTGTTCAGTTGCAGTTCATGCCCATTTAGTATCCATCTTTGGATTTCAGGGCACTTTGCAAAAATTATGTTCTTGGTCTTGTCATAATTGATCTCAGTAATTTGCTCTGAGAAGGAGTCCACCAGATCATACCACCATCTATGATGCCTGTCTTGCATCCCTAGATAAAGTATGCCCACTTCAACACATTAAACAGTTACACATATTGATATCAAAAGTTTCAGATAAAGTAGAGCCTATTCTATTGCTGCATTATCTGGAAATTACTAATGTACCAAATATTCCAAAGCATTTGTTATATTTACATAATACATAATTCACAAGCAAAGAAGCATAATATAGCCCTTATCAGATGGCTGGTAGGAAAATGCTTAGTTTCCATCAGCACTTTGAACAGGAACCCCCTTTACCCAAGTTCAGTGTATTTTATAAACCAACCCTAACATAGTCAAACAATCATTCTGACCTATATCACTCTTTTGTTCAAAAGCAAACAATGATCTAATATTGTTTCAAGACAAAGTGAGAAAGACTGATTCAGCAATGGCAATCCTGTACTGGTATTGTTTTTGTTTCATGACCAAATTGGTCCTTTTGCTCTCAGCTCATATGCATTTCATACTGTTTAATGAGTATGTTTTCTCTGAGAAGATAAGACTCGGAGGAATGACAACTGACAATCTGAGGTGGTCTGCTTGCATGTAATTGAACTACAGCTGCTCATGATATCATGTTTGACTAAAGAACAATAACATCTTTATCGTATGTGGGGTCAACTACTTATAGTAAGGAAGTAAAATATAAGCTTCAGAAGAAATTAAGGAGATGTTTATTTATTTTTTCATCCAATGGCAAATACCCAGAAGAAGAAAGAGATCATAGTGGGATCCCAACTGGCTACCAACCAAACTGGCTACCACAATTCTGTTTTCTGAAATGTAGCTGATACCAGTACTGAGCTGGGATGATTTTTATGCTTGCTTTTCCATAATTGTTCATTCAGGACAAGCAACAGTTTGAGGGACCTGAGAGTCAGCCACTTCTCATTCACTTCCTCACCCTGCTGCCTTCCAAATGTGCTTTACTATAATTTCCAGCATCCCTCTCAAAATGGTGAGTATTATGTTGACTCTGAAAATAGGGAACTGTAGACAAATGCATCTGAAGAGCAGCAGACACGGAAGTCTGGCTTAACTCAGTAGGGAGCATAGATAATATATAAAGGTGAGAAGCAGAAGCTTCAAGTGGTAATATACTTTTCAAAGCTGTTGATTCTAATATTAGTGGTAGCTGCTACAAAATGAAATAGGGTGTGTGGGAGGTAATTTTAAAGGGCAGCAGAAGATCCTTTTTGTGTTGCTCTAATTGACGGCCTAATTCCTTTTATATTGTCCAGGGTCTATTATACAAATCATACTATGAACAAGGACATTTTGTCAACGGTTTTTTAAAAACAGGAATAAGTTAATCACGGTTTATTGAACAAGGCAGGGTTAGATGCAGATGAAACCCTACTTAAAGAACCCCTATTTAAATCATTGGAACTTTAGAGACATTTAAGTTAAATTGATTGATTTTGGTAAGTCTGACTCCATCAGGATCCAATCCATTTAACATTGAAATGGTTTTCTTAAAAATGGGAGCATTCTATGCAAAGTAGGTAATGCATACATATCCTATACTCTTTGATCCGAACAGCTGTGCTTTAAATGGCCTCCAAGGACATTTTTATCATAGAGCTGGACTTTTCTCCTTGAGGCACTGTCTCTTCTGAAGTGGCAAGACTAAAGTCATAATTTCTCACAAGGCAGAATGCCAACATTTGAACTTCTATCATATGGATGTGTGTGATGTCATAGCACAATCATGGCATATTTTCAGTAAGGTTTTTGCTTCTGAAAATGAGTTTAATGTCTAAAGCCAGACTGCATTTCATCATTTTATTTATTACATGTTTTTTTCAATATCTTTTGGTGAGAAGCTGCACAATTTGCTTTCTCTATAAACCAGCCAAAACGTCTGTAATGATAGCTTTATGTCTAAATGTACAAGTCTAGCGAAAATGGAGGCAGGGGTACTCCAAATTTTTACTGATAATCCAATCTATAAGATAGGTTCTCTCCAGACATCAGTCCATAAGTATTTTAAAGTATTTCCAGCTTGGTCATTCTTTTCTACCTCTTCAGAATAACAAAGTGCTGTTATTCAGATAACCATGTATACATATTTCAGCAGATGTCTGAGCTCTTCTATATACAGTACATGTTATACCACTGGAATGCCAAGTTTGCTGTTATCAGAAAATTACTTCCTAGCCTATTTTGAATTATTAACCAAATATTCTGCATTATTTTTTTTATCTGTCCCAAAATGGAATGGCCTTGTAAAAATATATTTGTTTGATAATATCATGGGTGAATAGCTACAGGCTCAAAAGAACTTAGAGAATTAGCCTCTGTGCACTAACAAATCTTCAAACTTTTTTTTTCCTGGCAGAACAAAACTAACAGCGATGAGTACAGTTTGGGTAGAAATATATTTGATACAGGCTGTAGAAATTTTCTTCTGTGCTCTACTGTTGTAAATAAAGGCAGAGGAAATTAAAGAACTGTGCAGAGCATAACAGCTAAGTAGGTACTTCATCATAAAAAAACTAGATTGCTTTCGGCATCCATTTTTTTATCAAACACTTTTGGTGCTATTTTCTAGGGGTACAGCACCAAACCAATTCCAAACATAATCACACAAGAGAGCAGTATTTTGGGAAGATTTTTATTACTAAGTCACAAATGTGACAAACATCCACCTCTAACATTAGTAGAAATTATACATTGTACTTGCAAAGACTTTTCTCTCAAAGAACACTCTTCATAGCATTCCATAGTACTTTTTAAGCAAAGCTTTTTGCAAAAATAACTTGATTTAAGCTATGTAAGCTAATTTCTGTGAGAATAATATTCCCTCGTGCCTTAAAAAATTAAATGTATTTTCAGCAATTGCATTAGTTTTGAACATGTGATGTCAGTTCACATATATTAACACAACTCTGAAAAGAAGATAGGGTGAAATGAATAGACGTTGTGGTGTCCAAGACATAACTGAGCCTCCCAAACTTTCTGCCATGACTATATATTTAATACTCTCCCACAACACAAACACTTAAAGAGAAGTAAAAACTAGGACAATTTATATTGGTCATTTCAAAATTTTCGTACTATCAGCTCATTTTCTTTTTATGTACACTGAGAGCATATGCGCCAAAGACAAATTCCTTGTGTGTCCAATCACACTTGGCCAATAAAGAATTCTATTCTATATTTTATCAAGTGGGTCCTGGATTTCCATGTTATTCCAAGAGCGTCAGTAACTAAATATCATAATAAATAGAAATATGAATAATTTGAGTAAAGTTTGTTGAGCATCAAAATACATGTGTGTGTGTGTGTGTGTGTGTGTGTGTAGTGTTTGATGGTAATTGTCTTCAAAGATGACAAATACTGAAGACTGAGGAAACAGAATGTATAAACTGAGATAATTTATGAGTGATGGGCTGTGCTGTTCAGAAGATATTCATTGGTCCTGTACATCACCAGAATGATACACTGGTAGTCCTTGTTTAGCCATCACAACTGGGACTGGCAATTTGATTGTTAAGTGAAGCAATCGGTAAGTGAAACCACAATTGTGCTTATGACTTTAACTTTCCTTTGCTTTACAGACTTGCAAACGTAAATGAAAGGACTGATCATAAAGTTACTTTTTCATCACTGTTGCAACTGTTAATGGAATCAAATGACCAAGCCAGTAAACAAGGACTACCTATATGTAATTAACATTATCACGCTTCCTTTCTCAGGTTCATACATATATAATACCGCACCAAGCTTTAAGAAGACATGTTTTAGAAGTGAAACAAATCTTCAAGTGATGTTATTTAATGACTTAAGAAATTCTCAAAATGAGAAATGTAACAGATGTTTTCTTCATTGCTGCTATAAAGTTAGTAGCCCCCAATAAGAAATACTAGATCAGAGTTCCTCAACATTTACAGCTTTGCGGACTGGCGGTGGCGGGGGGAGAGGGGATGGTTTGCCATTGAGGGCTAGCAAGTATGCACATGTAGCTGCATTTGCGCAATATACCTATACATATATAAACAACAATATTATTTTTTAAAAAAATCATAAATATACTGAAACTATTATTTTGCTTATTATAGTTAACACAGAGAATTGTTCATTCTGTTACATTTTCATACATCTGTAATTTCTTTGAATTTGACAAACTAACATGAATAATTATAAACAGAAAGATCACAGTATACATATAACTGAGCTATTAGAGCTGCTCCATTAACATTGGGCATCATTCAAATATAATAAACTAACATAGATGTGTTCTTAATTTGTAGTTATCTGGAACATATTTGCAAACTACATACTGTACATTTGGGGAAATATTTTGTCCTGCCGTTGATCAATCAGCATTTATGGCATATCCCAAACACTGAGATTCTGAATGTTCTAATAACTGGAAAGTTAGATTTGTTTAAAAGACAGCATAGCCTGTAAAAATGTATGTCATCAGTCATTTTTACGGTGTAATCCTGTGTATCTCTGAAATTATAAGGAAGTAAGCTTATTCCATAGGAGAACATATGAGTTGGATCAGAATTTTAATATTTTAAGACTCTACGTTGGTGTTTCTTTATTTCAGCCACTTAATATTTGTGAACTTCAAGTCCCATGCTGGCTGGGCAATTCTGGGAATTGAAATTCATATGTCTTAAAATGGCTGAAGTTTTGTTGGATAGGCATTAACCCCATCCAACAAAACTTGAGTCCCACATCCTGTTTCTTCATCTTGGCATAGCCACTGGATTTTTGCAGCTATGAGTGACCTGTTCATTTCCTATAGACTGCCTTTGTTCATCTTCGGCCTTTGCACAATTTATCAAATCAAGCTGCCAAGGAATTCTCTGGTTTGAGGCTTCTTTTTATGCATGTACACATAGGCACATATTTAGGGCACACATAGAGCCATTCCTCCAATTCCTTCTTCGATGGCATAGGAATGTAAAAAGAAGGACTTTTTCTGTTGATATAAACAAAGCTGGGACAAGATCTCTCTCAATGGAAAGAGGCATTGGTTATTGCTAGGAGTAAATCACCATAGCCAATACCTTTTCAGGGTGAAGCGTGGTTTTCATAGATTTTCCTAATATGATTTGCCCATTGTTATTGCCTAAGGGTCTTTGTGGGTGTCTATGTGTCCGTGTATAAATCACTGCATTACTTCACTCAAACCATGTGGATGGGATTCAATTTAAATTGATTAAGGCTGATTCAACTTCTCCAGTTATTCTGAGCCATTGTCAGGAAATAGTTGACCAGAACGAAGGCAGGACACTTCTAAATTAAGTTTAGCTCACCAACAACATAGCTTCTGGGTTGATATGGAATATAGAATAGCATGTTGTACAATTATAAATTTGGAAAGGAGAGCAAAAGATAGTTGTGCCTCATAGAAAATTATGGAACTTATAAGGAAGAAAGGGGAATATAAACTTTTCCTAAAGCACGAGAAGACATTACATCAAATGAGGCTTTGACACTCTCTTCTGAGTGCAATGATTCTGAAGAATCAACATTATTCTAGAAATTGATAAATGATAGTTTGGGTGAAGAAAAGAAGCCGTATAGGCTTGAGTGTCCAAAGAGGAATGGAAGAACCATTAGACTAGTTTGTCTGAATGTCATCCCACTCCAGATAATTCTCCAATTAATCTAAAACTTCGTGATGCTACACGTTGGCCCCCTATCTCATTAAAAGAAATTGAACATCTGATACTGGTGCTGCCATCAGGCAAAGCCCCTGGAGAAGACTATATCTTGGTGATTTATTAAAAGCTGATATATTGAGAATTTAAAATTTCATTTTTCTAATTTTCCAGCTACACTTAATTCACACCCTGGACAGTGAAGATAGGAAACATAACATGATGTAGCAAAACGTTGTGTGGAGTATGCAGATTTTGCAATAGCTGATCTCCTAGTTAGTGTCCACATTAGCATACAAAATTGGTTATTATGAAGGAACTGAGAAGCAGGCAATAGAAACATTGTTTTATGAGGTGCACCTTAATCCAGTATTGCCAGTAACAATGAAGTCATATCAATGAACCTCTCAAAAAAATCAATTATAATGTTAGGAAAACATTCAGTCAGGACAGCAACAATTTTGACCTACATTTGGACCTACATAACCTGTAGTTATGTTTATGCACATAATGCAGTTTTCTGGTACATCTTTAATGTGAGCCTTTAGTGCAGTTAAACATCTTAGAAGTTATCTGATCTTGAGAAATACTTTTTTAAAACCATGTTTCTCCCTTTGTTTTTATTAACACGACAATCTGTGCATCTAGGTTTATTGGAGTAATAAATGCCCAGTGTTAACAACCACTGGCTACAGATAGCCAACACAGGATCATGAGAGGATCTAAGCTGAAGAGAAATTACAGTTTAACCATTTTCATACAGGCCAATATTCTATAGGTGCTAATGGGATCAGAATTTTGCACATCCCCTTGATTCTGGTATTTCTCAGCTGTAAGAGTATAAAAGTAACTTCTATAAGTTACTTTTTAATATCCTCTTTGAATCTGAGTTTTCTTCTCTATTTAAGTGGAGACCTTTTATTGAAAGGTAAAATAAGGAGTGGGCATTAGCAAACTTTTCTTGTTTAACAGGAACTTCTGCTATTAGAAATCTGTGACTTGTTTTGATAACTTTGCTTTTGCATGCTGTAGAAATAAGTTTAATCTCCTTTAAAATTAAATTTACAGAGAGATTACAGTGTGCACAAGCTGGACTTTAACTTTCAGCTATTGTCCCATATGCAAAATGTCTGTCATATCCTGTTCAGTTTGTCTATAATCTCCTAGAATTTGTGACTTCTAAATATCCTTTCAGATTTTTCATCCACTTTGCCATGCTGTAATTCATTAGATTATCTTCACCTGGCCATGCAAACCAAATTATGCATTTATCCTAGTGGCACTTGGTTAATTGAAGAAGCCAAACAGGTCAGATTATTTGGATAGGTCCTCCTGCCTGGAAATTTCAAGGTTGTTGGCTAGACTGAGGAGTTGAAAAAAATCTCAGGAAGAAGGCAGTGATGGAGCACTTCCATAATATTGCCAATAAAAGTGCTTGCACACAGTAATCAGGAATTGTACTTGGCAGACATCATCTTTTTAAATAATATATATACAATATTGTTAGGTGCATTCAAATACCCTAATCAATGACTATCCCAACATTTCAAGCATATTGATAATTGGATGCCATCTGATGGATGTCACTGGATGCTTATGGCATTTTCTAAAATTTTTGTTTTGCTACATACATACAGGTTGAGGTAGCTGGAATCTTATAATTTAATTCGAACAACAGCTTCAGATTCTGAGGGGACCACTATGCCATAGAATTCTCATGAAGAATTTCTCTGCTCCAAGTCCTATTCCAATATGTACAGGCTTGCATATCCATTTAATTGATTTACTCTCTTTGTCTGGCAGGGTTGTGGGAGAAGAGGCTCTATGAGAAAGGACATTTCAGCCTGTTTTATGTCTTTTGAAAGTGTCTTAGTTTCAGTGAGAAATATCTGAGTATCATGAGTTATCAACAATATTTTCTTAAAATATTGAGAACATACTATTAATTACTATAACTGAAATTATAGAATATTATTTAGGCTATCACGTCCAACTTCCTGCTTACTGGAGGAATCCAAATTAGAATATCTTCAATGGGTGATTCTGCTTTAGTGGGGGGTTGTGCTTACGGCCCAGCACCATGCAGGATGTTTGGCATTTGCCAGAGAACACCAAGATTGGCAAGATTGGTGCCCAGTGCTCTTCAAAGATGAAGGCAGGTTCACACTGAGCACATGTGACAGACGTGACAGGGTCTGGAGATGCCGTGAGGACGTTCTGCTGCCTGCAACATCCTCCAGCATGACCGATTTGGCAATGGGTTAGTAATGATGTGGGGTGGCATTTCTTTAAGGGGCTGCACAGCCCTCCATGTGCTCGCCAGAGGTAGCCTGACTGCCATTAGGTACCGAGATGAGATCCTCAGACCCCTTGTGAGACCATATGCTGGTGTGGTTGGTCCTGGGTTCCTCCTAATGCATGACAATGCTAGACCTCATGTGGCTGGAGTGTGTCAGCAGTTCCTGCAAGACGAAGGCATTGATGCTATGGACTGGCCCGCCCATTCCCCAGACCTGAATCTAATTGAACACATCTGGGACATCATGTCTCGCTCTATCCACCAACGTCACATTGCACCACAGACTGTTCAGGAATTGGGGGATGCTTTAGTCCAGGTGTGGGAGGAGATCCCTCAGGAGACCATCCGCCATCTCATCAGGAGCCTGCCCAAACATTGTAGGGAGGTCATACAGGCATGTGGAGGCCACATACACTACTGAGCCTCATTTTGACTTGTTTTAAGGACATTACATCAAAGTTGGATCAGCCTGTAGTGTTATTTTCCACTTTAATTTTGAGTGTAACTCCAAATCCAGACCTCCATGGGTTGCTAAATTTGATTTCCATTGATAATTTTTGTGTGAATTTGTTGTCAGCACATTCAATTATGTAATGAACAAAGTATTTAATAAGAATATTTCATTCATTCAGATCTAGGATGTCTTATTTTTGTGTTCCCTTTATTTTTTTGAGCTGTGTATATATGTGTATGTATATGTATATGTACACATACATACACATATATATGGTATTCAGCTTTGTTTGGGTATTTTCCCACGTCATTATAGTTCTGCTTTTAAAGTTGTAGCAACATTTCGGCAGAATGTCATCTGCCATCATCAGGCTTCTGTATTGAGTTTGTCTGGCAATCACAGACGAACTCAATACAGAAGCCTGATGATGGTAGATGAGATTCTGCTGAAACATTGCTACAACTTTAAAAGTACAACTATAATGACGTGGGAAAATACCCAAACAAAGCTGAATACCATACATGTAAGTACCCACGAAAACTTAAGAATATGTATGTATGTATGTATGTATGTATGTATGTATGTATATATATATATATATATATATATATATATATATACCGAACAAAGCTGAATGCCATCTATCTATCTATCTATCTATCTATCTTTGGTTATTCAGGTTTTCTCCCGCGTAAGATTGGAAGTATCTAGGCAATGTTTCGATGAAGTCTCATTCATCATCTTCAGGCTTGTGTCTTCTGCTCTGTGCTTCTCTTACTCTGAGAAGCACAGAGCAGAAGACACAAGCCTGAAGATGATGAATGAGACTTCATCGAAACATTGCCTAGATACTTCCAATCTTACGTGGGAGAAAATCCGAATAACCAAAGACCCACATACAAAGAACCTCAGAAAACACACACACACACACACACATATACACATACATATCACTTTTTGTATGAATGTGATATTTAGAGGTGTGTTAATTTGGAACATGAATGATTTATATTTCTGTGTACACATTATTTGTTATTAGCTGAAAGCCCAAATGCAGGCAGTAGATATTAGAACTGATTATGCAAAAAGCTAGGGAAATGAATGGAGAAACTTTAAAGATTTGCAAACGTTGGTAGAAAAGTGATGCGACCTTAAATTATCACATGTTAAAAGGCAAACCACCAGATTCCAGTTTGAGAAGCAGAGCAGGTGAATTTTCAGTTCAGCAGATTCAGAGTACTGCCTGGTTGGTCCTTTCTGACCCAAGTTCTAACATTGGAAAGATGCAGTACATAAGCCAGTAGATTTAGCAAAATGGATTTCCGTTTCAAATCAAACTTCAATTTCTTTTAACCTCAAAAAAGGAATTTAAAACATATGTAGCACTATATAGCATGGAAAGTATACTCCAATCATGGGATTTGCAGGGAAGAAATTGTTCCAGTTCCCAGACATCTACGCACACCAAATCTACCGTAGCTGCCAGACATTTAAAAGGGGATCCCTGAGAAAGGTTAATGTTTAGCACAGTGATTCTCAGTCTTGACAATTTTAATATGTATGGACTTCAACTTCCAGAATTCTTCAACCAGCATGCAGATTAGGGAATTCTGGGGATTTTAACACCACATATCTTAAAGTTGCCAAGGTTGAGAAACACCGGGTTAACAATTCTGCACTAAATTTAAATTTAGTTGACTCAACCTTGAATATGAAGGATCTGATAGATTCAGAAGAAATCTGTAATAGCCAACTATGCTTGAATACAGTTGATCAAATGAATTTCTAGAAGCATTTGTGATGGGAGTGGTCTGCACGCCCAGTAAAATGAATACAAATAAATAAATTTCAAGAGGAGTAAAACCACATCAGGCAAATGCAAAGTTGTAGATTTAAAATACAGCAGGGAGACAAAGAAGAAGAGCTGGACTACCTTGTAGATGTTAACCCACCATTGGAAGCAGGGTAAGGAGAATGCCAGAAGGGGAATGTCTTGAGTTTTTCACAGTTCTTCCCCAGGTACAAGACATGTATCATACAAGTAAAGAACAAGGGTCATACGGTTAAGGCTAGAAACTAGAAAACTGAATTCTAGTTGGATCTTAGGCATGAAGCCATTTAGGTGGCTTTGGGCCAGTTCTTCTCTCTCATCCCTGGGAATGAGACAACATCAAGTCTGAAAATCTTTCTGAGAAATATGCCATGACTTGTCCTGGCAAGGAATCAAGACTGATCAAAGGCACAAAACAAACCGACAAACAATAAATACAGCTCAAATACAATTTTAGTTACTCCCCAGAGATTTAATCTTCCCTCAGTCACAATAAAAATGCATTTCAGCACAACTTTCAGAGACATTTGGTGTTTTGCAGATAAGCATAGCCTCGGGTTGTACACTTCTAATTCAGAAGGTTGATTTTCCTGGTCTCAAAATCAAAGCATTGTTGAGATCAAGAAGCTCCTCATTATACTAATTATGTGAAAATAACAAAGTTGAGATACGTTTTGGTAGCACTAATACTCTGCTCTGCTATGTTTTACTGTGCTCTGCTCTGCTCTGCTCTACTCTACTCTACTCTACTCCACTCTACTCTATTTTTCTCTACTCTACTCTACTCTACTCTGCTCTACTCTACTCTACTCTACTCTATTCTGCCCTACTTTACTCCATGGGTATACAAGCATTTAAGGATGCTTAACTTTCTCAAGATTAGGGCCAGAAAGAACTAACATTTCATAACTAACTGTGCCATTAATTGATTCCTTGAGTATTTTTTAATGATTTTCAAGCAGGTCCTCTTGCAATTATGTGTGATGTCATAGAATGGCCTCCAGAGTCTCAGCAGAATGAACAGTGTGAGAATTACACATAGACCAGGGGAGTCAAACTCATATTGTCACGGCAGCATCACATAAGGTATCGGGACTTTTTTCCCCTTTGCTAAACCTGGCATGAGTGTGGCCAGCGCATGATGCAACCAGCAGATGGGCCAGGAGTTTGACAGCCTTGACATAGGACAGTGAGCTCTAACTGCAAAAGATCTTCTATCTCATTTTGGTCTAAACTATCTCAAAGAAGTTTCTCAAAGGAAATGTTTCCTAAATGGGAGGAGGAAGGAGAATCTCTGGCTCACATTACCATATAAGATTAATGATTTCAAGACCCTTTGCAAATCCAAGATTCACAAGTGCCACAGAAACTAATTGCTACTACAATTACCAGATACTTTACAGAATCCTATTCCCTTCACTTACACAAGTCAGTGGTAAACCCGGATCTGTTTGTTTTTAATCTCCCCTCATGCTTTTCCAGATATTCCCCACTCCTCCAGTAGAAATTTTATCGTTTTGTTGTCATTTGAAGCAATCTTTGCTGGACTTGTCATGGAAACTGGCCTGTTTGTTTCCCTACACTATGAAGAAAGCATAACTAACCCTGACAATCCTAAGAGTTTCTTGCTGCCTTTGGGAGGAAGCATTCAACAGTTTTTGGTAGGGGGGCAGTGGTTTCCTCAAAAAAAAAAAAAAAAAAAAACGGGGGGGGGCACTTTAATCCTGAAAGCAAGTCTATCCTCATATCAAGAGACACAATTGCATGAATCAAAACTTCTCAGAATGTGATTTGCAAGCTCTTTTAGGCACTCTGTGGAAATGCTTAAATGCATAGTTACTGTAAGCATTAAATCTGAGTTACATAAATGCTTTGATTTTCTGTAGAGAAAAGCAGCAAAAATTTAACCTGGGACACCATGGTGTCTAATATTCAAGTGATTTGTGAAGAAAGGAAATTGAGCAGAAAGTTAGGCCTAGATTTCTCCTTGTCCTTTTCATACTTTTCTGTAACAGGCAATGATACCCTATCATACCCCTTTCCAACCCAATATATGGCCATAATGATGATAGAAGCTTTATTGTGACCTACCCTGAGGTATCAAATTGTGAAATCTATTTTAAGGCCCTTAGACCATCAGTCATTCTAATAAATTTTATTTTTTGAGGGACTCCTGATAAGTCAAGATAAATCACATTTATGTTTTTTAAATCTTACCCTGCACTTCCCGACTGGTTCTTCTCCTGGTTGCTTTAATGAGATGTGTTCCTGCATCAATTGTTTTTCCCATTAACATTTTGTGTCTTCTCAACTGCTAGCACAGTAGGTGATAATGCATACATGAATATAGGAGAATTCTAGTGTCTTTTCAATGCTTGTTTATTTGTACATTTACTGTTCAAACAAGGTACCATGGAGGCAAATGGGCCTGGCATCCTTAATCCACCTGAAAACATTATGTTCTGCCTGTCCTTTCAAAATCCAAGCTTGCAGTTTTTTTCACACTTCTCTGCAAAGCTCTAGTCTCAGCACCACTACGGAAATGAATTGCTCAACCGTGGACCATTCATAGTCATTAAGGAACATTTACTATTTTGTTACTCCTAATCATCTCAGGGATCATGGCAATCAAACTCCTTAAAATATCAGTGGCAATAACAATTTAACAGAGATGAAATTATAGATTTAATTTACCATATATAAAATATAACAGCAGCCTTTATGCTAGGATTACAGAGTGAATACAAGGATTAAATGAGTTAATAACTATGAATAAAAATAGGGCTTGTATTAAACCAATGTATATGTAAAACAAATTAAAGAAGCAAACAGAAACAGTTGCTAGATATTGCCAGAAGAATAATTTGGAGTTCCAACTTGAGCCAGGGTTGCACAAGAATAAATAAAAATGCAGCGACTTCCGGTTTGAGCTTCTTCGGTGACAGAACGAAACCACGACTTTGTGCACTTTCGATCTGTGCTCACCGCTGCAGCACCCCGAGCCAGCTGGTTTCAGGGCTAAGCCACCCCGTGGAAGTGGTGAAGAGGGGGGAGACTGCCTGCAGAGTTGAGGAGAGTCGCATTTCTCCTCCTCAGCTGGCCATTATTCCCTTTCCTGAAGGCGGTTGTAACAGTGGTCAGAAATGGCCACCCCAAAGAAGAACTCAACCGGAAAAGAATGTGCAGGAGGAAGATAAGAAGAGAAAGTTTTGGTTGACTGGGTAAAACAGCAAAAGCAACAACTAAGTTACCCTGGAATTTAAACTATATAAAAAATAACATTGTTCCCAAAGAAGATTTTCAAGCAGCGAAGGAGAGAGAAAAGGGAAAGGATTTGGTTTTTTTCTTCTCTCCCTTTCCCTATACTGACAGCTAAGAGACATAAGCAAGAAATTGGAAAAAAAAATCCACTTTGACATCAATAGGCTGAAAATAAAATCAATAAGCTGAAAATAAAATGTCAAAGGGATAATAAAGATTTCTGGATACTTAAAAGCTTTTGAAAGCAGGAAAGGAGAGAAAAAGAATAAAAGGGCAGGATCTGGAAGGGAGGAGACTGCCTGGAATTAAAAAGAACTTACAGTAAAATCTCAACAAGACTTCTAAAAGATACATTTTAACTGAAACATGGCAACAAAATAGTAAAGGACAGAAACAAGATATAGAGAAACAGGGCCTATTTAGAGATAATGGGTGAAAATCTAATTGAAAAAGGGATTCTGCAAAGGCACATAAGATATTATTGTTATATAAGAAATAGAAATAATTTCAGAAAATATGAAACGATGTATGATTAATATGATGAATAAAATAGTTATCGTAAGTTAGTGGAATGTTTGTTAATAAATGTAATAAATGTGATAAAATGAATACTTAATTATTTATAAAACATAAGTGAAGAGAAATAGGGGAAAAATTAATTACGGAAAGATTATACGTGTCCCCAAGGAAGTACGATATTTAATTGAAAAGAAATGTTAAAGATGTTAAGAGGAGATGAGAGCAGATATACAGAGAGTTGAAGATAGGGTTGGGACAATGCAATTGGCCATGGAAAGAACTGAATTAAAAATAAAAGAAATAGAGAAGAGGACGGAACAAGCGGAGAGGAACCTAGAAAGGACTGAGGAAGATTTCAAAAATGTTAATAGAAAATGGAAGATTCCTTGGTCCAACTTGAGATGGACAGAGCAGCTGCATACTTAAGGTTCCAAAACGTGGAGGAATCCAAAAATGAAGAATTAGAACAATTAATGGCAGGTTTGTTGGCTGAACTAGTTGAAAAAGAGAAAGATGACTTACTCAAGGAATTTGATGAAATCTATAGGGTGAATACCAGTTATGCAAGGCGTCACAATTGCTCAAGGGAGATCCATATTCGCTTTTCAAGAAGATGCATGAGAGACCTAATACATAGAAAGGCCAGAGATGAGAGAATATTATATAAGGGCAAAGAGATCATAATTCTCAAGCAGATTCCAAGAAAAGTGAGGGCCATAAGGCAAGAATATAAATTTTTAGCCAATTACTTAAATAAAAACGAAATCTCATTTAAATGGCTAATCCCAGAAGGGATGCTAATATCGTGGAAGGGAAGAAAAATTAAAATAGACTCAATAGAACAAGCACAAAACTTCCTAGAACAGCAAACAACCACGGAGGACCAACTCACTAGGGAGAAAATCCAAAGGAATATGCAGGAAGATCGTAACTATACAGGAACAAAGAAGAAAGATCTGTCCAAATTCAAGGGAAAGACAACTTACAACGAGGAAGAGAAGAAACAACTCCATATCAACCACAAGAAGAGAGCCGTAGAGTTACGAGACAAAAAGCGAGGCAGACTTAAGTAAATGGACAAAGGAAGGAAAATTCTTTCCATTAATATAAACGGCCTAAATTCAAGAGCTAAAAAGAATTTAGGAAGAACTCTGGTGGTACAAATCTCGATTAATGGCATTACACTCTTACTGGTAGTAATCTATGCCCCAAATGATGATCAAGGTAAGTTTTTTAAACATCTCCATCAAAAAATAACAGAATTTGAAAATGGTAATATTATTCTGATTGGCGATTTTAACTCTATTGCTGACTACCGGAAGGATCATAGTAATAGGAGTAAGAACAAAAAAGGGAAATAGAGAATTTTCTAAGCCATGTAAGGATATGTTGAATGAAATGAATCTGGTAGATATCTGGAGAAAATTAAATCCCAAAAAAGAACAGTTTACTTATTATTCTAACCCACACAAAATTTGGACAAGAATAGATATGGCTTGACACACTTCCGGTTGTCGGCTTTGCTAACAGCAGGGATTCGCCTTCTCTGTGATTCCTGCTGTGCTAGCCGCTTGTGCCTCCGATCCTGACGGATTTGGAGGCTAAGGCTGCCCTGTTTGGGCAGCTGAAGAGAAGGGGATCCGGACGGGGATGAGGAGCATCGCAACCCCCAGCCGGCAATAACCCCCTTTTCTCAAGACAGTTCTAGCGGTGGTCTTTTATGGCCACCATAAAAGCCGGCAATTGGATCAGAATGCGCAGGAGGAGAAGGAGTTTTCTTTTTTTTTTTAAAGAAAGTTTTTTCTTGGTTGAACTGGGACCTTAAGGATATATTTAACACCTGGGAAAGTAATGACTTGGAAGCTATTGTTCCCGATTGATGTTTTCAGCTGCGAAGAAAAGTGACGAAAAGGGGAAGTTACTCTCCCTCCCTTATGGAATTAACAAATGGACAAGGGAAACCAGCCTTTTGGTAGAAGGTAAAACCTAAACTCCTTTGTTATAAGTGGGAGGGGAGAGGCTTGGGAAAACAAGTTCTTATTCTAAGACTTTGCTGGAGGAGATGCCTTGAAGATAAAGAGAATTTTCTTTCCCTAATTTGACTTCACCTCTAGAAGAGAAACTGTAAAAAGAAGAAGCTTTTACTCTGCCTGGATTGTTTGATGACTGTGGGACTTTGGGACGTTTGGGAACTGTTTTAAGCCTTGAAATAACTGATTGGTTTAAGAAGAGGATACAGAAAGAGAAGAAGAAACTTTAAAATGGCTCTATCTCTTGATGAACTTAAAAAACAATATCTAAAAACAAAGAAAGAAGGCAAAGATGTTATGGAAGAAGCCCTTTGTTTCCTAGATATGGCGCTTGCTATGTGTCAGCAAATTAAACAGCAGCTGGAAGAAATCGAGGAAGAAGAAGCCATTTTTAATGAACTAAGCGGTGTGACTAAGAAAGAAAGGAGAAAGAGAGGAGCGAAAAGGAAGGACTTAAGAAATAAAAAATATTTATGAAAGAGAAAAAGAAGATGCAAAAACAACAGAATGCTAGAAAGCAAAAGGAAGAGGAATGCAGAAAGGGAAATTAAGAAGACAGAGGTTTTGAGAGGAGCGGGTAAAAAGTTTATGCGGGCTAAGAAGGAAAGGGAAAAGGGGGAAAAAAGTTACAAAGATATAAGACAAGATGGAGATAAGGAAATTTTTTTCAGGGATAATGGGTAATATATGGGTTTTTTTTTTAAAAAGGCGGGGATTCTGCAAAGTACACATGAGTATTGTAATAGTGGTATTTGTATTATAAGTAGATAACCAGAACTTTTTAAGATCTAATAAAAGGCTAAAATATCAAGGTATAACTTTTAAAGGTTTAATAATGAATGATAATAAGCTTTAATAAAATACTAAAGGGAATGTTTAAAATATTAGTTTGAATATAGAGCTTAATGGATTAATGTGTTGATTGTTATGGATTTATTATTGTAGTATTGGTTTTTGAAATAGTAGAATGTACTAAGCAGAATCTGATTGGGATTTAGGTGTTATTTTAAATTTTAACTTAGGGGAATGATAGAAAGGCATCATACTCCGATTAGTGATTCCAGGGGAAACTATTCTTTCTTAAATTGGAAATGAGACAGATGTAAATGGAGAAATGGACAAAAGATATAAAAATATTTTTTTAAAAAAAGAAAGCAAGATTAAATATATAAAACAGAATTAAGATGAGGCAAAAGTGGAGAGGAGTTATATAATAGATATAGAATGGTAAATAAGATGGGTAATGGTATATAAGAAAAGCGTGAATACAACTGAGTCCATATAAAAAGAGGTAATCTGGGGCCAAGTTACTTTCTAGAAGAAAGCTTTATGTTTTTTATGTCTGTGTTTTATGTGTGTGTGTTTAATTAAGAATTAAATAATAAAATCTCGGAAGAAGACTAGATGAGAATAATTATAAACAAGCCAGAGGGAAATATAAAGTTGATGACTAGATAGCAGTTAAATCAGAAAGGAAATATGATTGAATAATGATTAAAGAGAAACAATGTGGAATTTGATAAAGGGAATTTATGTGTTTATATGGAAATGGGATAAATTATAAGTATGTGATATAAAGCAATATGTTACCTGCCTTGTAAGGATCTACAATGGAAAGAGGTTTTATGTTTTTAATGTTTAATGATGTTTTGTCTTGTTTGTTTGTTTGTAAAATCAATAAAACTTGTTTTTTAAAAAAAAGAATAGATATGGCTTGGATAAACGGTGAATTAATTAATGAAATCAAAGATAGTGAAATCTTACCAAATGACTGGGCTGACCACAACCCAATTCAAATAACCTGGAGGGGTAGAAGAAAACCAAAGAAAAGATGGACTTTTAACACTCATTTAATAAAAGAAGAAGAATATACTAATAAACTGAAAGAAGAACTGAACTTCTTCTTAAAGGAAAATAATAATGATCTAACTTCGAAACAAAATATATGGGACACATTAAAGGCATTTATAAGAGGAATAACAATCTCTTACAATGCTATGAGAAATAAAAGAAAGTATGCCCAACAAAGTAACCTACAACAAGAAATTAAGGATTTAGAAACCCAATTACAAATGAACCCCAAAAACCAAAGAATACAGAACCAGTTAATAACAACTAAACACAAACTTAATTTACTGGAACAAGAAAAATTGGAGATTAGTCTGAAAATGACTAAACAAATCTACTTTGAGCATGCAAACAAGCCAGGGAGATGGTTAGCCCACAAACTTAAGAAAACGAAAGAAAAAAGATTGATACACCAATTAATGGATGAGGGGGGCAATATGCATGAGGAGATAGAGAAGAAAAAAGAGATCACTTTTAATTACTTTGGGAAATTATACAAAAAAGAAGAAGTCTCTGAGGATAAAATAATGAAATACTTGGAGGAAGCAAATGATAAAGCAATTGGAGAGGAAGAGATAGAATTATTAAACCAAAATATAACATGGTCCGAACTGAAGTCAGCAATAGAGAAGCAAAGTAACAATAAAGCACCAGGACCGGATGGGATACCGGTAGAACTTTACAAAATTATCATAGAACAAATTGGACCACTGATGCTGGATGTATTTAATGAGGTACTCTTAGCAGCCAAGATGCCGGACTCGTGGAGGGGAGCCTTAATTTCACTGATCCCGAAGGAGGACCTAGACCACAGACTTATTAATAATTATAGACCAATTTCGCTCCTGAATGCAGATTACAAATTACTCTCTTCTATAATAGCCAATAGATTAAAACAGGTTTTAAACACTTATATCCATGAAGATCAAAACGGATTTCTCCCATTTTGACAAATTAAGAATAATTTAAGAACAGTGATAGACATTTCAGAATACTATGAAGCCCACCCGGAAAAACAATTTGCATTTATGTTCTTGGATGCTGAAAAAGCATTCGATAATTTAAATTGGCATTTCTTAATTCAAAAAATATATTATATGAATCTTGGCACCAGATTTGAAAATGTCATCACTACAATTTACCACACTCAACAGGCAAACATTCTAATAAATGGGGAACAAACTGGCCCGATAAAAATAGAAAAAGGGTAAGACAGGGTTGCCCTCTCTCCCCTCTGCTTTTCATATTCGCCCTCAGAATCTCTTCTGACGTACATTAGGCAAAATTTGAGAATTAGAGGTTTGAGGATCAAATCAGAAGAATATAAAGTACAGGCTTTCGCTGATGATTTGGTTTTTTTTCTGGAGGAGCCCATAGAAAAAGGACACAACTTATTAGAAGAACTAGAACGATTTGGAGAAGTCACGGGATTTAAAATAAACAGGGGAAAAACAAAATTAATGACTAAAAATTTAAAGGAGACCAGAATAAAGAGCTAGAGACAACAATGGGAATACAAGTGACAAAAAAAATTAAATACTTAGGAATTTGGCTAACTCCACAAAGCAAATCGTTAAAAGAAAACAATTATGACAAACTTCTCCAACAATCTAAGAAAGACTTAGATTTCTGGAGCAATTTACAACTTTCCTTATTGGGCAGGATTGCTTTGATTAAGATGAATATTCTGCCAAAATTTCTATATTTATTCCAGACAATTCCAATCAAATTAAATAAAAAATTTTTTATGGAACTAAACAAGATAACATTGAATTTCATTTGGCAGGGGAAAAAAGCTAGGATTAACGTAAAAGCCCTACAAGATCTGAAAAGCAGAGGAGGGTTAGCCTTGCCAAACTGGGAAATATATACGGCAGCCACCCTACTATGGATAAAGGATTGGGTAAACCTAACCAACAAAAGAACACTAGTATTAGAAGGCCACGATATGCAGAAAGGATGGCATGCCTTTCTGTGGGAATCTGGGAAACCTAGGCAATCATATTTCCATAGGCATCTTATCAGGGACTCTTTATTAACTGATTGGAAAAAAGTACGTAAAAACTTTATCTAAAAATACCGATTTGGCTATCTCCAATGGAAGCGATAGTACACCCTAATAATCTGGATATAACCAAAATGATTAAGTACGAAAATTTATTAGACCCACAAGGAAAGTTGAAAACACGACAAGAACTACAAGAGCGAGGATTTATAATTGATCAGTGGGTGTACCTTCAAATTCATAGTAAATACAAACAAGACATTAAGGAATTTGGAATCTACAATAAATTACAGACTCTAGACAAAATTCTACTAGGACCAAGTAAAAAAAATATATCTAAATTTTACAAATATTTATTAGAAACAGAACTAGAACAAGAAATTGTCAAGGGAAATATGATTGCGTGGAGCAGAAATGTGGGTAGGAGCATTACCCTAGCAGAATGGGAAAAGATCTGGAACAGGAACATTAAGATCATGAAATCAGCAGCTTATAAAGAAAACTTATATAAAATGTTTTATAGATGGCACCTGCCCCCTTCGAGATTGGCGAAGATGCACCCCAACATGAGCCCCAAGCGTTGGAAGTGTCAATACATAGAAGGTACCTTCTTCCACATGTGGTGGTCATGCAAGGAAACCCAGAAGTACTGGCAAAAAATTAGGCACTGGCTAGAGGAAATAACCATGGAACAAATTGAGTACAAACCAGAGTCCTTCCTTCTAGGAATTTTTGATAAACAAATATCCAAAAAATCAAAGTATATTACAATCCATATCTTAACCGCTGCCAGACTGGCATTTGCCCAGTGCTGGAAACTACCCTCTATCCCCACTGAACTTATGGTTATTCAGAAAATTTTACAATGCGCTGAAATGGACAAACTAACCCAAGCATTAAAAATAAAGAATCTTCAACCTATTATACCAATTGGAATCCTTTGTACATTTGGCTTAATCAAAGATAGATCACCTCTAAGAAAACTAAGGCCGAGGCCTCCGAGGCAGAGATAAAGAAAAGCACTGCCGACGATAGTTTGGAAGAAGAAAAGACCTTACAGACAGTCACAAAAATATGGTTTTATTATAATTGTTTTCCCTACTTTTGTTTTCCCCACTTCCCCCCTTCCCCCCCTTTCCCTCTTTCCTCTCTCAAGCTTTCCTCTCTTTCCCTCTTGGCCTATGCCAAGACCTGTTCGTCTTTTTGCTGTATATAATTTGTAGCTGTGTTGTTGTTGTTTTTTAAAAAGTAAAACTAATAAAGTTTATTTAAAAAAAAAAGACTTTAATGAATATTAATGATAGAACTGAATTGGAATGGAATGAGTGTTTTAATTACATATATTTATAATCCTTTTTTTAAAGAATAGAGTGTGTATTTTAAGAATGTACCAAGCAGAATTTGATTGGAAGTTATGTGTCATATTGAATGTTATAACCTTAAGGTATATATTGAAGTTTAAAGAAGAGTTGAATGGATAAAATTAAAAGATATAAAGGTGTCATACTCCAATTAGTAACTACAGGAGAAAATTTGTCTAATGAGAAAAGATAATATGAAATTGAAACAGAACAGACAAAAGTATAAATATAATGATTCGAATTGAGAGGAGATAATTAAAATAAAGTTGAGAAAATTAAAAGAGGGGAAAAACTATATAGAAAATGCAAAATAGTAATAAGATATGGAATAGAACACAAAAATGAGCATGAAATTGAGTTTGTGTCGGTATAAAGAAGTGTAACCCAGGACATCATGCTACTTTCAAAAGAGATGTTTTACTTGTATTATGTTTTGTGTGTGTGTGAAAACCCAAATAAAACTTTTTTTATATATAAAAAAAGAATAAATAAAAATGAGATCCAGACAGCTGTGAGGAAAGAAGAAATAATTATTCCTAAAAGCAAATAGTGGCAGCTGCTGAGAAATGGGGGTAAAGCAACACAGTTAAATAGGGGAGCTTTTCCTAGGTGTATGTGGAAGTGTCTACATGCTGATTCTAGGGTGACACTTGAGAGACATGTATGTGTGTGTTCATGGGTGGGTGTGTTACATCTTCTTGTGAACATGCAGCTCCACTGGGAGACCTAATTTAATGAACTATATTTGTGTTTGTAGACCTCATCCTTTGATATGTGGATTAGGTTTGGTAACTTACTTGGAAGTTTGGGTAAAGGATTTTCTCCATTTGCTATTTTTACTTGATTAATTTAGTTTCAGCTTGAGGTAAGAGATGCTGATTCTCAGACCATTGTGTTTTAAGGGAAAATGGAAACAGTACAAAGAATAAAATATATTTGGATATAAAACTTTTCACAATAGGTAAACTGTCCTTTAAAGGAAGCTTAAAATCCATGCAGTTTTCTTGATAGAAATATGAACAGGGTTTGCTGTTGTCTTCTTTGACAATGTTTTTCAGATCTTGCCATCTTATATGGCCCTGAGATTTTCTCGCAGCCTCCCATCCAAACCCAGGCCCAAATCTGGTGAGCTTTTAAAGATAAAAATAGTCTAGGAGTAGCTGAATCCTAATTGCCAATACCTTAAAATGAATGGATGTAAGTTCACTGGCCTTCATTTGGAAGGCTCGTAGAAGTCCTTTCAACCATGTGATATTTTTTTTTTTTGAACAAATTTTATTGATTTTCCAAAACAATACACAGACAAACAAAACATAAAATATAATGACATAGGAATTTTTTTTTCCTTAAAAAGCCAATACAACAACTTATTTAAAGACAGAATTATTCCAAGTTATCACATTTCCACACAATTTGATATATATATTTACCTTATCTGTTCATCTTCATATCTTATCCCAAATTTCTCTTTATTACTTCTTTTCCTTCTATTTATTCAAATTATATCTCTTTAACTTTAGATTGTATACATTTTTTATATCCATCTGTCTTATATATTTTCATTATTCTCTTCCAATAAAAAAAAACAAACAAACAAGACATAAAACATAAAAACATAAACATCTTTTCTGAAAGTTGCTTGATCCCGGGTTAAAACTCATCATACAGACACCTCTTCAAAAATCATGTTCCTTTTATATATCATTCCATATCTTATTACCGTTTTCCATTTTCTATATAGCTTCTTCCTTTTTTTAACTCTCTTAATTTTATTCTACTCATCTCAGTTCAAGTCATAATACTTAACATTCTTTGTCTGTTCTCAACTATCCATTCATTTTTTCTCTTTAAACAAAACCTCTCCTGTACACTAATTAGAGTATGACGCCTTTAACTCTTTCCCCTAACCTGATAATACTTAATATCACACATAACTTGTATTGGGATTCTGTTTAGCACATCCTAAAGTCACACAATAAAATTTTTTAATCGTACCTATTAATACTTATTTATATATTTATATCTTAAACATTTTATTCTATAAATGCCTATAGTAACACAATCTTATGTACCTTACAGAATCCCTTTTTCAATTAAATTTACCCATTGTCTATAAATAAATTTTGTTTCTTCAAATCTTGCTTCCCATCATTGAGACTTCTCACCCCCTCCTTTCTCCCTTGCTTCTTCTTTTCCTTACCCTGTTCACCCCTTTGTCTTTCCACCTCCCTTTCCTTCTTGTGCTTTCCCCCTTCCTGTTGTTTCCTAATCTTATATCCACCCTTCAACTCATTTTTATCTTTTTTGGTTGTTTTTTTAAGTTTTAAAATCCCTTTTTCCTTTTCCTCTTCTTCCTTCTTCTCCCCCAATAGGGTCACATGTTCATCAAAAATGGTTCCTTCTTTGTCCCAATTATCCTGCTGCGCAATCGATTCTCCATAGGAATGCACCGCCATTTCTAGAGATTGAAAAAGAATGTCCAAGGTATCTTTCCAGTCTTGTTCTTCCTTTTTATATTTTAGATATTCAGTTTTAAATTCATCCAAAAGTGGTACCATTATGAAGAGGAAAATTTTTCCCAAAACAACCACCGAGTGTTTTTAAACAAAGAAAAAAAGTTTCCCAAAAGATGCAAAGTCACCAAACAATCCAGATAAACTATTTCATTTAGCACTTTTTCCCTTCTTCCATTTCTTTTTCTGGGGTTGCTATTAAATCACAAAATTCCAATTATAATATGTCTTTTGAAGTCTTATTAATGTTCAAATGGCTCTTTAAAATTCTAGGCAGTCTGCTCTTTATTTTCAACTTCAATTTTTTTTCCTCTCCCTTCCCACTCACAGCAGAAGAAAAAATTTTCTTTAAATATTTAGAAATCCATATCCCTTTGGCATTAGCACAGTCTTTAGCATTTAGCATGCCTTCAATGCGGGTTTCCGATTTCTCTCAAAGCTGTTTCGTTTGGAAGGAGAGTGAAAAGAAAAAAAGTTTTCCCTTTGATATCCATTCGCTGCTTACTCAGTCTGGGAACAATGTGTCTTTAGTAGGTGTTAAATACCAGGATACTTTCACTGTTCCTTTGTCCCGGTCAGCAAAATCAGTTTCATTTCTTCACAAACCCCTCCAGCACATTTCTTTCCCCGGCTGGGCTCTTCTAAATGGCGGCCATAAAAGATCGCCGTTCAGTTGCCGTCGGAGAGGGAGATTTAGCCGGCTAGGGAAGAGAGATGCGATGTCTCTCGTCCCTGCCAGAACCTCCCAGTCTTCACCACCTTCTACAAAGGTGGCTTAGCCCCGAAGCCAAATGGCTCGAGGCACTCAGGCAGTGAACACAGGCAGAAACCGTGCAAAGCCACAGAATCCTGCCTGCACTGAAGAACCACAAGCCGGAAGTCAACCATGTGATTTTTTTAAAAATAGTAATACAGAAGCCTGATGATGGCAGATGAGATTCTGCCGAAACGTTGCTACAACTTTATAAGCACAACTACAATGACGTGGGAAATATCCGAACAAAGCTGAATGCCATACATGTAAGTACCTGCGAAAACTTAAGAAATATATATACACACACATATATATATGTCTGGCTCTGCTACTGTTGTCAATATATATACATGTAAGCTTATGATATATATATGCTACAACTTTAAAAGCACAACTATAATGACATATATATATATGTGTGTGTGTGTGTGTGTATGTGTGTATATATATATATATATGTCATTATAGTTGTGCTTTTAAAGTTGTAGCATATATATATCATAAGCTTACATGTATATATATTGACAACAGTAGCAGAGCCAGGGATGAGAATGGTTACACATCTTACTATTCCTTGATTTCTCAACAGTAAGGTGACCAACTGTCCTCCTTTAGGGAGGACAGTCCTCCTTTTTAAGTTCTGTCCTCTCTCGAAAAGTGTCCTCCTACATGTCCTCCTTTTTGATATATGAAGACTAATCTGTAAATCTCCGTATTTGATCGAAGCCGATCTGATCCATTGTGTGTGATGTGACATATTTGTATTTGACATGATGATTGATCAAGGCTCAGTACAGTGTGGCGAGACGCGATTATGAGACGCATGCGCTCCAAACAGGAGGATTGTTTTGAGAGAGTGCACCACACACAAGAGTGCACCACACGCAAGAGTGCTCTGCATACAAGAGTGCGCTGCATGCAAGAGTGTGCCACACGCCACACGCAAGAGTGCGCCACACGCAAGTGGCTTTGTTTTTTCCCCCTCAATTTATTTATCCTTTTCATTGTAAAAAAGTTGGTCACCTTATCAACAGTCTTCAGTACTGTATCCTATTGGGACTGGGAGGCATTATTCTGCAGTGGGTCTCCTTTCTCTGTGGATGGTTTCAATTGTTGTTGACAGGGGATGAGGCAGGGCTTGACACTCTCTGTCTTTTTGTTTAACATTACATGAAATTGTTGGGTGAGGTCATCAATCAGTTTGGAGTCAGCTATCATCGATGTGCTGATGACAACCAATTATATAACTTGACCCTGGGTTGACCAAGTGATGCCACTGAAGTTGTGACAGACTGCCAGGAGGCTATGTAAGGCCTGTATAGGGAAGAACAGGCCCAGGCTCATTCTTGACAAGACTGAGTGGCTTTGTTTGTATGTCCTCTCCCTCTTGGTTCTAGGGATAGTTCATGTTTAGTCTTTAATTGGGTTGGACTTATCCATCTGAGATTAGTTTGCAATCCATTGGTCCTGCTAGACTCACAGTCCATGCTTTAAAAATAGTGGCTTCTTCACAAGAGCTTTGCAAAGAAGGGCTTTGCACAGGTGTTCTAATTGCATCTCTTCCTAAATTGGAAGGCCCTTCAGATCTTGGTGACTTTTCAATTGAATTACTGAGTTGTCATTGAAGGCCACTTGGAAGTTACAGCTGGTCCAGAATGCAGCAGTGCAGACAGTCATCAATGTGTCACAGTATGCCTAAGTTTCCCTGCTGCTTCACAATGCACTGATTGCCATTTGGCTTCCAAGAATAATTCAGGGTGTTGGTTATGACTTACAAAGACTTTCGTGGTATATGATCTGGTTAGTTGTGAGGCCACCTGTCTCCATATATTTCTGCCTGTATGATGAGGTCAGCTACAGTGGTCATAGATAGTCCGGATCCCATAAAATAAGCAGTATTTCCTTGTGGAACCCAGCAAGTGAGTCTTCTCAGTGATGGCTTCTGCCCGGTGGAAATCTGTACCGCTCCTACCCTTTTTGTCTTTTTGCAGATTGTTAAAGATCTGGTTTTTCTTCCAGACCTTGGGCTAGGATGATCAGCCGCTTCGTGTTTTGGGCTTTTGTCTTACAGTCAGCTATATTCTTTTTCTCTGATACATGTTGTTTGCTGCCCAGAGTTGCTGTGGAATTGGGTGGCCTTAAAATGTAAATAATAAAATAAAATAATAAAAAATATTAAATTGAAATGATTTTTTAATAACCGGCTAGAAGCTACAAAAGCCAAATGTGATAGACTTTAGGAGGAATAACAGTGCAAGAACTGACTAATAATATCCTAGAAAACATTAACAGAGGAAAACACTTTCATTAACAAGAAACAGCTTCCAGGTTGGGAGCCCTTTGCAGCAATTTCTGCTGACCAGATACTTCATACTCAGTGTTGCTGTGAGCTTAACACAGCCTGACTCTGATGCAGTGACTGTAAAACACATGTTGGCACAGCTCCCAGGCTCCCGTGCTATCCCTTGCTTGACAGGGCTGGACTCTAGGCAGAGGGATGGGCTGAGGGATTAATAGGTGTGAACAGTTATTTTCTCAGCTTGTCTCTTTCAGGAATAATTGTCTTGACTTGGCTCTTCACAAAAACCCTCCCCGCTTCATGGCACCTTCGGCAACACTTAACACAGTTGGGCAAGTTGTAATGAAGCAACCTGACCTTCCTACCCCAAAAAACAGAAGATGCTGCAAAATGAAAAGGCAGAGACCTCTTCTGTTCCCATGGTTACATCACGGGCCTTGCAAATTGTAACCCCTCTACTCTCATTTACCTTTTTGAAATGTTGGTTTCAAAGCACTTTCTAAAATGATTCAACAGTGATGGTTTTAATTTTTAAAAAGCTGATCAGCATTAGATACAGCTGTTAATTTGCAAATCATTTAATTGTTACCTTTTCTAGCCTAATTAGAAGCCTGCAAAGTAGACTAGCATTGTCGTTCTCATTGTACAAGTTACCAGAGGATGTTAAGAGAATACAAGTAGTCCAAGATAATTCACTGAGAAAGGAGCAGGGGTACATTTGGAACAAGGGGTCTCATTGATAACAGATAACAGATAATCAGAGTTGGAAGGGACCGTGTAGGTCATCTAGTCCAACCCCCCCACCCAAGTGGGAGACCCTAGACCATTTCTGACAAATGGCAGTCCAATCTCTTCTTGAAAGCCTCAAGTGATGGAGCTCCCACAACTTCAGAGGGCAAAGTGTTCCATTGGTTGATCTCACTATCAGAAAGTTTCTCCTTATTTCCAGGTTAAATCTCTCCTTGTTCAGTTTCCATCCATTCTTCCTTGTCTGGCCTTCAGATGCTTTAGAAAATAGATTGACCCCTTCCTCTCTGTGGCAGCCCCTCAAATATTGGAAGACCGCTATCATGTCTCCCCTGGACCTTCCCTTTACTAGACTAGCCAAACCCAGTTCCTGTAACCATTCTTCATATGCCTTAGTCTCCAGTCCCCTAATCATCCTGATTGCTCTTCTCTGTACTTTTTCTAAAGTCTCAACATCTTTTTTATAATGTGGTGAACAAAACTGGATGCAGTACTCTAGGTGTGGTCTTACTAAGGCTTTATAGAGTGGTATTAGTAACTCCCTTGATCTTGATTGTATCCCTCTGTTGATACAATTTAGGATTGCATTAGCTTTTTTGTCTGCTGCTGCACACTGCTGGCTCATATTTAACTGGTTGTCCACTAAGACTCCAAGATCCCTCTCACAGTTACTGCTATTGAGCCTGGTTTCACCCAGTCTATATGTGTATTTTTGGTTTTTCTTGCCTAAGTGTAGGACTTTACTTTTCTCTACATTGAATTTCATTTTGTTAAATATGGCCCAGTGTTCTCGTCTGCCAAGATCTGTCTGGATCTTGAACCTATCTTCTTGGGTCTTAGCTATTCCTGCCAGCTTAGTATCATCTGCAAATTTGGTAAGTTCCCCTTCTATTCCTTCATCTAAGTCGTTAATGAAGATATTGGAGTACTGGGCCTAAGACGGAACCTTGTGGCACCCCACTGCTTACTTCCCTCCATGTAGACTTAGACCCATTAAGGACTACTCGTTGAGTACGGTTTGCCAGCCATTTGCAAATCCATCTAGTGGTGGTGCTATCTATTCCACTTTTTTCTAGCTTACTAAGAAGTAGGTTGTGGTCTACTTTGTCGAATGCTTTACTAAAATCTAAATATATTATGTCCACAGTATTTTGCTGGTCTACTAATCTGATTGATGAGAAACTATTCCAGGAAATCTGAGGTATGTGGAGGACACGAACAAAAAAAGGCAGGATAACTATTGAAGTCCAGATTATGAAGACTAATCGTCAGGCTTACGCTACATCAGTGGTCTCAAGGAGACCAAGTGCTCATAAATCATGAGATGGTAATCATATTCTGCGCCATGTTGTTGCAAATGATTAGTCGATTTCAATCAGTAATATATTTGATAGATTTCCTCCACTAACTCTTTTTTCTTTCTTGGTTAATTTATAGATTAGTTTGTCCAGTAAAGATATCACTTGAGTCAAATTTCCAATCTCTCGGTGTTAAGTACAGATAAAGATTGGTGTTGGTAATACCAATTCTTCAAGTCACCTTCTGACTTCCCCATTAAACATAGAGGAGCTTGCTACTGATTTCATAGATAAGCTTATACCAATATAGTAAGTGCTTAATTTTCCCTCACTCAAGAGGACAGCAAGTTCTGCTGCCTGGCCTTGTTGTCTTAAATGGGTAATATGCTCTCAGGAAATCAAGGGCTGGATCTGAAATGTGGCAGATACTATTACTGGTTTCTTAGCTAAACATTTTTTTTTGATATGAATGCTGAGCCAAAGGCTTATTGAAGATAAAATTTTAGGATGGGAGAAGGGACAGAACTCTGGAAGAAAATTAAGGCGATGGTAGGTCCAGCAGGGAATTTCTGTGAAACAAATTAGGCTATGTGCTAGAAATGGCACTGTTGTTAGTAAGTCATATGCGGAATACCTGTATATTGTGGCTTCAAAGGGTTTGAAGAGAAGCAACTATGAGCTAGGATTGGTAGTTGTGAGCACCTCATCTCGCAAAGGGTTTTTCAGAGCAAGATTATGTGTTTGCAACCAACCCATTAGTATCCCAATGAGCCTGTGACTGTCCAGGGCATTATGTCCCATGGTGAAAACATCAGGTGGATGCCAGCAGCCCGAGAAGGTGCAGAAGTGAAAGACTGGTATTTAGAAATCCACCTATTCAGACAGATCTGACCTTTAATTGAGAGCGATGCTGACTTTTTGTTTATCATGTCAGAAAACATAATGCTTGCCTGGTTATTTGAAGGCAGGGAAAACACACACCAAAATAGCAAAGCATAATAATGATGGTGATTCGATAGGAAAGGTGAATGAAATGTCAGGTGCTTGTGACCTCTCGAATGGAAGTAGAAGAGAAACACTGACTTTCACTGCATTATGCAACTTTCATAGCATTTGTGCAATGCTAATGTGCTTTCTGGAGTCATAGAACAATCTTCACTTCTGGCAGTGCTCCAATTTTGCATAAGCTTGGAGATTATGATTTTGCTTGCTTTTGTACAAGTTTGCGGATCATGGATTATTTTGTGTTTATCTAATTGTTGATTCATTCTGAGTAACCTTCCCTCAAAAGTCTAATTCTGTCCTAAAGTGTCTGTTTCTCATGTGCAAACATCTGAGTAGACCAGGTGAGGACGATATCAGTTCCCCGTGAGATCTTTCCTTTTTGCATAATTTGGAATTTCCACATGCAAAACATTGCTACATAGAAAACCACATGCAACTTGCATATAGATTTTGAAGTAGCACATTGGTTCACATGTTATTTTTTTAAATTGAATTACTTCTATTTCAGAAAATGAACTACTTTATCCTGGTTTAGTAGGTCAGAAGCAAATTATAGCAGCAGAAAATTAAATACAGGTATTCCTCAACTGTCAACCATTTGTTTAGTGACTGTTTTGAAATTACAACAGCACTGAAAAAGATGATTAATGACCACTCCTTTCCCTTGCAACCATTGCAACATCTTCATAGACACATGATCAAAATTTGGGTGCCTGGAAACCAGCATGTTTTTACAACAGTTGCAGCATCCTGGGAATATGTAATCACCTTCTGTAGGAGAAGGAATGGCAGAACCTGAGGTTGGAGTGAAAAAAGGAATTAGCTTAGAATCCCAGCATAGCCACGAGTGAGCTAATTTTATCTAACTCTAACCA
This sequence comes from Pseudonaja textilis, assembly GCF_049901715.1. NCBI lineage: Eukaryota > Metazoa > Chordata > Lepidosauria > Squamata > Elapidae > Pseudonaja > Pseudonaja textilis. The sequence goes on along the minus strand of NC_141992.1, from coordinate 50,736,236 downwards.
GGTGCTGACCATTAGCTGAGAAGATTCCTGTGCATAGGCTTTTAGCAATAAATCAGCTTAAATTGAACCTTTACCTATGGACCTAGTCTTTCATGCCTGCTACCTTCCCAGCCAGCTTTGAGCAAGCAAAGTCAGTGGGAGAATACTGGACTTGCTTATTGAGCATGTGATTAATGACTTAACAACTGCAGTGATTTGCTTAACAATCATGGCAAAAAGGTTGTGAAATCTGGCATGACTCACTTATCAATTGCCTTACTTAGTAACGGAAATTTGAGTCCCAATTGTTATTGTAAGTTGATGACTACTTCAGTGCTGGTATTCTACCAGTTTGGCCCAGTTATGCCGAGCCAGTAGCGACAATGAGCAGCGGGGACTGAACTGGTTGTCTCTGCCGCTCGGCTGTTGGGCCCACCCGCCCGCTCAGTCTCCCATACTCACCTTTATCCTCCGCTTTTGAAGCGTAGCTGCTTTGCGCGGCACAGCAGAGTGCTACGTGGCAGCTGCTGAAGTGACCAGGAGAGTGCAGGCTTGCAGGAGGTGAGTTAGAACATCTCTGAGCCTGCACAAATGCCTCTGCACCTCTGCACAAAACATGTGTTTGACGTGTGTGCACACAAACTGTGTGCACGCATGCAAACGTGCCCACCAAGCCACGCCCACTGAACCGGTGGTAAAACATTTTGAATCCCACCACTGGACTACTTGTAGTTCAGAACCAAGAAGCATCTTAAGACAAGCATCTGTAGAATTTGTGTATTACTGGTCACCTGATCACAGAAATCACTTAATGTCTTCTCTTGACATGAAAATTCCTTTGTTGAACTAAATTAAAGCACAAAAATAATACTTTGCAAGAATATCCACATATGGTACCTGACAATTGTTATAAATTATCACTCCAATACTCAGATTGTAATCAAACAAAGTGATTAGGGTAGCCACAAAAGTGGCAAAGTAGAATACTGGATTAGAATCCTGAGTTTATAGTTTTGGAAAGTTAACATTCCTAAGACCTGAAACTGATTTTAGCAATGATTACTGAAGCAGGTTTTATATCTTCTGTATAATAGAACAAAGATTAATTTACTGGAAATACACTACAAAGATAGATAGAGCCTGGGTATACCCTACCAGGTGGAGAATCTAAGAGTATATGCTCTGTGTATATGTGCCTGAGGAAAAAAGGCAGAAGGAAATGACTTCGGATTAGCCACCTCTTACAGAATAAGCAGACCTGGGGCTAACAAACATTTCCTGTGTGCCTCAGCATGAGAATGGATCACCTACTATTTTGTGAGGGAAGGACTGGATGGTACTCCCTTTGGCTACTCTAAACTACTGGAGAGGGTGACAGAGTACTATGAAGTCTGGAATAAAATATATCAATGGTTGGGAGTCGAGATAAGAAGAAATTGTTGACGCCTCATAGGAATGAAAGTTAAAGAAAATGAAATATAATAGACAAATATGATATGAATATAAAGACTAGAAGGGGAAAAAGGAGATGGAAAAGAAGCTAGGTTATGAATATGTATATAAATGTAAATAGAAACAAATATATAACTAGCATTAAAGTAACAATGTAGGGAAAAAGGAAAAATTACCTGTTATATCTACTTTTATGCTATAGTATGTATTGCCAAAATGATGGCCAAGAAAGTTGCACTGTGTTCAATTGTTTTTAATGTTTATTTAATAAAAAATTATATTAAAAAACCCGCTAGAGTAGCACTACTACAAGAAGTCTATTTCCTTCTGAATTGGTGGAAGTACAGCAGTTCAGTATTATCTGTTGCACTTTACTGTATTCTACACAAATGACTCTGTTCCAATTGGCTGGTAAGTGCTCTGGGAGCAACCCCACTTCCTGTGACAGCTATTTGCATTTTTTTAATAGGTGAAATTGACATAAATTCTGCCAAGTTTCCCCTTCTCGCCAAGTATATGGAAAAACTGTAAAACTGTTTTTTCTCCTATCAATCCTCAAAGAAGATGCCTACCAAAGGAAAAGCATTGGCACTTGTTATTCCAGCATGGGTAGAGAAGTAGAAGAATTGGGAAGAGGGCTCAGTAATGACTGTCTAGGCAAAACATCTAGCTGTCATTGTGATAAATACTAATTTACCACTGTATAGTTACGCAGTGGTTAGAATGCAGTCCTTCAGGCTAACTGTGCTCACTGCCAGGAGTTCAATTCTGACTGACTCAAGGTTGACTCAACCTTCCAGCCTTCAGAGGTCAGTAGCAATAGTAATAGCACTTAGACTTATATACCGATTCACAGTGCTTTACAGCCCTCTCTAAGCAGTTTTACAGAGTCAGCATATTGCCCCAACAATCTGAATCCTTATTTTACCAACCTCAGAAGGATGGAAGGCTGAGTCAACCTTGAGTCAATGAGACTCAAACTGCCATACTGCTGGCTGTCAGCATAATTAGCCTGCAGTAGTACAGTCTAACCTCTGAGCACCATGGCTCATGAGTAAAATGAGGAGCCAAATTGTTCGGGGCAATATGCTGACTCTGTAAACCTCTTAGAAAGGGCTGTAAAGGACTATGAAGCAGTATATAAGTCTAAGTACTACTGCTACTGCTAGTGCTATTGCTAAAAGTAGAAGAAAAGGTTGAAATCTGGAATTATGTCTCATAATCTAGCTTGATTTTCAGCTGACTTATTCAAAAATAACAAAAAATCCGAAGGTGTTGTATAGATCCCCACCTACTATCTTTTTGTGACCAGTACCTCAGATGGAGCTAATAAGTCAGTGCCACTGAATCTGTAAATGAGTACTAACAGTGTAGTGATGATACCTTAGCCCTCTGATGGCAGATAACCTCACTCACTGTCCTCATGTATTTGTTGGGGTAGGGGAAAATATCAAGCCCTTAGATATTCCAGAAAGCAAGGATTGAGAGCTGGATATGTGCTCTATTCCTGAATTGCATCAACTAGTCTATTTTAGATAGTAGAGCTGATACAACAAGGAGTATGGATCTCAAAATTTAATACACTAAGGTGATTGGGTTTGCCAAGAAACCCGAACAGTTCCAAATTACATATAAATGGTGAAAAGCTAAAGCAAGCAGATAAATTTGTTATCTCCCTTGGTAGAAAGTTCATTGCAAATGAAAAAAGAACTCTGAGGATATATGTGGTCATTTGACTAATGAATTTTTGCTGAAATAAGTGAAAATAGCCTTATGTAAAAGTGAATGCTGCCTATTTTGCTACATGGTAGTTTGGTTAGATAATTCCTAAGGCACCTTTCAAATTTTATATTCAATTTTTCTGATTCCCTTTCTTTTCACTAATGGCATGCTTTGAATTTCATTTGCATATTTCTTGTACCTTGTCTGGATTGTATAACACTGCTTAGCCAGAAAGAAAATAGGGTAATGGGGATTTAGACATATATGTAAACAACAGCTTTTCTCAAATTTTACTACAGACAGCCTGTGTGTGTGATTGGCATGATTTCCTTTCTCAATCTTTTATTATTTTATTCAATACAGCTTTTATTAGTTCTAACTGTTGTTCATGATTGGACAAGCAGCCTTTCAAAATTAAGAGGGTATTTTTTTTTTAAAAGGTGTTTCTTGTGTGTGGCATTTTATTACAATTATTTTCCAAAAGAGTACATTTATCTATAGCAAGATAAAGTGCACAAAAAGCACCAACATATGCTATAAACTAACTGGTTTAAGACCAATCAAAAAGTAACAGGTGTATTAATGGCTGTTGCACCTTGTAACCATGTGAATCATTAACATCTGATGACCACAGAGCCATCTGAAGACCTGCAAAAATAAATGACCCGTCATGAATTAGGCCCCAGAAACTAAGCATTCCTAACCTTGTTCAAAAGCAAGGACATCAGCTCATATATTTAAGCAACACATTGAGTAGTGAAGTGTGAAATCGGCTTAGATACATACACTTGTGAACAAGACATAAAGCCTGCAGCATCATAGCTGTGGAATTGCTTTCAGCAACAAAAAAAGTTGTACTGCAGAAAACAGAGCACAACACAGCTTTTCTAAGTGGGTGGCCTACAAAAAGATGGTATCTAGAGGGCATCCGGCTGGTCTACTGACATTAATATGGCAAGGCAACCAAAACTAGGAATGTAGACCATTTCAAGAAAGCATTCAGGTAAAACAAAGAGAATACAGCTGAGGCACCCAGATGAAGACAACTGCAATCAATACCACAGGACACTTGCATGTTCAAATAGAATCTGTTTTTTTTTTCCTGGTAGAGGTATTAATTAGATAATTCCATAGTGAAGCAGACCATTAGCAATCAATTACAACAAAGCACTGGCAATAAATGCAGATAATTAGGCTCCCCAAAAAGTAATTATGTTTGTTCCACTCCAATGAACTTTTTATTTTAATAGTAATTAACTTAGGGTGGAGGAGAGAAAATTTGAGTGACCCACTGTGCCCAGAACTGACTTCATGAAAAATAGAAAAAATGGAATCATACCCCATCATAGTTATGAGCACTTTGCTCTAGATTAAAATATATTTATATTTTAATTATAACTATTGTATGTCTATATGTACAGTACATAAAAACTTCTCTGGTTAATGGGCAGTGGGGAAGAACGGAGGGGGCAATACAGTAAGACTTACCACAGCATAGTAACTCCAGTATGTCAAAACAATGTTGAATGCACACTCTTCCTACCATCTTTGACCATTTGTAGCTGAGACCAGCAAGGCTGAGCAACAAAAACCACAATCTAATGAAACATTGCAGGAGTAACAGCTCCATTAATGGGCAACCTGAGAAAGGAATGATCCTTCATTCTAAGGTTCTTTCGAGATCTATAGAAAGATGCTGTAGCAATGTACCAGCAGTGTAGATCTGCTTTCAGTGGAAATGTTTAGCAGAACTTCAAGCCAGTTTATCCTGTTGCATATTACAGAAGCTCAGAATCAGGCAGGATTTTTGATAAGAGTGTGTAGGTTGACAAGAAGTTGCTGTCTTTGAAAGCTAGAGTTTTCTTCCACTTAGTAATCCCATTGGAGGAGAGAGGAGGTGGCTAAATTTCAGGCAAGAGATATTTTCTTGGTTACATTTAGATCTTAACAGAATTCAGACATTCACCAATTTAAAGCCAAAGGTAAAAAAGGTAATTCTGGGAAACTACCTGCTGAATCACAAGACATTATTAGATTCACCTGCTTTCATGGAAGCAAATCTTCTTATATACAAAAAGTTACTACTGATCAGTGATCTTAATAGTCTAATGTGGACCAGTGGTTGCCAACCGGTCGGCCGCGGCCCACTGGTGGGCCATGAGAAAATTTTGGTGGGCCGCAGAGAAATCTCACCCCTAGAGCACCCCCCCAAAACAATTAATCCAGGCTGCGCAGAAACACAAGGCTGCGTCACCCACATGGCCCGTGGAAACCCTTACTGCCCACTCACTCCTTAACTGGTAAACTTGCCTGCTAAATTTCTATTTTTTCTTTTTCCAACCATCATCTGTTCTACTGTGCTAGGAGATTTAGATTAGCTAGGAAGCAGGAAATGGTTGGATTTCTTGCTTTCTAGCTAGTCTTTAGAAAGTTTAGATCTTCGGCTCTGCCAAACCACCTTTAGGACTGAAGGTTTGCTTGCAAGCAAATTCAGTGCAGACTCACGGCAAGCAAATTTGAGAGACTGAGCTAGCCAATGGCAGATAGATAGATCACTGAATGATTCTGTAAGCAACTCAATGTGCCTACCTGTTTTGCCTGATTTTGGGTAAAAGTAGCTCTTTTTTTAAAATAAAAAATTCAATATTTACATGCATGGTGTGTTGTGAGTTAATTTTGTGAGTTTGCTTGCAAGCAAATTTTATGTGACAGACTGAGCTAGCCAATGGCAGATAGATAGATTTCTGAATGAATTTGTGATTCTGTGAGCAACTCAATCTGCCTTGCCTGATTTTGGGTAAAAGTCGCTCTTTTTTATAAAAAATTCAATATTTATATATTTATAATTTTTACATACAAGCCAGGCCCAGCCAGTCACATTACCACCAAGCCACACGCACAAATTAGGCCACACCCACAGAACCAGTTAGTGGTCCCTGGGATCTAAGATTACGAGTTTAGTGGTCCCTGAGGTCCAAAAGGTTGGCAATCGCTGATGTAGACAGTATGTTTGGTATTGCTAAAGTAGTAGAATGCACCCAGAGGTCTACTCATAAATATTCCTGATTTTTGCTAAATTATGAAATTGGCAGAGAAATCAGATTTTCTGATTCCTAAAAATGGTGTTAGTGTTCAAATAATTCTGGCAAAGTTCTGAAAATAACAAGGCACTTTGCATTTTCCCTCCTCTACCTTTAGCTAGTCATCAGACAAGGAACATTTATATGAAGCAAAATGATTAAAGAAAGGCTTTTCCTGATAGAAATTGGTCCAACATGAATTTTTAAAGTTGCAGATGTCAAGGAATACTGAGAAGCACAAATATTTTGGCTTCTGCCTAGTTGGGTGCTCTAAAGAGACTTTTAAAATTCATATGCAGTCTGTGTGTTGTGCGTCTAATGTGCAATATTCTGTAGTTTATATGGAAGAATTTTCATCACAAACAGGAGAAAGAGTGAAGATTTTTAAAGAAAAAAAATCACTAAAAATAAGAATCCACTCAGACTGGATAAAGAGAGGAAGATCCTCCACATTCTGGTAGCTTCATTAATAACCTCATGAAATCCTAAGAAGAAAAGACTGGCGACACAAGTAGGATTATTTTTTAATCAGTCATATTAAACTAATGACCACCAGGTTGTTGTCTGAATGGAAACCACAAATTCACACATACACACTTACAAAGGAAAATCCAGTCAATGCCTGAAAAATACAATTCCCGGTTTGGAAAGCAACTTGAGAAACACTGCTTGGTGTCAGAATTATGGCCAGGGTCTTGTGTCCTTCTGCCTCAAAATATTCCCGCCCCCCAACACTGAAAAAAAAAAAAACCCAGGAGATTGCTTTTTCTTTTTCAACTCCAAGAAGAAAAACAAAATGAGGTGGATGCAGTTGGAAGTTTGATGAGACAAGCCAAAGTCATCCCGGCACAATCTGAAGAATTTGGCCTATGGAAACAAATGTGATCTGAGAAGTCAAAGCTTGGCACTAATGAGATTGTACTGCTGCCTGCATAAACCAGTCAATTAAAATGTATAATTCCTACTGGAAACCACACTGCAATAATGGAGAGGAGAAAAAGTGGGCTTGGTATTAAAGCTGCTGTCTCTCCAGAAGAGGCTGGAGCCTTGAAACTTTGAAGAGGTCTCTGCCTGGAGAAAGGGTGGATATAGCTGAGCATCAACATCCAGAAGACACAGGATAGGACACAAACCTTGTCAAAGACATGGACATAGCAATGTGCTTTGCCACAGCTGGAGGAGAACTTTCCATAAGGGCAAGCTCAAGTGCTGTTCGGGAAGTGCAAGCATCCTGCAGAAAAAAATTCCATGAAATTCATGGTTCAGCAGCAAGTTTTTAAAATCTTCAGATCCTCAAATTCCTTGGCACTGGAGGTCATGCAATATCACTCTGCTTTGGAGTCAATTTTTGTTTTCTGATAAAAATGAAATGTGCATTCTGGGGAAGAATAAATGTGCTAGTGCAGATGTGTTGACAGCTTCAAAACCTGATGGACAGAGGAAGCAGGAGGCCCATTGCTATTTGTAACCTAGGCAGCGTTTGTATGCCAGAGGCAGACTATAAATATAAAATCATATCTGCTACAAACAGAAGACTTATATCGTACAACCTTTACCCATATACACAAGAACACAATTTACATATAATGCCTTACAGGAGTGTCATTGTCACAGAAAGGATTTTTTTTTCCTAAAAAAAGAAGGGGGGGAAAGCACAGCTCCCCCCACCCCACCCCAAACGTTCAGTGCACATACCAAGTTAGGCAGTCCAACAACCACAAGTGGAGCTCTGTTTTATTCACTTGTATTTTCTGAATTGTGCATGAACTAAACAGCCTTTTCAATGTGTGTGCGCCATCCCACAGAGATGCTGCACAAGAGGAATGTGGCAGCATGCACATGGAGTATATATGTCTTTTGTTAATGCCTGAAATGCCTCATTTCTTCAGACATGCAGAGTGAAGCTAAGGCCTGAGAGTGTCTTGTGTTCAACAGCACTGCCTTCTCTTGGGCAGGACTCTTTGTAAGGCATCTTCATTGGGGAGTTTAAACAACCGCCGAAGAAGAAACAGAAGGAAACAAGAAAAAAAGAAACAGGCCAAAGGGGAAGTGCATGAGTTTGTCTGTGCTTAGCAGGTTAACAAGAGGCTGCAAGACGTAAGACTATCTAGGCTGAAACTTGGAGGGCATTCAGAAGTTCTGTTTATTCATTTCACTTCCATCCAAGCTCAGACCACCGTCACAGCAGGACACTAATGGTTTCTGGAGTGGCACGTCCACACATGGAGTGGCAGGCAGGCACACACAAAAGTGAAGGCAGAAGTCTGATGGGAGCTTTTTTTACAGCAAAGATTGGGCTCCTGGTCCGTGTGTCCGAGGGCTTAGGTGATCGAATGCCACAGTGATCGAAACTGTGCCAGCACAATGAGAAGCAAAGGCAGAAACTCTACTACCTATCGACGATAGTGATTAGGAGCATCTGCAAACATGTACTTTAGTCTGTAGGCTTCAGCAAGGAGGAGTCCAATCTCTTCATTGCCCCAGTGTATGGTGGGTAGATTTTGTAATAACATTAGAAGACCCTGAAATGTGGAAAAGAGACAGCTCAGAGGTACGGCCTTGGATTTCAATGTGCAAAAGCGCTTTTACATTCTTGGGGCATTATCTTTCTCTTTCGTTGTTTTATTTATTCAAATTTATTATCGTGGCCCAACTCCAATGGACTCTGGGACACGCACCAAATCAAAGCATCCATAAAAACCAGATAAAGCACAAAACCAAGCAGGGAGCCTGGACCAAAATAATCTCAAAACCTACATTCGATTCAATATGAACTATAGTCATTGGGGAATCTCATTCAGGCAGTATTGAGCCTGATGACCAGTGAGGGGGGAAAACACCATCTCAGGATTGGGGTCAAAACCTGAAACACGAAATCTTCACTTCCTGCTTTACTTACAGACAATGTAGCAAAGTCAGCTGTTACAGCTGTGGAAATTATTTTACTAAAGCACTTAGAAAAAAATGTCTGCATCTCTGGGCAAAGTGATTTCATGCCTGTAATCACAGACCAGAAACATTGCTGTACATATTCATTCTGTTCTCTTCTCTTCTCTAAAATAAATACGTTTTCAAGCAGGATAATTACACTGCATCCTTTTCTAAATGTGGTTGCCTGCTGATGATTTACCTGGAAGTCCTCTTCATCCAAAATCTCTTTCCGCCATTTAATCAAGAATGCAGCACAGACGTATAAATGGAAATGAGAGAATCCCTCAGGCTCCGACTGAAAAGAACACATCGCTTGGGGTTAGAACCACTGTTATCAGCATGCCTTATTTCTCACTGCTTTTCTACATTTGATAGTGGATATACATGTAAGTATATGTGCAAGGAGAGAGGCAGAGCTCTATTTTGTGATGATATTATACAGGTAGTCCTTGACTTACAACCGTTCATGTAGTGAGCATTGAAGTTAGAACTGAAAAAAAATAACTTACAACCATGTTTCACCCTTATGACTCTGTCTGGATGCCCAGGGTCACATGATTTATGTTTGGATGCTTGGCAACTGGTTCATATTTATGATGGTTGCAATGTTCCGGGGTCATGTGGTCCCCTTTTGCAATGGTGGCTCAGTGGTTAAGACAGTGAGCTTGTTGATCAGAAAGGCCAGCAGTTTGGCGGTTTGAATCCCTAGTGCTGCGTAACAGAGTAAGGTCCCGTTACTCGTCCCAGCTTCTGCCAACCTAGCAGTTCGAAAGCATGTAAAAATGCATGTAGAAAAATAGGGACCACTTTGGTGGGAAGGTAACAGTGTTCCATGTGTCTTTGGCGTTTAGTCATGCCAGCCACATGACCATGGAGACGTTTTTGGACAGCGCTGGTTCTCTGGCTTTGTAACGGAGATGAGCATCTCCCCCTAGAGTCAGAAATGACTACCACGTATGTGCGAGAGGAACCTTCACCTTTACCTAACATGCAAAGTCAATGGAGAAGCCAGATTCACTTAACAACTGTGGCAAGAAAGGTCATAAAATGTAGCAAAGCTCACTTAACAACTGTCCCACTTAGCAAGCCTAACTTTTAGGCTCCATTGTCGTCATAAGACCTACCCTCAAGAATCCAAGGGGAAGACTGGCCCAACTATACTGGCCTCCCAGAAGGCCCTGAAAAGTTGGTTTTGCCATTCAGAAATAAGGAGCCCACAAAATGGTTGCATTGTGTTTAAGAGTCTGGATTTCATTTGGTTTTTTGTTTGTTTGTTTATAGTATTTTAATTGTTTTAATCATTTTTAGTGGTTTTGTTGTAATTGTTTTGGCAGTTTTTTGCTCTTGCTAATTTAATCATTTGAGCTGTCCAGAGTGACAAACGTGAGTTGGGTGGCTAAATAAACCCAATAAATAAATAAGCGATCTGAGTACACTCTTGCCTGCTTCCATGTAGGATTATCGCTGGGAAAAGATGTCTGAGTAAAGTCACATGACACCGTTTTTTTAATCAAGACAGGGTTCCAGCAGAGAAGTGGGACAGTCTCATACCTGATAAGTGTCCCAAAGACGAATGGTGCAGCGAAGAGGAAGCTCCCTCATCAGGAGATTGTTCATCCAGCGAAAGGCAAACTGCAAGTACTCCACTTCATACTTCCTAAAGTGACTGTGTACCTGCTCTGAAACAGGACCTTTTATTTGCAAATGGCAAATATGTGATATATTTGCTGTCATTAGCAGAAAGCACATCTCCATGAAACAGTATCTTTGCCTGCTGTCACTATTCTATTTCTGAGTACAACTCAACATGCTGGTTTTGACCTATCATGTCGCACAGGGCTGCCTACTGCTATCCATCTGGGTCCTGCATCTCAGATAGGATGCTTAGCCTGCATTTGAGATTTGGGGAATGTGAAAAATGTCTGTTTTTTGGTCCCGTTTCTATGAAGAAACTAGCAAAGAAAAAAAACCATATTTCCACTAACAAGCTACTGTAGGTAAATAGGGAACAAACAAACCCATACTGACTTACACTGGTGATGCTACCCAGTTGGGTAATGAAATGTCTACAAACAGCCAAGCTCAGAAAGCACCAAGGACTCCACAGATCAACCATGAGCTACATATATTCTACTGTATTTTTTTTTTTGAATATGAGAAACTTGTGTTTTTTGTCGCTGGCACCTACACTATTCCCATCAGCTTCCCATCAGAATTTTGGAAAGTTCAAATGCTTGAGTTCTTACAGTCTTATAAACAGAGCTGTGGTCATGGCAATTATTTAAAACCTATCATCAGTGTGGTCATTTTGAGGGGGCTGCCCATAAAAATGCATCTTACTTACATTTTATAAATTTTAGCCTTTTTTCTGCTAATTTTTTCTCTTACAAGCCTATCAGCTTATGACTTCTTATTCACCCCTTTTCCCAAGAGTATTCTATTTCTAACATGCCTTGAGGATATCAACATCCCAGTCTGATTGTCACCTAAGACAATTGAGAAAAAGAGCCTATGACTTTGGTCTCATGTCAACTGTTTGTGTTCCCTACCCTATGTTTTTCTCCCAAGTGAGAATCCATGAGTGTTACAATTCAGTTGCAGATGCCAAACTCAAATTCACTTACCATCAATACGACTGACCAGTTCCTCCAGTGCTTTGACTTTTTTTTGGATCCCTGGTTGTGCAAATGTGTAATTGTCCTGAAGCAAAGATATATTGTGTGTTTAAGAGGATACAAGGCCAGCAAACAGGTTTATACCTTTTTAGTTATTGAAAATGCTTTCCAGGGTTTTCAAACAGATCATTTCAAAAATGCCAGAAATAAAATATGAAACTATATATATATCCAGTAGACCTTATCATAAATTTCTGATATTTGGGACATATCTGATGGATATGCTCCTTATGGAATATTCATTTGCAATAGAAAATGATAGTGAGAATTGGGTATTAACCATTTCTTGCCCTCTTTAACTGCCTGTAACATAACAACCTGATGTTCCCAGTTTGTTTATTCAACACAGCATGAACAAATAGGACAAACTGCTGATTTCATCTGGTTTTAAGACATTCTGGAAACCCTGGTTCTCCATGAATTACAGAAATTATTTCCTATGTATATAATATCTTCAAAATAAAAAAAAATATTAAAAAAAGATCCCATACAAGACTTTCACAAATTCTGTTTTTGAAGTGGCACACCTTGAAATAATATAAATTTAAACTGCTACTATGATTAGCATGTTCCTGTCAAAAGCATAAAATTCCCTCAGTGGCCCACTTGCTTATCCACATATATAAAAATGTATGTTGATAAATAACCTCTATTTGTACATCAAACATTTTATGGTCTATATGATAGTGTCACTGATCAAACTGAGCTACATTATATTGATTTGAATATGGCTTCATGGTCAAAATCCGCATAATGTTACACAAGGAATTCAGTTAAGTTTCCTGAGAATTTCATATTAGTTTTATATTAGATTTCTAGCCCTTAGAGCTGTGAAGATGGCATGCACATTTGTAATTACTATAGGAATTTAAGCAGAGGAAAGCATTATTAAGATTTTCAAGGACTAGAAAATGCTGTTTCAGTATCCATGTGATTCCTTCTCTTTGTCTAGAACTAACAAATCCAGAATAAATTATACAAATATAGAATGAACTATAAAAACCCGATCGAATAGTAATAGACTGCCATGATTCAAATTGAATGTTTGTGAGACATAATATTTAGATAACTGAATAATTCTTGTTTTAAGCATGGGGTGCATTTGTTTTTGTATTAGTAGAGGCCAGAGCAGATAAAATTATGAAAGTGTACACTCCACATTATCCTTGGGTGACCATGAAGCAGCAGAAGTGGCTGGGAATAGCAGATAAATGCCCTACCTGGATCCCATCCAGCAGTTTGCTCATACACCAAAAGCTGTCAGCTTCGATGCTTTGCAGCACATCTTGAGACAGGTTTGTTACATCAAAGTTCTCCACATCCTCTTCTAAAAAAAAGAAAGTGTACCATTGTAGAATAACGCTTAGGGATATACGCCCCTTGTCTGTCTCTGCAATTTATTTTGTGTCTTTCTAAAAACAGGAGCAATATCCTATCAGGTCTTCCTTTTGTTGGTGGAGTTCTGTTTATTTTTGTTGGCGGAGTTGTAACTTCTACAATGGGAAAGTTCACACAAACATGGAGGGGAAATGCATGGGCAGTTAGATCACTCAATGGATAATCACGTACTGAATTTTGCTGATTCATAACTACGTTTATAACGATTATGATGGCAGAAGAAGTTCTAATCTAAGAAACTGGAAAAGACCATAACTATTCTGAATTGCTATTGTTCAGATTTTGACAACATACGTGACTTAAGTCCCATGACTACCAAGAGCCAAAAAGGTTCTGCAAAAGTATATGTACATGCACATGAACATATAAAAGACATGCATAATAAAAAAAATGATAAGACTTTATCTGTTCATAGTAACATTATGTTTGTGTATTTGCACACACACACACGCACACACATATATATATGTATATGTATATATATATATATGTATTTAGCAGATAAAATTACCAATGTTTAAAATTACACTAAGGCGAATATGATATATGTAGTTGGTAAGGTACAATTCCTATGAAATAATATGTGTCCTGAATATAGAGTAAATTAGAAGTATGCAATAGCACCCCGTTTTGGAAATTTATTTGCTAAAATAACTCCTGGTTTTCTTGTATGATCTTCTAGATTTATTTCATTTGATAATGAGGTCTGGATAGAAATAGATTCCCTGCAAGATGACGTTTATTAAGAGAGACAGAGACTGTTGAAGGGAGAGATGGAAAAGGTTGTGGTTGGATGGAACTGAAGAGATTCTTAAAGAAAAGTTTAAAAATAAAAGGTCATGAATCAGTGTATTAACATGATGGAAACAGGGACATGGGGAGGAATAATGAATAGTGTTAGTATAAACTACTTCTGTGTTTTTTTTTTCCTTTTATTTTGTGTCTTTAATTTATTTGGTTCAGACTTTCATACCTGAGTTCTGCTTATTCTGACAGGAAGTAGTATGATGAGCAAGTACAGTGTCTATGCATACAATATGCAAATAAATCCCCATTCACACTTTGTCTAAATGTATTATCTTCAGATAATATTAAGCTCAGGCAATTGTCACTACTGATGATGGGAAGTGGCAAGACAGAATTAGCACGTTTAAGAAGCACGTCTTAATTTCTCTTATGGCAAACTGCTATTCACAAATCCATTCAAGGCAGAAAAATACGTACATCTCGCTGTTCTTTGCTTCTCTTAATAGCAGATGCCTTGATCACATCTATCTAAGTGTTTTACCAAGAGACACTTTGGTTGGCAACACTGAAAAAGAACTATAACACAATGGAGAAGTCATTCAAACCTCCCACAATAGTAAGAGTTCTCTATCCAGTACAAGAGATTGACAGCACTGAATTCTGAAGAATACTTGTTTTTAAAAGGCAGGCACTAGCCGTTATGAAATGGCATCAGGATAGGGCTAGCCAAAGTTGTTTTAGACTCTAGTTCCTTGCCTTGGAGATGGCTTTTCCTTGAATCCCATTAACCAGAAAGATTTTACCACCCATCTCAAAGCTAAAAACTTGACAGAAGGACTGTCATTGGTTTTCTTCATAAAGTCAGATTCAAAGGTGTATGTCGTCGTCCTCCCGTCCCCCCCAATCTTCTTGGTTACTTTCCGACCTTAAATTTGCTGCAATTTAATCTGGAAAGCCTTAGTGGACAAACCTTTCTTTTTTATTGAAAACGTTTTTTTTACAATAACCAGGCTTGTGAAATGTAAATGTGGAGTACTCAAGGTAAGCTTAGTAGCTAGTACTTTTAGATTTGTTATCCGGGCAGCTGACATATTGGACAAAATAAACCAACTCAAGGGTCAGCATTCACTTTCATCCTAGTCTCATAAATGTGGAACTCTACTCTGCTTGTTTCCTAGGGACTTCCACCATGAGCCAAAGATGTTCACTCAAAAACCAATCTTAGTGACCCATACAGATATAAAATTGAAAGGATATTTAAATAGTCAAGAAGCACCTTCGGGCACATGCTTGGTATTGTAAGATGCATATCTTGAAGTAAATAGCCTTTCATAAGAAATTCATTTTCTTATGTTCTGAAGTCCCAAGCTTGCTATGTCATAATGCATGCAAACCTAAATGCATGCAATATCTTTCACAATAGCGATAACACTTAGGCTTATAAACTGGTCATAGTCCTTTAAAAGCAGTCTTTGGGCAGGATACAATGCCAGTATATCACTCCCAACAATCTGGGTCCTCATTATACCGACCTCGGAAGGATGGAAGGCTGATTCAACCTTGAGTCCATCAGGATCAAACTCCAGACTGTGGGCAGAGTTAGCCTGCAATATTGCAGTTTAATCACTGTGCCATCATGGCTCTAGAATTTCTAGAGCTAATATGTAGCTAATGCTACATATATAACCTCCCAAGTTAAATTTGACTGACTGAATTACTTGATTTTGTTAAAGTGAATTTACCTTCAAAATACTTTTTAAACAAATTCCAATAATTTAATTGAAATGGTGAATGAAATTGGACTTCATTTGATATGCCCTTCATTCCATTTAATTGAACCTAACACTCAACTTGCTGAAAAATAACATCCTCTACCTTTACTGCTTCTCAAAACTAACCATCAAGTTTAGAAGAAAACATATTACTGAACAGCAAGGAGGCACCAACCCTGTGGCAGCCCAGTAGTGAACAGTGTATAATTGGCATTAGTGTAATGGAAATGGCTGTAGGGGACACAGCGAGAGAAGCAGAGATAAGAGATGTTTCTGGCAGTTCCCTGAATCTCTGAAGCATATATTTTCACCAATGCCTATTGCTAATTTATTAAAAGATTTCACAGACCCACAAAAGCTTAACAGCTTTTAAACATATTTTTTAATCCATTAGAGGTCTGAAAATGGCATCTAGCTCTGAGTAATTTGCATCTGCAGCAATTATAAACTGTTTCCAACCCACCACCACTTCCACCAAACTTGAAAGGAAAACACCATTCAATGAGACCAGTCTAAGGCATCAGCAGAATCAAATGAAACAACTTCTTTAAGAAAGAAACCACAGTTTCTACCCAGTTCTTCCAATGCTAGTTAATTCGGTTTCTAAAAGGAAAGGAAAGTCCTCACAGAATCAGAGGGATTTTCACACACTCAAAAAAGCAAGGGCAATGGGCCTATGTTTGTGTCAAGTGACCAAGGCTGAAATCATATATGCCCACCAATCTGATCAACCAGTTTTCTTTTAAAAGTACCATTTTAATAATCTTTCCCCCCTAAATCTATCTTTTGGGGAAACATTCAAATTACAACATTAAACACATTTAATGCTGTTTTAAACTGATTATCGGAGCACTAGAACAGTTTAAAATGTTTGCTCTTAGCTTTCAGTTCTGTGGAATAAAATCTTCTCAGTCAAGTATAGCACCACTTCAGTGGTGGGATTCAATTTTTTTTACTACAGGTTCTGTGGGCGTGGCTTGGTGGGCGTGGCAGGGGAAGGACACTGTAAAATCTCCAGTCAGAGGTGGTATTTGTCAGTTCTCTGAACTACTCAAAATTTCCACTACCAGTTCTCTAGAACCTGATGAATACCATCTCTGCACCACTTGATGGTCAATAAATTGTTTTGAAATTTTTAATTTACAAACTAAGTATTATAACCCTAGATTATATCTAGATCCTAGTGGAGGAGAAAATATCACAATACCTAACTTCTGAAATTTCTTACCTCCTAAAAGTAATAGAAGCTAACATGCTATCAGATACTTTTCTGAAAGGCAACAATAGCATGATAGGGTGAGGAGGATGGATGAGATTCTGAGATTTTCTCTATTTTTTAAAATAGGATTATTTCGTACATAACTAATTCTATTAAGAATGGGATTGATTACAGTCAGCAACCTGGTGGAAAGCCTTTTCCTTGGTACCAGCCCAGCCTGCAGGATTAGTCAGAATATGTGTGAATCAATAAGGACATTCTTAATGCCATACCATTAAGCTTAAAAGTATTTGAGGTTTATACTGCATTATTGTTTATATTGTGAGTTATTATTTCATTCTAGAAAGCAAACAGCCTAATTTAAGAGCATACCATCATAGAATACAATTGCACAGGCAACTTTGAATATTTCTATTCTTGCAGACTTCAATTTCTAAAGATTTTCAAAAGAAGCAGAATATAGGACTTTATGTACTTTGATTCCAGACACTGTACAAGCAGATTTGGATCATCAGAAATTTTTTTTTTGCCGCTTCTTCCTACTTTTTGCTTCCTTAGAAACAAGAATTTGAGGAGAGGTTTCTGGGGAGGAATGGGAAACTGGGGTTCTGTGGATTAGTGGGAGGCACTATAGCTGAAAAGACATCAGGATGCTGGATACAGATTACTGAAAATTCTCTCCAGATCAAGGAGACATCTTCATATCCTGACTGTTTACAACAGTCATTTTTGCTGCCTTCATCTATCTTCCAGGATGTGATCCATCTGACATCTAGCATGTAATTCCAGTGTCACAGAAAAATAGGGATTTCACAACCTATGCAGCTTTTCTATTGATTTAGAGGTTAAAAGGCAACAAGCAGAAGATTATCAATACTGAAGCCTCCTCCTGGCTAGGCAGCTTTTTAATCTTTTTCTCCCAGCACCACTTCCCACTTTTAAAAATTAAGGAGGAACCCCAAAGAGCTTTTATTTATATGGGTTTCATTTATCAATATTTGACATATTAAAAATTAAAATAGATGCGTTCATTACCGCTGTAGCTTCTCATGATTGTTTGATAGGATCCCTGAAAAGATCTTGAGAGATTCCTAGGGGTTCTAAGATCACACTTTAAGAAACACTGGTCCAGAAACATGATTAGATGTTTCAGCCTGTTGCCTCTTCTTGGGAGATAAAAATATATATCAATTTTTATTAAAAAGGATAAAAAGACAAATACTAACGTTAAGTGTTACATTGTGCAATTTTTTAAAAAAATAAAAGAATAGAGTTCCAGAATTGTCCAAATACAATAAAAAGCTATTTAAATGAAACGTAAGATAGCATTGGTCTGCAAAAATAGAGTGATTTTAGCAAATTTCTTATAAAAGAAACTGTAAATTGTTATTTTACAAATTACAACAATAGTCTAAGGAGAATGTTATTTTTGTTCATGAAGAGGCTAAGGTATGAATAAAAAGGCTTGAGAATACATACAATTCCTGCTCTTGAACAGAGAAATAAAAGACAATTGGATTGGACCTAGTAGCACATAGTAGTGGGGGAAAAATCTAATCCAAATTCTTGACTAGTTTGGTCATCTGTTTCTATTTTACTAGCAAATTTTCAAAGTAAAAGTTCTTCTACTATTCCCCCAGATTTTTAGGGCAAATCTGCTGAATTTGCTTTACTCATAGACTTCACCTTGAGATACCTCCTCTAGTTCTGTCCTTCAATTTTAAAAAGAACCAAAAAGACTTTCTCTGCAGTGAATGTATATGACCAAGAGACATGCTTCATTTATGAATGTGGATTCTGTCAGTGCTTATCTGGCATGTGAATGTCAGAGTAGGCAGTCTGTATATTAACAATACATCCTGAAATGTAGGCAGTGGGTGAACCAGTTCTTGCTTTGATAAATGTTTCCCAATAATTAATGCAGTGTATATGTCTAAAAATGTCTTAGGGTTGCAACAGATTGAAATTTAGATTAGGAAGGGTAATGGTTTTATTGCCAAGGTTTGTTGCCAAAGCTGCGTTTTAACTTCTTTAGTGTCTAAAGGCTGTAAGGACCTTGAGTCAGTGAGATCATCTGAATAGGCTAGTCCAAAATCTTGAGGCAGTTTTGGAGCTGGAGGTTTCTGCAGTTTCTTGCTCCTAAAAATCAATCATTTTCCAGGTGTTTATCAAAATTAATAGTCCGTGAGCTATATGTCCCTCTGTAGACCATAGATAATTAATTGGTCTTTACATTTATTCTTGATATCTAAACTTTCTTTCCTTTCTTGAAAGTGTTAATTGTGTTCTTTTTTGTTTCACCTTCCCCCATATATTTTTTTAAAAAGTCACACCACCATATCACTTCTCCAGATCCTAATCATAAACTCTTACCTAGTTTTGACCCTTGGAATAAGGTTGAACTGTGGGTAAAATGGCTGTAGAATCCTCAGTTTTTCATTTAAATTCTTAGAAAATCTTAAAATATGAATAGCTGCCTAAGGCTAATATTACGAAGAAAAAAACCCAACTTTGCAATGGATGCTTATTTCATGTGCAGGCTTGACAACATTCTTCTTACAATACTTAACCTGAATGCTCCTGAGCCTTTGTAATATTTTTTTTAAAACTGTAATATTTTAAAAAGTATTAACACTCCCAGTCTTCTCAGTTTAAGACAAAGTTTTTTCCTGCCTTTTCTCAGGTCTGAATAAAATTTACCCATTTTTAAATCTCATTTTCCCTCCCCCTTTGCACCAAAGTTTCACAACCTGGCGGCAGAAGAAATGGACAGAAAATGGTTGTTTCCAAATTAACTCTTTTCTAGCCCGAATAGTCACCTCAGTTTCATCACTGCCCTTATTCTATGCTTTGCTAGTGTCATAATACTGACACAAAATAACTTTCTTGGTAACTGGTGTGCATAACCTGTGGGAAATTGCAAACTATTTTCTTATCTCACAAATCATTTGGCTATTCTGATGGTTAACTAAGCAATTATTAAGGGATTATAGAAAGGGGGAATTGGCATCCATGTTAATCTTTTCCCCAATTCAATAATCCTTCTCATCTGGTAAACCATCATCTACAGATTCAGCTTCAGTAAGCCACTCTAAATTATCCATTACATTTAACAGATGTCAGGTTCCCTAGACTCCTGGTGGTATAAACCCAAGGTAGCTAGATACTCAGTTGGATTTGGTTGACTTAATATGTGAAACAGAAAAATCTGTAATAATAACTTTTTATATCCAGATCACAAAAAATGAAAGGGGAGGAAAAAGCACTCGATCCCAAAACTTGCTGCTACTTATATATAGGTCTTCCTATATTATGCTATACTATTATTTGTTTAATCATGATTTATTAAATAAATAACAGGTACATTGGTTGCACAACATGTTAAAAAAAGCAGCTTAAAAACTTGCAATAGTTGGATTCACATAATTTGCCACACCACTGATTGAACTGATGTGTGAAGTCAGCTACAAACTGAGGTTATATTTGTACCACATGTAAATCAAACCAAAGTAATCTCTGTTTCATCAGATAAAATAATGCATTCCTACCATTTCCAAAATTAAGACAATGGCTTTATCTATACATTTACACACAACTGTTGCTTAGTTTGGATATCTCTAACTTGATTTATTCAACTGTGATACATGCAAGTCTTTTGGTTACTCATCTTACTATCTTGATCTGCAATTAATGTAAGAAGTCACTAAGTTTTTCATTTTTGCCCAAGCGAGGAAACCATGTTATTTGCCTGAAAATAACATTGCAGCACTGGTGAAAAGGGCCCAGCAGAGATTATACTACCTGAGACTTCTCAGAAAACAACAACCAAATGAAAAACTGCTGGTGACCTTCTACCGCTGCACCATAGAGAGTATCTTAACTTACTGCACCTCTGTATGGTTTGCCAATTGCACAGTGGCAGGTAGGACAGCACTCCAGAGGGTTAATGTCATTGCCCAGAAGATCATTGGTTGACCTCTCCCATCTTTGGAAGAGCTTTATAGCTCCCACTGCCTTAAGTAAGTTCAAAACATTCTCAAAGATCCATCTCATCCCGGGCAGCCTTTTTTCGAACTATTACCATCTAGCAGATGGTACAGAATAAAAACAAAGACAAACAGTCTGAAAAACAGCTTCTATCCCAGGGCAGCAGCTCTGTTGAATTCTACTGTATAGTGCAGTGTTGGCGTGGTGTTGGGGATTTCAATTCAATGTGTGGGGTGTGAAGGATGTGTGTTTGTGTTTATTTTCATGGTTATGATGTGCACTGAAGATGGTGTTTGATTTCATTGCACGAGGTGCAATGACAATCAAAGTAAAAAGTAAAGAAAAAAAGTAAAGTAAAGTAAAGTAAAGTAAAGTAAAGTAAAGTAAAGTAAAGTAAAGTAAAGTAAAGTAAAGTAAAGTAAGCCATGTTATATCATGATTGGAAATTTAAAACCTTGGCTTGATCCAAAATGAATATCCATAGTTTCCTGATTCAGACAAAACAGGATATTATGCAATGAAAATTTGATCTTGGCTGCTATGTATTATATACATAAGAAAAGGAACAAAAGAACAAACCAATTAATCAGTGGAACAACGTGCCTCCAGAAGTTATGAATGTTCCAACAAATTGTTTCCAAAGTGTTATTCTATATTCTAAAGAGGACTGCTTGTATTGGATGTATGTGTGTTCCACTTAGAAAGCCAATTATTATTATACTTCTTGAAAGAAAATACTTGCTGCATTTAGACAATCAAATTCCATGAAAGGATCCATTGAAATTAACCATATTCAAACCCAGAATCACATTTTTTAAAAAACCCAAAAAAACTCCTCAGTCAGTAGCTTTAGATTAGCTTTGTGCACATTCCTGTACAAATGGATTTCTTCCTTTCAATGATTTGGTAAGTTTAGGCACCATTGTAACTATAATTACAGTTATCATCAAAATATGATTTGATATCTGGGGATTCCTTCACATATCACTGTTTCCAAGTGGAGAACTTCTTTTGCTAGATCAAGACTGTAAGAACGAGTGTATGTTTGTGTGTGTGTGTGTATATATATGTGTGTGAACTTAAAGGCAGAGCATACTATCCAGAACAGATGGTACTTTTTAAAGTACATATTTTTAAATATACACTTTTAAGAAAGGATGCTAGAATTTATTTGCTTTCCAATTCCCTCCCATTTCTTTTTTCTGTCTCATCAAATCCTTTAGATAAATACCTTCTGTTTTGATATCCATATATGTTGTGATTGGAAGGACCAATCCTGTTAGGAACTTTGAATCTGATGACTGTTAGATCGTGGATTGACGTCAGAACCAGGAAACGTTAATCTGATGGGCAAGCCAGTTAATTAGCATGTTGCCTTAATGGGTATAAAAGGACACAGCTGAGCTAGTGCCTTTCGCCAGGAACGAAATGACTGTTTGAATTTCAAAAAGGAGTCCTAACAGTTTTGCTTGCAGTTTTGAATGAGAACGTTACTCCCTTTAGTTTGATTTGATTGTGAAATGACTGTTTGAATTTCAAAAGGGAGTCCTAACAGTTTTGCTTGCAGTTTTGAATGAGAACGTTACTCCCTTTAGTTTGATTTGATTGTGAATGATTGAATTTCAAAGTCCTAACAGTTTGTGAGTTTTGAATGAGACTATCCTTTAATGACTGTTTGAATTTCAAAAGGTTTTGCTTGCAGTCCTAACAGTTTTGTTTTGCTTGCAGTTTCCTTTAGAATTGTGAAATGAGAATTTTGAATTACTCCCTTTAGTTTGATTTGCAGGACCGGCCTGAACCTTCAACCTCCTCTGCTTCTCAATCAGGTTATCAGCTGGGAACGGCTGACAATGAGGAACTTATGGAGACTTCAGGTGAAGATAATAATTTAGATGATTGCTGGGTGGATGTCAGAAGCAGGCGTCTCCTTACGAGAAGAAACCAACGGGAGCACAGGAGGAGGGCAGATCAGTAATTAGACTAATTAGCTGCTGCTCTATAAAAGGTGAGAGATGACTTTGCACTTTGTCCGGAACAAAGTGTTCGTTTGCAAGGAGAACCGAAGATTTTGGCTTGGAGGATTTAAACCTGAAATATCTTGTTGGGACTTGGATTTATTTCGTTGGAACTATTAACTTGGACTATCTTGTGGAGGCTATCTACAGCTGTTATCAGTGAAGATTCCTGTTTGCTGCCTTTATTTGCGAGGACTGCTGCTTTCAGCCTTATCTGTTTATTTTGGAAGGTGGGACATAACACATATATATTTGAAGCATTTAGGTATTTTATAAGTGTTGGTTACATGACAAACATGGTTTGGGGAAATAATATGAATACACTCATAATGGTTGTATATGAAAGACAGACAAATGCAAGAAACAATATAGTTCACTCCCAATCAGCTACTTCTCCCTCTCCCAAAGGAGAAGCAATGACTATGATAGCACAAGCAATCCTGAAAACTAGAGGTAGGGGTTCTGGCAAAAGAAGAGAGCTTTGGAAAATCCCCTCGAGTATATTGCTCAACACGAACATCTGTTCTGCAAGAGCCTTAGACAGAACCCACATAAAAAACCTGGATATCCAACATATGGCTCTGACAAGAACTGAAAGGCAGCCAACAGTTTTGCAGCAGCCACTTGAAGCTGGCATGAAGAAAAGTCTAATGTGGCTGTGATTGACACTGCAGTTCAAGGCACCACCGAGCTAGGTTAGGAGAAGATTAATACGCACAACATTGGCTTGCTATCCATGTGGCTGCTGGGAACAACAAAGATCTCTAGATGGCATTCAACCAAGAAGCTTGGAGATTGCTAACCAGCAAATGGAGTTAATTTAAAGCAGGACTAGAGGCCAGCTCATCTTTCTGCCTGCAGACACGGTCTAAAATATGGAGGATCCTGTCAAAAATAGAGATGTACTTTTTCCCACCTTACTGGGAAACCATCCATTTATACAATGACAGCATGAAACAAAAGCTATGGCTGTTTTGAAGGAATGGACTTTTGGGAGCTTCCTTATCTTTTATTTCAGCACAGAAGTGATGAAATAAAACTGAAACGATCACATTGAAACAGAGACAATCACAAAGGAAGACAAATTACCTTCTAAGTATGGATATTTACGGGGTATGCCAGCAGCAGAGAGTGCTGTCTTGACAATGTGCACATGTGAACTGATGTTTGTGATTCAAAGGAATCTTTTTTAGAAATGAAACTCAAGACTCCAAGTTGTCTCACAGATTATAATGTAATTTGATTTTTAACAGGTCCAAGTTTTTCTACTGTAGAATGGGATGGCTTAAGATTGGTTGTAGCTCACTAGGACAGCAATTCTGTGAAATAACACCATTCTCCCCTGGTCATGATTTAGTACATGGCATCTATGACACCAGCATAAATCCCAAACATGGCCATTAGTTCTAAAAGGAGAACTCTTCACAGGACTGTAGAAAGAGATCCTGGTGCTTGACCTTGCAAACCTAAGTCAGTTTAATCTTCTGAAAGGAACAAGGACAGAAATATTGAATAATAGGCAATTTCCAAATCTACATGTTCCCCAGAAACTGAAATAATGTAAGGTTTAGAAACCACAATATATTTATTGTCTCCCATATCTTCATTCAGTAAAACACTATAATGGAATGGAGAAGAACTGGAACTAGGTGACTATAGTCCTCTGTGAAGCTCTATTGCAAGGTTGATACATATTCTTGGAGGGACTCCTACATTAATAGTTGTAAAGTATTTTCAAGAAGATGTGAAATACTAAGAGTTTTAAGGGCACAGTGGCCGAGCGGTTAAGATGCTGAGCGTGTTGACTGAAGTTCAGTCGCAAGTACTGCATGACGGGTGAGCTCTCATTCTTGTCCCAACCTAGCAATTTAAAAGCATGCAAATGTGAGTAGACAAATAGGTACCACTTCATTGGGAAGGTTACAGCATCCCATATATTTCAGCATATAGTCATGCTGCTCGGATGACCATGGAAGCATCTTCAGGCAACACTCGCTCTCAGCTAGGAAATAAAGATGAGCACCGCCCCCTAGAATCAGTCATGACTGGATAGGGGAAACATTTACTTTTTTTTTAAAAAAAAGAAAGTTTTTATGGAATGATCACTCTTTGATTTTCCTTGTCAAAATTATTGCTTTTACTTGAAGACTGAGGTTTTAATGCTCTTCATTTTCAAGTAAACCACTGTGTATTTATTTTGACTTTACTGCTTTCTGTAATGGAAGGATTTGAAAAAAAAAAACCATTATGAACACAATTGTAAAGCTATTATCTTGCCCCTTTAATTTATTGGAAGTCCTAACTTTGTTTTTAGTTACAATTCATTTGGTATCCCAGATACAGGTACAGCAACAGACAAACAGTGCCTGCAGGCCTCTATATTCTCTCATCTCATGAAGTGGGCAGCAGTGAGCAGATTCTCAATGAATTACTGAAAACTATGCAGCAAATAAGGTGATCTGAATGTTATTTTTATTCACACCTAAGTATGAATATTTGGCAAAATAGTGGATAGTATGGAATAAGTTGGAATACCCTCATTTAATAAGTCATTATGGTTAGATTTTAAAAAATCCTATTCATCCAAATATAATATAGGCTGGCTTTCCAATTCTTTATGTTGGAAGTGCAAAATATAACCAACTAGCCTTTTGACAAACCAGGAACTCTGCTGCCTGCCTGGATCCCTATCTGAGTCTCTCAATCTAACTCAGACATTGAAGTTCCTCCACTTGAAGGTGTTCAGTGGAGTTCGATCTCATGGCCTGGAAGCTGGATCAGGGAAAGCCACGGGTTGTATATAGTCCATGACAACCATGGATTTGTCCCAATAATCTCAAAACACATTAGAGGACATATGTCAGGGCAGTTGCTTCAGGGCAGTTTTGTTGTGATCTGAATCTAACGAGCATTATATCTAGCCCACTGTTGTGGTTAGATCACCTTCTAGTTCAATTAAAATTGATGTTCAAAAGGGAACCTAACTGAACATGGGGACAAGCAAAAGTTCAAGACATCATGAAAAAGGGGAAACCTTTCCTTTTTTACTTCCCCTACTTTATTGCACTGATATAACATCAGCAACAGTATACAGATGTATTGTTAATAACATTACCTTTTTTTTCTATGGACTTTTTTGTTTGAGTTTACCTTACACTTTGGTTATATCTGGTTTAGCCGGTTGTTATTTGGTTACTGTTTTCTTTTTATTTATTATGCCATTGTTTTTTTAAACTTTTTTAAAGGCATAATGTGGTTGTTTTGGTTTGGCTAATACAACATAGCTGCTATAGATATAATACTCTATCGTCCAGTCAATATAGTTTATTCAAATCACATGAAGTTTCACATGAAGGTAACATGGTTACTAACAACTAGATTGCTCCAGAAATTAATTAATACAACTTAAAGAAATCTTTACCAAATGATACCAAATTCTGCCTGGTTTTTGCCTTGAAAAGTTTGGTTGAAGTTAAATAAAGCTGCTACTGAATGTATTAGGAATGGTAACACATGTGGGAGACTAAATGGAATGCTTACTAAATGTTTCTTTTGTCAACCATAAAATCTCTTCCAAATGAGTATTCAACAATTCTGCTGCTTTGATAAGCACCTTTGGGACACTAAAATTTTACTATAGTTGCAGCTGTTATAACCCCCATAAGCCATTCTGCCAGACAGCACTGGCTGAAACAAGCAATGCTCAGCAATGTTCAATGGCATCGCTGATCTGTTGAGAGCAGCAGATACACCATATATGGATCTGTTACTGGCACAGATCCCAAAATGCTCATGGGCTCTGCAAGTTCATGAAGATAGTTCCCTTGTGCAGCAGGCTAACAGTGAACAATTTGGAAAAAAAAAGGCAACAACATACAAGAAGAGAAGAAAGAGTTTGGTCTTGTTCATTAGCCAGGTATCTGACCAGTGATTCAGCAAAAGCAATTTTAGCCTGATGAGAGCTGCCAGGCTCAATTGTTAGTTTTCAAACAAAGAGAGAAATAAGGTATGGTATGGTATGGTGTGGTGTGGTGTGGTGTGGTGTGGTATGGTATGGTATGGTATGGCATGGCATGGCATGGCATGTGGACTAGTGGTGCCAATGGATGATTTCAGAAATAACTTCCTTTGTAAACTCCTTGGCTGTTGTCTGTAATTTAATTCACTGAATGATCATGAACAAATATAGACCTCTCTCAAAACCCAAACAAATGATCTGACATATATATCAAAGAGCTAATCTTTGGTAGACTTCTCAAATTGATCTAAAAATGAGGGTGTCAGCAACCTTATCTCTACTAAAGAATGATTAATGAGCAGCAGTGACCTAATGTGCCAAGAATATTCATCAGTACGCAAGGATAAGGCAAGAATCCAGCAAATACAACGTTAAGAGGTACAAGTGACAGGACCAGTTTATTTTTATTGGAGATAACCAATTAAGAATGCCTATCTCCAAATAAAGCAGTGATTTTCCTATACAAATGTCATGAGAGTGCTTGCTGGTTTGCTGATTCAGCCCCTGGAGTATAAGCTAGATAAGGGGCCAATATACCAGAAACAGCTCAAAGCACATTTGATGGGCATCTACTCAAGGAAGACTATCGAAGATAGAAATAGCAGAAAGGCTGCTGTGAATTCCAGATTCTGAAACATCACTTCCCAGGAGAAGCTACATTATTGTGTGCAAGGAATAGTTAAATGGTCTGCCCAGGAAAGTAACCAGGGAATGGCCTTTTAAGTGAAAGCACTATTCTTGGGCTACCCTCCTCATAGTGAGGCTTACTTAGTGCCTAATATTACCATCAGTCAGAAGTGTTTTATAATAATATACAAGTTAATCATTTTATTTTTCCCATGGAGGATCACTGACAAATTGATTGGGAAAGACATTGGCAGTAATTGATAATGATAAATTTATTGTTTAATCATTAAATACTACATAGAATATTTTGAATGCTTCTTAAACAGAATTAATAATTCCATAGAACAAAATTCAAATGAGGCATTATCTTACAAGTTCTACTGATAAGATTGTTAAGAACTGTAACTGATATAAAGTTTTCCTAGAACAGACCAGTGGGCCCAATTAGCCCCCTGCCCCCAGTAGCCAGCCATGAAGCTCATGTGTATAAATGAAGAAGCAGCCATCCTGCATGGAAAGTTCCTCATCAACCATATTTAGAACATGAACGGTCATATCATTAGATACATACCTAGAATGGCAAGTAGGAGCATGTCATGAAAATCAAAAGACTAAATGATCATATTTCCAGACTTAGAAAAATAAAAACATTTAAGGCACAATATACCAATAACCAAGGGAGCTGAATATTCAATTTCCATGCCATTCCTTACTATCCATTATTTTCACGTTCTATTTTATCTCATTTATAATTAGGAGAGAACACCTACTGTATATATTTAAGGCATGATCTCAAATAATCATCAATATTCAAAATACATCTCTTAGCAGATTTCATTGCCTCCAGTCATTTATTCCATTCTCCAAGAAATTGCAAAAATTGGATTACTAATCTTTGATGCACAGTAAAAAAATAATTTATGAGGACTATCAATGCAGGTCAATTGGCAATTAAGCAAATGAATAGTGTATGAATTATCTGTATAAATAAGTTTGATCAATGGCAGGAGGATTTGCAGAACTTGATTTTATTTTTTTTCATTATTCTTTTAACTAAATAAATCTTACAGAAACAGATTATCTAAATGTTTGTGATAGTATCAGTCTGGCATTGACATCATCAGAATGTCTTTCTGATCCTTCTGTATCTGGCCTACAACTAGATACAGGTACTAGGTACACCTGATGCTGCTTTGATTCTGAGCCAACACAAAACCAGTCAGATTTCTTTATACCAGCTTTTAAACTAATAATTCTCTGAGTATATAACTTGACCCATATAAAGGCTGCATGATTATTTTCTGGTGCTTTTTCTGATGTTTTTTCTCTAAGTTAAAAACACATCGCTATTATTATATGTTATACAGTTTCTCTGAAAAGCTCTTTCTTTTCCTAAATGTTATTCCTAAATTCTATTCTCAAAGCCATATTTTTCTGCATGTCAATATTATTAAAACTGATAGAATGTGCTACCTGGTTCAGTATTAACTGCTGGTGAGTATTTTTGTTTCCACTGTACAGGGTAAAAGAGGTGGACTTCAATTAGAAGCACTGCTTTAATGTAAAAGAAAAAAAAAGAATCTGTTCCATCTTTTAATGATCTTTTAATTCATTAACCATGCCAGATTATTCTAAAAAGAAGATGGAATTATCTCCATGTATCTTACAAGATACAAAATTGTAATCAGGAGTAGTGCCATTCTATACCTTTCTAAACAATTCAGAAGCAGAGCCCTCCTACTACTTGATAAAATTTGTCATTTGCATAATGCATCTTGATTGCAAAATGCTGCTATCTTTGACAAACAATGTAAGTATGACACTACCGCAGCCATTACTCTTTGTGGAGTTTTTTTTACTAATGACTTGTTTACCCTACTGACAATCACAGCTAGACAATATCCCCTCCTCCCACAAAAAACCTTTTTCTGTCAGATTTAAGACATGGCTGACAAAAGCTAATCCAGGAGAGAAATGATGGTGAATCTACCTTTATATACTGTAATGGCAAAGCATTTCAGGGAGGATGAAGCTGATCCAGTGATGACAATCTGAATATCCAACAGCAAGAACTAATCATATACTTCAGCCATCAAGCATCGCTTACCAACATATTCAGAGAGGAACACAACAAAGAATGGAGTGACCAGGTCATTAATCCCTTGCACGTAGCCGCTGGCAGGGTGTCGGATGGCCCAGATAAACAGGATTCGTTCAAAGATCTAGAGAGGAAGAAGGAAAGCCAGGTGCTTGAGTTAGCCATGCCCAAGGAAAGAGGAAGAAGGAGAAAGCCTGAACAAGAGCAGGTGAGGAAGAGGTTGTGATAAGAGTTAGAAATGCATAGTGACTAAAGAAATAGACAGGCTTGAGGTTCTTAGCAGCAAAAGAAGATTCAGCAGGATGCCATGTGTAGAAGCCAGCAGTAATCCAGAATAATCATAGATGAATATTCTGCTCTGAAAAGAGTTTATCTATCCTTTTGCATTGTCTATGATTACAAGCTGAGGGGATTACCAGGCTTCACTTCCTCCAAGGTCACATGTTCATGGGTGGAATCCTGAGGTTGTTTCAACCCAGATCCATAGCCATTGGAAGAAAGAAGCAAGCTCTGGAGAAGATCAGATACCTTCTCAACTTTTTAAACCTTTCCTTACAAAATTCAGAGTTGCTTCTTTTTAAGAAGAGGGAAAAAAAAACACTGGCCAATTAAGCCTCACGCCTGCTTATTTGTTCAAATATTTCAGTCAAAGGGAACAAAAGACACCAGATTGGCAGTACTGTCATTAATGTGAACTATGATTAAGCAAATGGTTGTAAACTGAGGACCATCTTTAACTGATATCTTTCAAATGGATGTTTCATAACAAGTTTAATGAATGTCACGCCTAGTTCAAAAGAGCAGGTAACAAAAGATGGAGGGGGGGAAGGACTATTGGACATCCCGGAGAATACAAAATTTTGGGCTTAATTCACAAGTATTCTGATGTGGATTAAGGCAATTTCCTGTTGTTCTAGTCCAACATGTCTCCTACCTCTGTTATGTAAGAGTCTTTCCAAAGTCACTATCATATATTTTGTAGATGCTCTTATATCTACTGTTCAAAGTTCCTCATTTTCTGCAATGAGGCTTCTTGCTTATGGATTAATATAGGCAACAAAAGGCCTTCTCACAATTATCTGGTATGGCTGAAATTCATGAACTTTAGGATGAGGCTACTGCTAATATGTACACAGCAGCCCCCAAACACACTGTCAAGTTCAATAAATCACTTCTGCAGAATCAGCAAGGCCTGACAGACCATACATTGCAGCTCTTTGACAGAGGCGCTCTAGATTCTCTTGTTTCCTTCAAATATAAGAATAGGACTCAGAATTGAGGCCCCTGATACGTTTTCTAGTTGCATACCAGATTCAGAAACATTAACCCCAGCATGCTTCAAGTCCTCATGATGATTTCTGTAATTGAGAGAACTAGCATTCTCCAGAATATAAGTTGTTTACACTTCATGAAACATTAATAATAAATAAATAGCTTCTCTGTTACATTTGCATCCACAATGACTGAATTTAGTAGACAAGCAACTGAAATCTGTTGATTCGAGAATACAAAATCTTGATGGAGGCATTTATTGCTCATTGTAGGAAATGTGTCATGGCAGAACAATATAAGCAATATCTCAGTGCCCTTGGTATAAATTTCCTGACCAGTTTTCCTTTCAAGAGTCTGCACAGATTATTTTATAACTTTCAGGTTAGTCAGCAATGGCATTTAACATAATTGTGACAGATAGCTCTCATTAATCATAATTTGATCATGGCCATTTGTTTTGCAGCACTACCTATATTAATAGTTAAGTATTCTAGCTCTTAAGCTGATCAAAGCTTTTAAACAGTATGCACAGGCCCTTGTCTACTACAAGGAGAAAAGGGGCATACACCAGAAAACAAGCCATGACAATGTGCATGTTCATTTCAAGGCCAACAGCACAGGACCTTGTTAAGTATTTATTTATGCTCCATAAACTTGAAGAACTGAATCAATCTATTATGGTTTTAGACAGACCTTGCTTTAATAATCATAAATTCCCACACCCAATCAATGCTGACTCCTAAATATCAAAACCCCCATCTCTGCTATACATAAGAGCTAGAAATGGATTAAGATCACTTAAGCTTGACTGAAACAGCATGATTTAAAGGCATCAGTAAATAATCAGTAGAATCAGACTGGTCAAAGCTACAATGATTTATATCTTATAACATGTTTAGTTATTAATATTTTGAATTCAATTAATCTAGCCAGAGGTCTGCCATTTAAAACTCTACTAAGATAGTTTATGTTCTTAGGCAAGTCACCTCATTGGTACAATATGGACTTAATGCAGTTTTGCTGCTGATATACATTGAGGACACTTAAGAGTCAGAGATTATTCCTTCATGAAGTCACTCGTTTCTGTTAAAGAGTTTCTAAAAATAATGACTTAATTTCTAGAGCCTTATCACTAGAGAGCATCTAGAAAGCCCACACAGACTCCTACCTTTTACTCATAGTAACTTCCTAGATACTAGTAGTATCCTCAGAAGACTTATTCTGGGTACTTATCACTAACAGAAGGATGGAAAATGCCTGGATAAATGGATTACTTGGTTTTCATGCGTTGATTTGAACAGACAGATAATATCGTAACATTGTACCCTTGCAACTAACTAAATATAACTGTGCATAGGAAAAACACTTTATCCTATGTAGTGCATTCTAAAAAATTTAAAAAATATGAAGAAGTTGCATCTGTTTCTGTTGAAAGTTTGTAATTTCATGCAATATTTAAATATATGGATTTGTAGGAAAAGTCCATAATTAGACAGTATTGAAGCTACTAGGCTGCAGATTGAAATGTTAGTCCTGTATATTTCTTCTTGTTGATTTGGCTGCAACATCTAGTAATATATCATATATAATGCAATGCCATTGTGTTACAAATGTCTCTATTCCCACAGCAATGGCTGGTAAAATAAAGGGAAACAGAATGCAACATGATCCTATCCACTTATATTAATACATATCCCTAAGAAAAAGAGGCAGGGAAATATTTATTTGGTGGCAGTGTACATTCTTTCATAATTTCATAATGATTTTTGCATTTCCCAAATGGTGCGCTTAGGTAGAATACTGATAAAACATTCCTGCAAAAATAAGTGTGCCTGCATGATTCGTTTATATTGCATTTTGGAAATGCAGTATATAATACTACATAGCCACCTAATTTTTAGAATGAAAAGAAAATACTTAAAAGTGGGATATGGAGATATATATATATATATATATATATGGCATTCAGCTTTGTTCGGGTACTTTCCCACGTCATTGTAGTTGTGCTTTTAAAGTTGTAGCAAAGCAGAAGCCTGATGATGGCAGATGAGATTCTACCGAAACGTTGCTACAACTTTAAAAGCACGAAATACCCGAACAAAGCTGAATGCCATACATGTAAGTACCCGCGAAAACTTAAGAATGAATATATATATATATATATATCTATATATATATATATATATCTATATGAAATGCCCTTGAATAGTACAAGGCAGTTAACCCTAGAACATTGTTTCTTGACCTTGGCAAGTTTATGATGTTGGGCTTCAATTCCCAGAATTCCTCAGCAAGCTGGAAGTTGAAGTTACACATCTTAAAACAGTACTCAGAAAATCAGTAATAATTAGACAAAACAGTAAGCATCCTTGATCACCAACATCAAGGCTTATCGGGGCTGGGGGTGGGAAACTTCTCACCTCTTGAACTAATGGTTGCTGGAACAGAGGGATGAGGGGATTTGTCCGTGGAATGTCTATATGGATCTGAAAATGATTTTTAAGAAAATAAAAAGATATTAAAGACTGCAAACAAATCTTGCAATCTGCAAATATAAGGCAATATTTCTATGTCCTAATCTAAAGAGAAGATAGAATGGTATCGCTGATTCAGAGGACCAACATTATAGCATGTTCTTGCGCATCCCACTAAACAGAGCTGATGACTCAAGCATATATGTTAATGATCCAGCACAAACTATGCAAGCCTTGCACGAATGATCCCTTCAAAAGACTACCCTAAAAGACCTAGGTAAAAGACCCTCTGGGTCAAGAATGCCTGCAACTTTTGGAACCCGCCCAGGCAACAGGTGCACCAGCCTGGTGGTTATGAGTTCCAGAGATCAGTTTTGTAGGCAGCATAAGGGGAACTTTCCTCCCAGCAAAAAAGCAACCAGCCCACACTGTCAATGGCAGGAAGAATACAGTATTATAAAGCTGCTTCAACAGGAAGGATTAGGGAAGTCTTGTGTAGCTTTTTCTTTTCTTTCCAGTGAAGCAACTCCAGTGGCTCTCTCTCTGGAAAGAAGTGGAAGAAAGCATCTTATTTCCTAGAGCAAGGTGTGTTGGAGACTAGATCTTCCCTCCCCTTCCCTCAAGCATGCTTAAAGTTGTGGATTTCCCCAAAAGTACTGACCTGCAAGCAAGTTCCTAGAGAATGAACAGAGTTTTTTTGTACATACATACATTTATGTGTCTGCTGGGTATATATGTATATCTGGAATGTATGGTCTTCAATATCTGACATAACTCTAAAAGGCAAAAATGCTATCTATTGCTGTTCTAGGATCATTAGTCAGATCACTTCCATGCCTGCTGGTTTTGGCAACAAATAACACCTAGGAAGTGTATATTATTATCTGCTATATTATTACCAATGTTAATTTGGGAATCTGGAATGGGAAGACCCATTTGACTACAGAACTCACTGAGTGACTTGCCCAGATTGTCTCAACCAATCTGTCTCACATGGCTACTGTTCTGCAGGTAAATTCCCTCACTTTTTAAAAACATGCTCAGAAAAGGTGGGAATATAAATGCAAAGAACCGTAACTAAACAAATAATGGACAGAACTACCTGCAAATTGATAAGGGGCCAAGCTCAATCTAGAGATGAGAAGTCTGAGTACCTGCCGATAAGTATCTTGATGGTGTTCCTCATTTCTGGAGTCATAATACTGTTCAATGAAGCCAAAATACTCTTCTCGTTTTCGTTGTAAAGTCAGCTTCCTTCGTTCCATATTGGCAGGGAGATAACCCTATAGAAGACAAACTCTGTCAAGTCAAAATTCTTCCACTGTGTTCCACATTCCTATCCAATTTTCACTCCAACCTGCCCAATGCTAGCCCGCAAGAAAATATTTTAGGAAAGGATATAGGATTTAACAAGAGTCCAACAAAAGGTTGTAGAACCAAAAGTTTGAAAAATGCAGCTTCTTCTAATCAAGTTCTCCTTTGGGGGATGAAACTGCAACTCTCAACATTTTTCCTTGCATAAAATGCTTAAAAGCATTGGAGACAGTCATACTTTGGAATCTACAATTCCAGCATCACATAAAGATTTCTTGGGAGTAAGGCTTTTTGGAGGTCAGAAATACTGTTGTCCTGTAACTTCTCTCATTTTCTCTACCGAGACTGACTTTGGAATTCATTGGCATCCTTGCTTTTTCATGGCA
The DNA here is from genome assembly GCF_049901715.1 of Pseudonaja textilis. Taxonomy (NCBI): domain Eukaryota; kingdom Metazoa; phylum Chordata; class Lepidosauria; order Squamata; family Elapidae; genus Pseudonaja; species Pseudonaja textilis. Next base: position 50,701,070 of record NC_141992.1, on the reverse strand, counting down.
TAACTAATATAACATATGGGCTATTTTTATTTCTAAATCAGTTTTTACAAACCTAAGCATAAAATGTACTGTTCTCCCATGCTACAGTGTCATACTCCTCTCAAGAGATCCCAGGCAGCTTGGTTAAGAAAGACTTGGGCTAAAAATCCAACCAGGAGCTGTGTTTGCCTGGAGCCCAGGTTATGCATCTTGGATACATTTTCATTATGTAGATGACACAAGTTGTCCTAGGTCAGAGGATGCAGCACTCACTGATAAAAGTCGCCAAGTCACAGGACGAACCTCTTTGGGGACACCAGGCCAGCTGCATTTCCTCAATTCATCTGCAAAGGGACAACAGTGAATTTATTTATATTAACTTTTTTGGCATTTTTAAAGATGGCAGAAAGAATATACTTTGCCCCCCCTCTGGGTAAGTAACTTTCTGCTTAGATATGTACGGCAATGGTGACTATGTTTCTTTTTATTTTAATTCTTTGAAATTTAAAATTGGATTTAAAATATTCATGCAAACAAAATAATAAATCAAATATAATCATTGGGACTCTGTAAAGATCTACAACTGTACTGCTTTAGTCCTCATACAATCCCTGTTTGATCTCCTTCAAGATTATCACATTAACATTCTTGGTTAACTTGGCTAGGGATTATCTCACACTGGAATCTCATGTTACACAGGGACATTTATGGTAACCCAAACAGGCCTGCGTCACAACAGGAGGAATGTGGTTGTTTTATTTATTAGTTCTAGAAACCACAAAAGTTTCCTGGGGTACTTTGATCGACCCAACACCTGGACTCACCTAGATCTGTGTTTTGGCTGGACAGAAGCTGCCGGAATTTTTCCAAGCGAGTTTTCTCACGCACCGTCATGGGAGGAGCCCCAGAAGCATTTTGGTCAGAGATGCGAGCGACAAGTGGAATGATGGGTCGGAGTGGGAGGGATTGCTGTTTGTGGAGGGAGTTGCGCATACAGGCATCCTCTAAAAGAGTTTAAAGAGGTCCATCAGGAGTATACTGGGCAGCAGCAAACACTGGAGCTTCCAGAATCCATTGTTTTCTTCATGCCTCCAGAATCCCCAATTCCAGGAAGGCTTCCACACCTTTAAACACACACATGGCAAGGAAAGTCTCCATACCCGTGAATTTTCTCTCCCATCACTGAATGATGGCAGGAGCTTCACATGTTGAACTGTTTCCTGCCATGCTGTTATTAAACAGGTACGCAAAGAACTTGAAGATTAGTCAAGATAAACCAGGAACCGATCCACTCCTGCTGACCAAGTTATCAAACTGTTTTGCTTCATTCATCACCAAGAACCCCTGCACAGCAATATCCTGAGATTTTACAATTTTCACTATGCTTGACATAACTCTTAAAGAAAGTGCAGAGATCCAGTGATTGCAATGGTAAAAGTAGAATGTTCTATTGTTAGCAATTTAGATGGATGGCTCTTAAACCATGTTCACTAATATCAAGATTACCTGGCCTGTCCATCAACATTATATAAAGCCAGTGCTCTCTCAACTCTCCTTCCATCATCTCCACCTGTTCAATCCCTTCCATCCGTTTCCAGATTTCAGGCTCTTTCATTCCTTCTTCCTTCAGCACGCTAAACAAAAAAATCAACTGCACAGAAGAGGAAGCACCACACCTCAAAGGCAATCTACCACCCTAACTTCCTCTATACTTCAATACTAAAAAGCCAAACAATTACCAGAAAAGAAATAGAATGTGGCATGGGCTTTGATGCCATCTGGTGGTAGCTTTTGCAATCAGATGGCTACTTTTTCAAAACCCAGAAAGCAGAATCTACTTTGCTCATTGCAGCATGCAAAATAAGGCATGCATTAATTTAATTGTTTGATTAATATTTGGAGTGTACAATTTCTGGCTTGAGGATGCCATTAGGCTTTGTGGCAGAACCCGTTTCAAGGGGAATTTCAGGGACTCTGCAAGGTGAAATGGGTATCTCTAGAGTGGTGGGGGGGTCAAATTGGTGGCCTGTGGGCCGGAGGTGTTATGCGCAGGCCATGCCCACCCCAGCTCCACAAATGGGGAAAACATGGCGAAACGCCACATGACGGCAACGTGACGCTGCAAGTTTGACACCTGTGCGCTAGTGTACCTGTAAAGATTAAGGTACTGATTTCATCCTCTGAATTTTCCTAAAGTCCAAAGCCGCCAAAGAAGCTGTCATAACATTTTGGTCACTTGGGGAGTGGAACACAAAAAGAACTCTGGCAAGGGTGCATGATGACTTCAGGCTGTGCATTTTACACTCATATCTCACATGCAATATCAAAATTTTGAGGTCAAAACTCTAAGTTCTTCCCAAAAGTTTCAAAACATTTTTTGAGTACCAGTTCACTAACCAAAAGGCCTTTATTTACAGAAAGAGCAGACTCATCCTCTCCCAACCTCCAATAAACATGCGATGGCTATGCTTGATATCAGTTACTAAGAATGACTAACAGATACACTAACCACTGCTCATAAGAGTGTATCAGATCTATGTGTGCTCTGCAAAGGAACAAACTTTTACAATAAACCATTATAATTTTACTGGTTAGTAAAGCCAAGATCTACCAACTACAGTTCATAATCAGATCCCAGGATTCACCTTGTCTAGTACCCAAATATATTTTGTAACCAAAGTCCATAAATAAATACAAAATTCAAGGAATTGTTTATATATCTGCATCAATGTATTCTGTTTCTGATAAATATGGGGCAAAATAAAAAGTTTTTAAAAAAGCATGAAAGTCTTGTTTCCTGGGATACTGTACTTAGCTAGTCACCAGCTTTCAAGATTTCATCGGGAATTAACCACACACATAAAAGGCTATTTCTTCATCCATAAGGAAAAAAATGCATTTCTTGGCTAAAACAGATTGAAGGTTTTAAGAATATTCCATTCTGCGTTTGCCTACATTCTGCGTTTGCCTACAAATGCAGCATTTGTACAGAACTGCAGTGTTCACTCTCACAAATGTGATGGGAATACACTGGAAAAAAAGCCAAGAGTCACAAGCAACATACCAGGTCCTCTGGATAGCTGGGCCTCACTATTGGATTTGATGACTTTACAATTGATTGGTGCATCACTAAGAGCTGCCTGGGGCCACTCAGGTTTCATACGCAGCCTGCTGTGATTTTCCAGAACTTGTGCTGCTGTGGCTTTGGCCACTTTAGAGTTCAATGTTTGGAAAGATGAGAAATCTTCATCTTCATCATCCCCAATATCCCACGCATCACTGGTGTCCCGAGCAAACTCATGAAAACTGCTGGCCTTCTTATTTTTCATAGATAGCGTATTGATCTTGGAGCGTTCCTTGATGAAGCTAAAAAAAAAAAGTAAAGTGACACACTGTATTGAAAATTGCACTCAGTTGTGATATACAAAATTTCCTTGCCTATGATCATCTTTATTCATCATTTTCATTTAATGTATCCGTCGCTCTCCCTCCATCCCACGGTTTCCTACCTTCCCTTTCAATGAGCCAAAGAACAAAGAATGGAAAATAATGTTAGGCAATCTTCACCAAATACAAATTTTAAATTCTAAGCCAGAACTTTATAGACTGAGCAGACAAGAAGCAAAATATTTCTGCCTAAGTCCATGATGTAAAGCGCTATCCATGAAAACTCCTGTGTGATAAGCAAAGTAAAACTATGGTTTTATGTTATGTAAGTAGAATACTAAAGTATAAACCACACATATATAAGACATGTGAAAATAGAAATGTTAATATACTACTGCCTAAAATAACATGCATATTGAATAAAGACACAATTAATCCTTTGTTTGAACAACACTGTTAACTTTCACTTGCTTTATTTTCAGTTATATGAATCATAATCCTAGCATCAAATAACCCAGAATAAAGTCTTTGTCTATTTAGACCAAGAAACCTAAATGAATTCTAAGAAAGTAAGGCAGATCAAATGGAATTTAAAATGCAAAAAACGGAATTTCTTTTAGAATACATCAGGAATCCCTACCAATAATCCAAAGCAAATGATGGTACTGAACCCCCATTAGTTCCACTAATCTTTGCTTAAAAAAAAAAAGAGGAGGCAAAGGGACTTCACATGTACTTTTCCAGCCATAAATTTTTAATACAAAATGATGTTAACTAAACTGACAAGTGGAAGTAAATTCGAAATAGTTGCATAATAATCCAGAAGTCAGGTGTCAATAACAGGAACAAAAAACTACCAAATTTAGCCAATCACTGTACAAAGACCAACATAAAAGGAGAAACGTATCACTGACACTGATTTCTAGGTAGTGTTTCTCGACCTTAGCTAGCATGGCTGGCTGGGGAGTTCTGGGAATTGAAGTCCACCCATCTTCAACTGGCCAAGGTTGAGAAATATTGCTCTAGGATAAAAATGATTTTTCCCTCTGAAATTCTCAACCATCTTTCCTCACTCTAGGCTTTATTATTTAAGGATTAAAATGAATGTGTTAAATCAATGGATCACAGCCTATAGTCTGAGAAGGTTATGCATATTGTCTCCATTGAAAATTCCAAAACAAAAGTGGTTAAATCCCTTGTTTAAAATATAAATTTTAGTAAGAATTTTTCATACAATGAAATATAAATCCAAAGAAAAAGAAATAGAAAAAAGAAAAGTTACAAGGAACAAAAGTAACAAAGACAGAAAGAGAAACAAAGGTGAAGAAATAAATGACTTCTGATCTTTTCAACAGTTATTTACAAAGTTATTATCCCTCCTCCCACCTGAATGGTACACTAATAACTTAGATAGATATATAGATCTATATTATCATCGTTCATATAGTAATAAATAATGTACAGTCTAAATTCAATGACTCCAATACAACCGCTTCAAAGTTCATAGCTAATATTCTTGAAATAATCATCCTTATCCTGATTGACACTAAAATTGGCCTATGCATGTCTTTGGCCTTCTTAAATCCTACCTGACCCTTTCCCTCATGGAAGCAGAGATAAGGATTTATAATAGATGACTTAATGTTGTATAGTTCATAATATAAAGGCAATAGGTTAAGTGATATCGGTGTGAATGAATATAGCTTAAGGATAGCCAAAAGTAAAAAACAAACAAACACAAAAGTAAATCAGCATAGAATGTTTATATTTATGAAATGAATATTTCAAATTTCCTCATACAATCATATTCACTATTTAAATGTGACACCTCTTTAACAATCTAGTTAATGCTTAATTCATTTAAACATAAATACAAATTCAAGTCTGAAATTTTGTAGGATTTCTCCTTTCTACTCTTTCGTTTGTAAAAATTCAGCCTCTTCTTGCCAAATAAAACCAAAGGATAAGAAAATCTCTCTCTGGGGAAAATGCTACTCTTGTACAAAATCCCCACACACCTATTTATATAAGAATTGCCAAACTTCATCTCCTTAAAAGGAACTACTAGGTCTGCAAATTTGATGTTAAACAACAATCAAGTAATAACTGTGTTGATTTCCAAATGATGATAATTAATGGAGACATAATATCCCCTATTTCCAAATTAAGATCAACAGCTGGAACCAAATTGAATCAGGTATCTCTGAAACAGACCAAGCAAAACTGGACTGCTTCGAAATGTCTAAATCAATATTTCAATCAAATATTTTGATTAGTCTAATATATCCCTTTACATTCCTCATATTACTTGCACCTAGAAACAATCATGCAAAGCAGACTGACACTAAAACTGCACTTTGTATGTCATTGCCCTTTTGAAACCCCACCTGTTCCTCTCCCTTTACAAATTAGCATAGAATTGTTTCCTGTCTCAGTGAGGGCAATGATTATGAAGGAGATGTAACATCCCATAATGACTTAATAGTTAAACCATCAGTTCACTATATGTTCTCCACTTAATGGCCAATAGTTTTTTCAAGGAAGCAAAATATAAACCTCAAAAGAGTACTGATGGTTCAAATATAGTATCCAAGTACTTCAGTAGAACATCATCAACCTAGGCAATATGTTTTCCTATTGTAAAAGTGCCTTCTCGTAGACGAGGTAGAATAATTTGCCATTTTGCTACATACAGGTAGTCCTTGTTTTACAGACATTCATTTAGCGACTGTTCAAAGTTACAATGGCACCGAAAAAAGTTTTTCAGACTTATGACTGTTGCAGCATCCCCATGGTCACATGATCAAAATTTGGGTGCTTGACAACTGGCATGTACTTATGATAGCTGCAGTATCCAGAGCTCATGTAATCACAATCTATAACCCACCCAGCTGGCTTCTAACAAGCAAAGTCAATGGAGGAAGCCAAATTTGCTTAACAACTGCAGTGACTTGCTGAAAAATGATGGCAAAAAAAAGTTGTAAAATGGGATAAAAATAAAGCATTAAAAAGTACTTACTTTTTCGTGAGCCGTGGGTCCAGTGGAGGATGCTGAGCTCCATAAACAGGCTGAATACTGTGAAAGAGACAAGACACACAACCAATATTAGATGTATATTCTGCCTTTCCTTCAAGAGTTCAGGGCAACCTCAATTTTCCTCTAACAGGGGTGTCAAACTCATGTCATCACAATGGCGTCATGTGATGTATCGGGACTTTTTCCCCCTTTGCTAAACCGGGCGTAGGCGTGGCCAGCGTGTGACACATCCACCATGTGGGCTGGGAGTTTGACCATTCTGCTCTATAACAATGTTTCTATGAAACAGAATGGGATGAGAGATTAGGTTTAGCCCAAAATAAGCCAGTGAGCTTTGATGGCTAAAGATGAATCTGAATTTGGGTCTTTCTTGCGCTAATGCAACATATAACACTGAAAATAACCATACTGTACTTCAATAACTACAGGAACAACTTCAACATCCTCAAAGCTTCATAATAATTCAGAGTTGAACGGTAGTTCTTTTAAGAGGAGCCCAGATATTTATTTTGAACTGTTATGATAATATGAAATTAAGGTTCTGAAAGGTTAAGAGTTAAATGCAGAACAAGTCTTCAACTCCAGTCATAATATTAGAGTGGCTGGGTTTGGTGCTTTATATAGCAACTAATGTACGAATCTTGCCTTTTGACATGAGAAGTACTATATTACAGAAACAGTTTTTTAAAAAATTAAAAACCGCTTTGGCTTTGTTTACACGAGAACCAGACCATTATGGCTTATTCAATAAACCCACCCCACACAACATAACCCAGCTAGTATATAAAAGAAAAATGGTGACTTAATTTGATAATTAAGCAATCAGAAAGGGATTCTACTTAATTGGACACCAAAGGCCTCCCCAAGGGGAGCGGGAGCCCGATCTTAACTGCTTTTTTATGGCAAAAGAATTGGGGTCTTAAGGCAAAAGAATTGGGAGGGGCGATTGTTCCAGAGAATATAGACGGTCATTTAAAAAGACATGAAAATACTGTGAGATGGGAAAGTTTAAAAGCAGGAACTTGGAGCATGCTCTCCCTACGGGAGCCTGTGGAATGGATAGATGTTCTCGGGAGAAGACAGTCCCACAACTAACTCAGCATCTTGAATCACATTCAGGAGCCTAATAAGTGCAAGAGCAGCATATGGAATAGTGGTATTATATGGGCGAAATGAACTACACCCATAACTACCTGTGCTGCTGCAATTGAAACTCCCAGATGGTCTTCAAGAGCAGTCCATATGTTGCAGTAGTCCAATTGGGAGGGGACTAAAGTGTGAGTGAGCATTCCTGGAATGAATCCAACTGGTGCAAAAGACATAGCTGTGCAAAAGCCCTCTGGGCTACTGCTGCTACTTGCTCTTAGGGCAAGAGTTTGAGGCCTCCAGGTTGCACATCAAGTCTAAACGAGGTAGTGCCAACCCAGTTTAGAATGAAAGATGGAAACATTCACATCCAGAATCCAGAATCATTCTGCCATGGAAGGATTCAGGCACAACCTGTTTCCCCATCCAGATCCTCAACACTTTCCAGAGACTTTTGACAGTTTCACTTGGATAGATAAGGCCAGAGATATACAATTGAGTATCATGAATGTAATTTATCTAGAGCATAACACACTGAAACAGAGGAGTATAATGACAAAACTATGCAGAATTTTAAGGACCAATTCAGTAAGCTAAAAGAAAAGCAGGAACAGAATTGACAACCCATTGTAAATACTTCTCCTTTACTTGGTGCCAAGAAGTCATGTGGAAGCGATTTCCCATTTTAAGAAGCAGCTTTTTGCTAGTTTCCACAACATTTTAGCCCAAATCAAAATATCTCTTCTATCCCTTTTAGCAGATTTAACAGAAGCCAGCTGACAGAGCTCTATGTATGCCAAGTGATTTATTTTCCTGCTTAGTCTAGAACTAACTGCCTGATGGGGAACAAATCATATGCTCATTTTTTTCTACCCTATACATAACATGTATACAAAATTGCAAACTATGTTTATTATAAACAATTTATGCATATTTATATTGCACAACTCTAGGAGGAGTAAGATAGCCCTGTTTGGAAATCCTGTAGAAACCAACTATTATCTGATAAAAATTATCAAACTTCAAGGCTTCATAAAATAATAAAGGGGAAACCTTGCACTCCCTTCTGCTGGTGTGAGATATCACAGCATTGATGATGTTGCAAAGAACTCACATCAAAAATGGAAGAAGTTTATATTTACTCGTTGGCTCAGGTTCAAGTTGGCTCATTTGCCTTCCTCAAACCAGTTTAGCTGGTTGAGTCAACTTTACTGTTTCAAACAACTATAGATGAAAGCTGTTTCACAGAAAGGCAGAATTATATGCAAGCAGGATGTGGCAGTATGTGGCAGTATGATAAGACAGCCAAAAACAAAACGCTACTACTGCACTTACAAAAATATTGTTTCTTTTCAAACACACATATTATACAACATTGATCTGCAATGTTCCTAGACCTCTGAATTGTCCAATTCTTATAGCCAGAGAAATAAAGATAAAAACAAAAATTACCTACTTAGGAAGAATTTAAAGCTAGCAAAGCATTCCAGACACCTTACAGTGGTAGTTAGTTACATGATCAAGATGAGATTAGAGGACCAGTCTATGCTATCCATGAAGGCTGCTTCTTAGTTTCCCTACACTTTTCTCAGTGGCATATTTATTTCTGATTTTGTCAATTCATTGTTTCTTAATTCCTTTAAGAGTGCAAAAAAAAAAGTGCAGTTTTCTCCTATTTAATTACTGAAAGGGAGTAATCTAATCAAATCTCACAATCTAAATAATATAATTAAGGAGAAAATATTGGGATATTTCAAATTTTTGAAATATTGGAAAATATTCCACTGCTGATGCTCAAGTTCCTCTACACCCAAAGTAGTAAAAGAGGAAGTTATCAAAAAGATGCTCAAGAATATGATCTTATATGTGAAAACCGTTGAAAGTTTCTGTATGCGTACATTTTAACAAGAGCCCAAACTCTGCTAGAAAGACATTGGTTTGAAGAAGATAAAAGAAAAGCACAGTATATTTGTTTAGCACCCCTTACATAGGGCTTATGAGAGGAGAAAGAGAAATAAGGGGACAAATATTCCTCTTAATTCCTTATGATTCAAATATTAGAGCTTCCCGCTTAAGTTTTATGGGTGAGGGGTTACAACAGAGGCTAGTTGCATCTTTAAAAATGGAATAACATTCCTAAGAAAGTTGACAATTCGTGTCTTCTGCTCCAGCCTTATGTCGTGGAAGTTCTCCGGACGACTTTCTGGGCTGATGATAGGGAAAAGTTTTCCCACCATTGCTCTACAGCCGACCGAACACATTCGTTCGGTTTAAGCATGGTTGATTAATTCGGGTTTTTATTTCAACTTTAACCTGAACTCTCCCGCAAAAAGCATTGGCCTAGTAAGCATTGCATACAGATGCAAACCGATCAGCCTACACACCAATGAAGACGCGGGCGGCTTTTCACTTTCTCGGGGAAAGCGGCACGCTCTGCACCTGTCTAAAGCGCTGCCTCGACTGACTCCCTAACCACCAACGCGGCCCGCAAGGCAGAGGTGACCAGGGCATCGGATTCCCGGAGGCGGGTTTGGAACCTGAGAACCGCTCAAATTAGTTGCTCCATCACTTTTGATTTAAAAGACCGGGCGCGTCACGTCTCCCGAGTGGCAAAAGAAGGGCAGGACTGCGGGATGCTGCCGATGAAGCGAGGCAGCCCCACGGCTGGAAAGACCCGGCTCTTGCTCTCGATGCCAGGCAAGAGGGATTCCCCTGCTCCAGACCACCTCCAGGGTTCTCCCACTTCCCTCTTCTCCGATGCCTTCTCCATCCACAGGGGCGACCGGCTGAAGCAACTATTCGTTTCAAGAGCAGCGAGGCTGGACCCTTCACCGCACTTCCGAGAAACGAAGGGCGACAAAAACTAGGAGCCAAGCCGGCTTCGCTAAGTCAACCTCGCCTCCTCCCCGGGGAACAAACGGATCGGTCGGCATCGATGCCAGGACGGAGCCTCCTTTGCTCACCTGCCCGGTAGCTTCGCGCTCCGTTTCCAGAACTGCTTGTTGCTTTCCGCAGCCATGCCTCGGGCAGAGGCCGAGACCCTCGCTGGCCCGGTAGCGAGAGGGGACAACCCGGAGCGATGGGGCCCGAATCCTCCGGCCGAGACCGTTTCACCTCCTCCTTCCCGGGGTCCCCTTGCCAGTCCCCAGAGCCGCCATCTTGGATTCGGGCGGGTAGAATGCACCCATTGGCTGTTGGACGGATAATCCCCAAAGCTTGACCAATCCTGAGTCCCATCTGTAGAGCCACGTGAAGCACGAAGGGAAAAAGAGAAACCCAAACCGGAGGAATCAGAAACCTGCCAGAGAATGAGAGGCGGGACAAGAGATCACAAGCGATAAGGGGGGGGGGGCTCATGGAGAGAGACTGGGGGCGAGTCACATGCGCTCTAGCGAAGGGGAAGCGGGAAAGGCGGTTTAACTGTCAAAACCAGGCGCGGGAAGGGAAGAGTTGTGTATAAAACAGGTCCACGGAAAGTCGCTCCAAGAAGATACCGGTTTGAGTATTCAGGAAGTGCTTGAGGTTTTTTTAAAAGAAAAAACGAAAAAGCGCCGGTTATTTGGCCATATAGTCGCATTTCAACGTACATAAAGTTTGAAATGGACCTTCTTCCCCTGGCGCTTTGAAACCTAAAGATAAACAGTTCAGCAAGTTAAATAAAAATATAAATACAAAATCAGGTAGAAACTTTCCAGTAATTCACGTTTTAATATATGGATGGATAGATATTTTTTCCCTATTCAATTATATTCAATTTCTGGAGACGCCCTGCAGTTTTCTTGGCAAGATATTTTTTCAGAAGTGGTTTGTCATTGCCTCCTTCCTAGGGCTGAGGGAAAGTGACTGGTTCAAGATCACCTAATTGGTTTCGTGCATAAAGCAGAGTTAGAATTGAGGGCTCCCAAGTTTGATGCCTTAACCACTATGGGTAATCTTCGACTACATATCTGATTGAGCATGCAAGTTTGCTTGTAAATCATGACTATTATGTGGGTTGCCAGTGACCATGCCTGAATTAACCACTATTTTTGTGGTGGTCATTAAAGCAAACCCGCTTAATGGGGCATTGTTTTGCAGGAAACCAGAAGTAAACACCGTTTTCCGGCTGAGATATCATAAATTGTAGTTACAGTATGTGACTGGGGTGTTGCAAAAGGCCATGAATGCAGGCCAGTTGTGTCTGCTGAGATTGGTGGCCATTGGAACTTTGAATCTGGGTTATAAATAGTTTTTTCATAATTTTGAATGGTTGCCAAGCAACTGATCTTAAGGAGTACCTGTATACCAAACTGGCACTGGTCCCTTGTAAAAAGGAAACTTCCTGTTCTTGTAACTAGAGTAATCATAGTCCTCAACTTAAAACCACAATTGACCCCAAAATTTCCATTGCTAAGCAAAACAGTTGTTAACTGAGTTTGCCCCATTTTATGACTTCTTACCATAATTATTAAGTGAATTACTGCAGTTGTTAAGTTAGTAACACAGTTGTTAAGTGAATCTGGCTTTCCCCATTGTATTTGCATGTCAGAAGGCTGCAAAGGGTGATTACATGATCCCAGAACACTGCAACCGATGTAAGTACATGCCAGTTGCCAAGCAAGTCACTTTTTTCAGTGCCATTATAACTTCAGTCACTAAATGAATAGTTGTTAGTTGAGGACTATATGTATATAGACATATGCTTTTTTTAACATATGAATACAGCAGAGGTTTCCCATTGCCTTTTTCTGGGTTTTTTTTAAACTTAGTATGATCTATTAACTCTAAAATTTCTGGTAGTCTCCCATTCAAATATTAACAAGGCCTGAATCTGCTTATTTTTTTTTTTTCAAAATCAGTCATCGAAAATGGAAGCCAGCATTTATCAGAGTATCCATATTTGCATCAAGAGTTAGCCAGAGTCTGCTTGATGTCCCGTGACCAGCAGTTTGCAAGAATGGATTAGTGGCTGAAAATTGTTTCACTGAAATGGTAACACAAATAATATAGCAGTAACCTGCTGATGATTACAACACCTTTCTGAAGATTGAAATTATTTCCAATTAGTTTCTTAACGTCAGTTATTACCCCCCTTAAGAACCATATGTGAAGTGTCTTGTGTTTGCCTTGTTGTATGACATATCGTATAAAGGTAGTCCTTGACATACAACCACATTTGAGCCCAAAAGACAGTTGTTAAGTGAGTTTTGCTCCCTTTTATGGCCTTTCTTGCTACAGTTTTAAATGAATCACTGCAGTTGTTAAAGTTAATCATTTGGTCGTTAGCAAATCTGGCTTCCCTGATTAACTTTGTCTATGGAAATTCTCAATCATCCAGGTCATGGTTGTCTCAAAGGTGCTTTTCCAAAAGGCAAGTGGACTTTTTGTTTTTTTCTTTGAAGCCGTTCCACACTTTCTGAAGAGAAAGTTTCTTGGATGCGAAGCAAAATATTGTCAAAGAAAAAAAACAAGAAAGTCCACTTGCCTTTTGGAAAATTAATTTTGGAACATCTATTGACTTTCCTTGTTGGAAATCAGCTGGGAAAATTACAGACAGTGCAAGTATTATAAATACATGCTAGTTGCCAAGTGCCTGAGTTTTGATCATCTGACAATGGGGATGCTGCAAGTAAGAACAGATGAGTATAAGTCACTTTTTTCAGTGCCATTGTACCTTTGAATGGTCACTAAATGAATGATTATAAGTCAAGGGCCACCTGAATAGGGGAAAAATTTTGCTTAAATGTAATCAGACTTCTGAATGTACACTGTTAATTTTGCCGTAGTTGCATATTTCCCAAGTTTGGTTTCCCATTCTTGGAGATTACTTGATCTAAGTCCCTTAGGATTTTAAGATTTATCCTCAAGAATATAATACTTGACCAGCAGCCCAATGCTGAAATTTGTGATAATGATACTAAGTATATAAAATAATTCATGTGATAAATAAATCCTGGTTTATCCCTTTAAGTTTCTAAAAAAGTGTGTGGTTGACCAAGGCCATAATAGATAGTGAAGGTTGGTATCTGGTAAATCCATAAATCTAAGTCCAGGCCTCATAAATTACGGCTACTCTTAGATATTCAATACACTGAGTGACTGAGGGTATGCATTTGTCTTCCAATGTTGTAGAGCTAGACTCTTATTAATATAAAGGATATGGAGGATATATTTTCATATCCACTATTCACTGCAATCTAGTAAGTACATACCAGTAGTTCAAAAGAATATAAAAGTCAAAAATATTAAATATTATCGCAAGGTCAGGTTAATATTCCATATAACTTTTTCCTAGGTCATGACAATCTTAGGATATCACAAAAAAGTTTTCAACGAAGTATTATTCCCACTTTATTTATAATCCAATGATTTACTCATTCCTTTCTATACAAATTTAAAAGGTAATAAATTTTAAATATTTCTTTTTGTTCAATAGTCTAAGATCTATTAGCATTTTTATACAGTTGTGATACATTTTCCTGTTGTTTACTGAAAATGGGGATCTCTAATTCCTTGTTCAACCCAGTCTTTAAAGTTTGCATATCAAATTGATATTATTGATCACAAATATTTATAAAAAGTAGAGAAGGAGAGAAAACATCAAGAGAATGATAAGATGAAGCATCAAAATCTAGGCAAGATGGACAGCATATAAATTTAATAAATACATTTTCCAGAAATAATATTTTAAATTCATATAATGGTGATAGGAGATACATTTAATCTTTTATAATTTCAACCCTAAACAGAGCCCAGGAAGGAGAGAATATATATATATATAAAAGCAAAATATCACTCATCATCACAAAATCTCCAGAACCGTAAAGGCTACATACTTGAAATTTGGCACGTATGTTCCACTTGGCTTCACTAAGGAAAGATTTTTTGAAATGACCATCACAGCATTAGTATTTCGTATATTATTATTAACATGTTCTGATGCTAAGGAGTTCTACTCCCCCTCCCCACCTGAAAAGAAATCTGTTCCAAATGCAAAACATAAACAGAGGAGAGGAATTTCAGTTTTAGTTTCACAGCACCAAGTAGCTTTAGTACAGAACAGTTGAGCTAAGTCATACCCAGGCTCCTTGTTGTCTCCTTGCTCACCCAGCAAATACTGTTTCAGTTTCCAAACAGCTCTCAACTCTCTTACACACTGACAGGACACTAACCAAATGAATACCGATGGATGCTGGTAGGCAGAATTTTTTTCTCCTTATTTTCCTCCCCAAAAACTAAGCTAGTATATGATAAGTGAAACCATCTAAAATTTGGAATAAATCAAAGGTTATGCATGATGGTATAGTATACAGCTAGTCCTCAACTTATGACTGCTTGTTCAGTGACCATTAAAAGTCACAGCGGTGCTCAACAATGGGGATTTATGATCAATCTACGGTATGTAGTTGTGGCCATTGCAGCATCACCAGGGTCATGTATTGGTGATCTGAATGCTTGAGTGCCTGCTTGCAATTATGGCAACTCAGTGAGCTTTGGTCACATGGCTGCCATTTCTGACCCTGTCAGTTTCCCAAAAGCAAAGTTGCCCTCATCATTTGTCTCCCAAAGAGGTCATTAAGGAGCATGAGATTCCAGAGATCTTGTACTCTTTAGCACATGCCCATAGCCTTGCCAGCTTGCTTGTGCATATGAAAAACAACAACTGAGTTTTATCTTCAATCTAGGGGCCATATCCCAAATCAGGAGTTATTTTAGAAATCCTTTGGAAAATCAAAATTTATCTAGCATAATATTGTGTCAGAATTTTATCAAAAGGTTTTTCCATATTAAGTGATAGAACTACAGTTTTGTATTATCTGTCTTTGTTCCAATCAATCAGATCCACTTCGAGCTGCGTATTATACTGTCTTCTTTCAAAAAGTGGTTTTTGGTTGCTTGGTTTAAAGTTTTGATTGGGGAGAACACTGAGGCTATTCAAATAATTTAGAACCTTACTGTTAGAGGGGATATAATCTGCTCAGAGTCTTTTGCAGTTTAGAGCAGTGTATGAACCCAAATAAATAAAATGCTTCTTAATTTGTTGTGCAAATAAGCTGTAAATATACAGATAGTCCTCGCTTAGCAACTACAGTGACTGTTCAAAGTTAACAATGGTGGAGACTTAAAACCAATTTTTGGAATTGTGACCATCATAATATCCCTGCAGTCAGACAATTGTAATTTGGCAACTGGCATGCAATTATGAGGTTGCAGCATCCTGTGGGTCACTTGATTGCTATTTGTGACCTTCATTGCTGGCTTCAGGTAAGCTGGTGCAAGGTGCGATGGCACAGGCAGTCTTTAGGGCCCCTATTGTGGCTCATATCACACCACTATTCTGCAAGCTGCACTTGTTGCCGGTTTGCTTTGGATGCAATTCAAAGTATTGATAATCACTTATAAAGCCCTTCGTGGCATGGGTCCAGGTTACTTGAGGAACTGTCTCACTCCAGTGGACTGGCCCACCCCTTCTGTGCTGGTAGAGGGAGCATACTGTGGATCCTGTCAATCAAGGAATTTTGACTGGTGGGGTCCAGAAGAAGAGCCTTCTTGGCCATGGCTCCTACCCTTTGGAACATCTTACCCCCTGAGGTGAGATTGGTTCCCAGCCTCCTGACTTTCCATAAGAGCCTTCACACCTGGTTCTGCCAAATGGCTTGGGGTCCCAATGAGGGAGTTTCATATTGCAGGTGGTTGACTAATTAAAAGCTAATCCCCACCTCCCCACTTCTTGTGTATCCAGCTCCCTTTTCTCTATATTGTGTTAATGATTTTGCTTTGTATACTCTGCTCAGTCATTTTACATCCAATGATTAATGCTTTTTTAATGTTTATTATACCGTAAGCAGCCCAGAGTAAATTTAAAATAATAGGAAGGAAGTTGCAAGTTTTGGTCACATAATGTCACACTCAATGAATAGGTGCCAGAACTGATCATGTGATTTTTTTTTTACTTATAACTTTTCTCTTTCTTTACAGAAAGAATATAAGGATGGTGTTCTGGTTCTATAATCCAGCAGTTAAGTAATCCAAAAAAGGAAATGCTTAGGACCTGATAAATAATGATTTTCTGATAACAGAATCAGATCATGGTGAGAAAGAAATCAATTTTAATTTTGCAAGAAATTAATGAAAGCAGATATACATAAATTAGTAAAAACTGTAGAATGCAAAGAGACCAATGGACATCTGAATAAGAATAATCTTAGAATGAGAACCACAGTAAGAAATATTAGTGATTTTGATCCCATTTACACTTTTTAAAGCCAGTTTGTTAGATGCAAAGCACAGTCTGAAAATATATATATTCCACAATTCATTTTAAAGATATGAGTTGTAATGATTTCTTCCTTCTTAAAAGTCAAAAGAATGATTGAGAGTCACAGTAAAGCTTTTATGAGATTTTGATGCAGTTTGTAATTCGAGTGCCTATCCATTGGTTGCAAAAACAAATACAACAAAGTATAGACTGAAATTTTAATTTTTGGGGTGTCATGCATCCATTTGAAATTTTTTTAAAAAATGTTATATCTCCCTTAAGGCAGATTTTTATAAAGTTCTGGGAAGATCACTTAGGATAGTGACAAGCTATTTAGAGTATCAGATATTTTGGAACTATATCTCCTATAATCTATGACTGTCAAACATGGGGATTATTGGATTTTTATAAATTGAAGATTTTCAAATGACCTATGTTTGATATGATAAAGTGTCCCAGAGATTAGCTTGCGATCCTATAAACCACCATACCTAGATGGTATAGACTGTGCCTTTGGTTTTCCCCCTCCTCCCCTGGTAATTTCTGAATTTGAGGAAATGTGTTTGTATTTCAGGAAATGTAATGTGCTCTGCTCAAATAAAAATGTCTAAAATATATTTTTTATTTGTCCTGTAAGGTTACAGTAATTCAATATTATGTACAGTATATTGAACAAGGCATATCAGAAGTAATATGCTTTGTGTAATTGGTTTTTTTTTGTCCTCACGCACTTATGAAATTTGCTGATTGTGGGCAAATGGGTTAAATGTATGTGCTATGCTTGTAGGTGTGCATTTTATAAGAAGAAATTGTATATTTTAGAAGCTTCTGCCTCTAGACAATCCCACAAGATTTTGCTTCAGGCATCTCAACTGGACTTATTCAGGCCAATCCCAGCAAATCCACACAGACTCTGAGTAGAACTAAGGGCTATGTGCAGATAGCAACTAGTAGGAACAAGTAGGAACTATGTGCAGATAGCAATTCTTTACAGCATATTCTTCACAGCATCCCTGCAGATGTTCTTGAAACCCATACTTCCCCAGCAGAGACCAAGTCTCCTTAAACAGGATTGTTGGACAGCTATCAACAGATGTAAAACATGGAGAAATAGCAATTGTACACTGCCCTTATTAGCACAATGTAACCCATAATATGGGTTTTTACTTTTGCTTGGGCAGATTCACTCTTCATCTTTCTACCGTGACTCTCCAGACATCTCTTCTTTTGCTTTATCTCTTAGAGCTCTTCAAATAAAGTTCACATTGGGATCAACACAGGGGGAGACACCACACAAGGTCAATCAGGTTGAAACCTGTTCCATTTGCCCATACCAGGTTGCTTCAGCTCAATTTCCCACCAGATTCTTGGGGAAAATCCCAGCCTCCCTTTGGAATCCAGCTGGATTCATCAGCTGGAATGGGCTGATCTAACAGGCCTACCAACAACTGCATCATGCAGGAAAGCAGGACCAAAAGGGGGTAGCGTCAGAGAATCTCTAAGGACAACTAGTGGAGATTTCTTCCTATTTCATATCTGGCATGGGCACAATCTCTGACGCAACTATAATGGCAATGATAGTATCAGCCCTTCTGCTACACAAGCCTTCTCCAACATGATGCCTTTCTAGTTTTATTGAAAATGTAACTTCAGTATTCCCAAACATTACTGGCTGGAAATTCTGGACATTAAAGTCTCAAATCTAAAGGCATATGATTGAGAAAAATTGTTTAAATTGTGAAAACACACTCTGGTAGAATTTCCCTGAAGATGATCTCCAACACAAGTTCGAAACCTCAGAAGATGAACCCTCTGAGCCTGGTATCTGACCCAGATTGGATCCTACAACATTGTCCTGGGACACGTACATTCACCTTCATTTGTGTCAAAAAATGATACAAGTAAAGATTACAATTTTAAATTCTAGCATATTCATATATTGTGCTGAGCCATAACATGATTAGTTTGTTTTGATAAAAGGTTGTGAAACCCATGGTGTTTTTAAATCATCATTGTTAGGTTTAATATATGGCAACCAATTGTAGCTTATTGATCATAATGAAAACCTACCTTTGTGTGATAAAACACTTCATTAAATAATTCCCTAGTAGCAGTCTCCAAATAGATTGGATCATATTGGCTATCATACAGGGTAGAAATTGTACTGTTGAAAGTCATCAATTTGGGAAAACATTGAACAGTAGAATGTATATAAAATAAATACGCAACTCACATTTTATCTTTTATTCTAACATATTTAATTTTTCTCCCAGATTTATGTAGCTCTGGTCATTTTTTCCATATTACGTGGAAGTGATCCTATTTTCTTTGTTTTTCAGGCAATTATTACTCCAGACACAATCATTCCCCTGTTTGGTGATGGCATCTGTGGCATAACACCGAGAGCAGGATCAATTGTTGCTGGTGTGTACATGATCTTAATGACCAATATGTATCTTATCTTTGAGTTTCAACACCTAAGCCTTACATTAATTAAACTGGCAAAGATTAAAATGAAAGGCTTAACCTGGATTATTCCATATTGCTATTATACAGCGATAGTTTTGGCTTTTATAACTTATCCTGTATGTTTCTATTATTTATATTGTATCTATAAGAGAAAAGCTATAGGTCTTTATGTATACTTTGCTTGGATAATATTTTATGATGCAGCCAACGTAGTCATTGTAATCTTGACTAGCCGCGCTGGACACCTACATGCATTTTCCATCAGTCCTTTAGAATGGTTTGGATTGGCCAGTAGGATTCCCGTGGATTGTTTTTGGCTTTGTTTTATTATAACGTATATTATGTTGCTTTTTGAAGGAAAACGTGTAGGGAGGATGTCAATGAGACAAAGGAGAACATCTAGATATATTACTGAACCTCCTAAGTTTAGACTTGGTGTAAGTGCCAAGAGACTTCAGTGATAGCTATCAAAATATTTCTTATGCAATTATGAACATCAGGCCTGCACAATACTTGGCATAACAAAAAATGGGCAATTAATATATTCATATATGTTAGCTATCCAATACCTTTGCCTATTCAGAACAATGAAATTAGGGTGATTGTCAGAAACATGGGAGGCCATAATATATACTAAGTTCAGAACCAATATATGTATATACCAAGTAATGCTTCACATTGTTTTACTTCATTGTCTTATTGGGTTAATCTAAGTGTCTTTAATAAAGATAAATTTCATAATTACTGTACTTGGGTCTCTGGATTTGTTTGGGCAAAACATACTCCCCTCAAAATGATTAGTTTTTCTATAAAAATACTTTTCTTATTTCTGAAATAATGATTTTTAGCAGACAAAGAAATGTGAATCCATGCAGAATTTTGAAAGTGCAATGTGGTTTTATGCTACAGTAGATAGATAGTACAGTATATGGAACAGGTTTTGCACTTCAGTAGATCCTTGAGAAAAGTATGAAGGTGACAAAAAGAATGGTTATTGTACATGTATTGATTTAGAAAAGCATATAAAATGAATAGTTTTCAAATATAAAATGTTTTATGTGAATATCGAATTGGAGCTTGATTGCCAAATGTGGTAAGGACAAATGTAGTAAAGGCAGTCAGAACTTATGAGGATAAATGGAATACTTAGCAAGTAAGAAAAGGATGTGTGGTGTTGTTTAATATTTTTATGGATAAGCGTACAGGGAATATTTGCAGTAAGCTTAGAAGTGTATGAGTCAAGAATGTGAAAATATTTGTGCTTTTTCTATCTATGATACTATGTTGCTGGCTGAGAACATGAATGGTAATCCAATTCACATTGGAGAACAAATACTTGTGTGGATCTGCATACTTTGCAGCAGATTTATTTCACACCAACCTTGAGTTTACCAGAAGCATTGAAGGCTAAAGTACCTGATAGCTCAGCCACACAGATCCAGGTCACAGCTGACTTAGAAGAACTGTCTTGAACTAATAAGTGAGTCTTACTTCTCCCTAGAGTGACCTATCTAGTGCCCTCCACTTCAAAAGGAAACTGATCCCCTTAAAAAGTTCCATTAAAATTTCCTGTGGTTGGAAAAAAAACTCACACCAGAGAACTAGTTTATGTTTTCTATAAGTGGGCAGCAGGTGGTGCAATTTGTCTGCAAGCAAGAACTAGTAGGACCATAAAATAGAGAAAGTCATAGAAAATAAAGAAGCTAAATTGTTCTGGGATTTTAGAATTCAGACAGGCACCTGCCACATAACACCCCAGACTTAACAATTATCGATAGGAAAGACGAAAAAGTCTGGATAGTGGATATGGCAGTACTTGGAGACAGGAGAAGAGAAGAGAAGGAACTGGAGAAGATAACAACATACAAAATCTTGAAAATAGAAATAAAATGAATGGAGAGAAGGAAAAAACACAAAGTTAGTAGTAATAATAATCGGTGCTTTGGGTGCAATCTCAGGACAACGGAAGCACCATTTGAACACCATCTGCATTGACAATCAGTTAACTGCAAAAGGCAGCTTTACTCAGAACAGCTTACATCCTGTAACATCTCAAGCACCATCAAATGTCAACATCTGCCTATTCCATATTCTTGGGAAGAACTTGATGGATGGATTGAAATGCCAAAATCCAATTTATACACCTGGCTGTGTGATGAACCATAATAATCCATTGTCTTTATATTAGGCGAAGATATAGGTAGTAAGTGGAAACAAAGCAGTAGTTTTTATTTATTTTCTGTGGAGGAGGATTGACTGTCGAGGCCTACATTTTGTTCTCACATACTTCCCAAGATTTCTTCAAAGATTTTCTTTACAAAGGACTCGCTGTGCGGGTACACATTCTCACATTGCTCAAGTAGCAGGGGTGTGACTAGATTTGAACCAATCATTATTCAAGCTCTGATGGCATCTACCCAGACAAAAAGTGAAGCACAGCCCAGGAGGGTAATTCTTATAGAGATTTGTTTGCTTTTAAAAACATTACTAAAAAGTCTGGAACTTGGATATGTTTATGCAGAAAGTTCTTAAAATTAATTGCCCTTAATACCCTACTATATTTATATTGTATACAATACTAAAGGTACTTCATTGAATGAGCTATATTTTAACTGAGAAAAACTGGGAATAGGTTTGGGAATTGTGCCTTCATTTCCTTTCTGCAGAGAGAAAGTCCCAGGTGAACTAGGACAGCAGTCCCCAACCTGTGTGGCTTGGTGGCCTGTGTAGGGAGGGGATCTGGGCAGTGTCAGCATCTGGCAGGCATGCATGCACACATGCAGCTCAATTTGGTGAGAGGTGGGCCAGCACTTGAATCATATGCAAGCACAGCTTGCCCCTCCAGTTGTCTTTTGAAAAGCATATTTGGAACCTGTTCCTACATGTACTGGTCCTGGGGAACTGGAAGTCTGCCTCATTGGGGATTTGGTTGCATACCAATCTCAATTCCAGGGTAAAGAGGATTCGTGTTAATAATCTGTAAGAATCTGATGATGACCTACTTCATAGAGGACATCATTCATTCACAAGTAGCTGGGTATGAGGTCCTCTTCCTAGTGTACCATATACCTTGCTACCCAGCTGGTTTTTTCCCCTGAGATCCTCGACCTTAAATCAATTACCCCAACTATGTGCCGGGGTTACCCATGTCTTGGGGCAGGGGTATCAAACTCAATTTCATTGAGGGCTGCATCAAGGTTGTGTTTGACCTGGGGGGGGGGCAGGGTGTGTGTGGTCAGGGTAGGCGTGACCAGCTCGACTTCACTTGTGTCGGGCACTGTGGTTGCCAAGCGCTAAGGCTTCCCTCATACCCTCCCTCGCTCTCATCATTAATGCAGAACATTAATAGCAACCTTTTTGCATGGCTAGATCACTATCTTGGCAGACTAGACTAATGCCTTTTATTGACCTCTTTGAGGGAGACAGACTTAAGTTGGCCCACCCCAGACAATTTGGTTTACAGTGAGTGCCTGGTAATTTCTCCATAATGAAGCAGGAAATCTGTAGCCAGTCTGGTTGAATTGTGGAACAGAGATAGTGAAGATGCTTGACAAGGTTGATATTCTTGATTCTTTGAGCCTAAGTAAGTTGATAGAGTATTCTGGAATCTGCTCAATCATCAGTAAATTAGACACTTGTCTTTCTTAAATAATACTGGCAACTGGAAAGGGTATGATAGCACAGGGTGGACACAGAAGAATCAAATACACTACATGACACCTGTTAAAGATGCTACATACCTACTTTCCTCTATCTTATCAAGGAAAATTTCTTATATTTTGCTGTCAGCCTATTAGAGCAGAAGATAAAAATGGTATCAAGAAAATTCAAGAATGGTAAGAGATGAAGTTGATTTTAAAAAATAGTATAGCAATAGAAATACAACAAATGTAAAAGATGTTTTAAAGTTTTGCTCAATATCAAAAGATAACAGAATAGGTGCCTAGCAAACTACTTTTTAAAGAGCATTTCAAGCAATACAGCCATGTACAATATTTATTGTACACTTTCTATAACCAGCCTTATCACACAGACCCATGGGAGCTAGTATTCGTCTGTTCAGCTGATGTAAACCTATGCACATTATATATAACATGCAGTCCAAATACTATAGCTGGTTTGCCAAAATGAACTCGAAGTCTGAAGGACACATGTTGTTTATTCATACAAAAACTCCACAGATGGCCATAATCTTAAAAATAAAAAGAATTGAGACATAGAAGGAAATTGCCATAAATGAATTTGCTTTTCATCCATATTGTGCTAAAGCAAATAAGCCACTATATGGTGTATACAGTTTTGTTTTGCTTTTCAGGATAGATCCAAAATTCAATTATTATGATTTACCAATGTAACATATACCCACAAGCTATAATCATAACTAAAATAAACCTGTCTGGATGTAATTTAGAGACAGAAAATGGCAGGGAACATTGCATTCTTCTGTCATTTGATTCAATGCTCTTACTAGAGTCAATTTAGAAATTTGTTGGAATGTAAATGCTGCCAATGATTTTTGTGAATTTGCATGAATGAAAATGGGGAACAAAATGATAGCAGGAAGAACAAGTGAAGTATTATAGAAATTCTGAACCACAACCAACATCTATAATCAGGAGAATTCCTGAGGTGTTTTATGATAAATAGCAAGAGAGTAGCTTCAAATAATGAAGAATTCCCAAAAATAAATATCAAAGACTTTGTTAAATATATTCTTACTAGATAGTAATTTAGGCAAGTTTCACAACCAACTTTAACCTCATTATTTAATGGGACCCAGTCCTAATAATGCATAGGACTTTTATTTGAATTATTGTAAGATAATTCATTTATTGCAAACAATCCATTTATAATAAACAAGGATGTATATTAATTTGTAATTTGGCTTTGGATACATTTTCCCTGATAATTATTTTTACTATTGGAAACCATTGTCTTTTCAGACAACGAGCAGCAGATAAACTGCAGCAATTAACTTGTCAGTAGCAGTACACTGGGCTGTCCAAGGCCTTTCTTTGATGCTATTATTCCTGCTGCCACTCAGGAGATATTGACCATTCAAAGTTAATATTCTGTACAAAGAGAAGAAAAATCTGTAAGATCCTATGATAATCTCAAATTTAAAGAAATACTGCAGAACTATAGAGTAGATACCGTATCAGGTTAGATTTCATGTATAGAGTGAGATATTGCAGTAGAAACTAAATATTGGTAGCCAAGGCAATTTATATCTGAAATGTCATCGTGGGCAAACATCATGGGTTTGCTGAGTAAACGGTCAGAGGAGGGACGATAGTAATTTACTATACAGTTAGAGCAACAGTTTTAAACAACTGAATGTGAGACATATGACCATTAACTATCCAGTAGACTGATTAAATCAAGTGATTCCATTTTTATTTAAAACAGAATGTATAAAAAAAATAGCATTTCTGAATTCTCTGTACAGTATTAGCTATTAAAAAAAACAGCAGACTACGCACCAAATTACTTAAACAAGGTTTGACAGTGTTGAAGTCCGGGACATCTTGCTCCCTTTCAAAGTACAGCACTATATACACACGCTATCTATACATATCCTCCCCATCAATACCAGTTAAAAACAAGTCTCAAACATGTGGAGAGGCTGAACAGCAACAGTTGGTTTATTTACAGGTGATGGGGAAGGGCAGTCAGCTGTTCCATACAGAAGCAAGATATCAAACAAAAAAAGGCAAAAGATAATCAAAGAGGGATTAGAATATGGAACTGAAGTAGTAGCAACATAGCAGAACAGGTCAACAGCTATAGCAGTGAGGTGTATGCCAAGAATTCGCATGATTCATAAATAAAATAAATAAAATCCTACCAGTTAGGATATTCCATTTTTAAAACCCTAGAAATAAATTAAAAAAACTGAAGTAAAAATATTATGACTACAATCTTCTGTACACCAATTTTTGTTCTTGTATTCTGTACAAATTTACAGTTTACAGTTGCATTGTTTGTGCACTAGATGATGCCTTCATGTTCAAAAGGCAGCAAAAGCAAACACAGAGTTTATACTGGACAGCAATTAGGGTTGCTAATATTATCTCCTTCATTCTGAAGTAGTTCTTTTGAAACTGGAATAAATTTTAAGACGGATCTTAAATCTGTAAAGCAGCAGTGAAGGAATGTTCAAGTATTTCCCCCCAGCACAGCTCAGTTTGCAATTGAAGGCACTCAGAACATGGTAGTAGTAACACAGTGAAGGCAGGTAGCCGCTCCAAATCACTAACTCCCTCCCTTCTCTTGTACCAAACATCTCCTCTAGTTCTTTGCACCACTCATTTCATATTCTAGGATTCGGCTTGTCCAATTCATCTAGTGGTGAGAAGATTTATAAGTCAGGCTCCCAAACAGCAAGTCCACTCTCCCACAAGAGATGAGTTTCTTCAGACTTAAGAAAGTCATCAGGCAGCCTATGTCTGGAAAAAGATGAGTCACATTTCTATAAAGGTCTTCACTCCACCAGATCAAATACGGCAAAATTTTGTTTTGTTCCTCAGAAGGATGAGACATACTATTTGCTAGATTCTTGAATTAGACTATGCAAGTGGATCTCAGCTGTTTTCTGAGGCAGGAGAACATCTTGCATCCAAGAATGATTCAGAAGATCTTCAAAGGATGGCCTGTCAGAAGGCCTTAGAGCCAAACACCACTTAATGAGATGCTGACATTCTAAAAAAGAAAGTGCAAAATTAGCAAAGGTCCACTGATGAAGAACATCTACAAAATAGAACATTATAAATGCTACTGCAAAATCTCAATTGGTTATTTAATAAAATGAGACTTCTTTACAAAGCTGAAACTCTTGAAGCCAAAACAGCCATTCATCCATGCTTTATTACTTTGCCAAGGTTATATAAGATCAAAATTCTTAGATTGAGTTTTCAGGAATGCTAGCTTCTAAACCTTGGCTAAAAGCAATCATCAAAAATTTAAATCCTAAGGTGTTGCTTTATGTGACAGTGGCACTTGCATATTATTAGTTACTGCTTATCCAATATACTAAACAAGTTATTTCTGATCAGCATTCCAGACAGAATTTCACTCACCCCAAATTAACACTTACCTGAAGAAATCCTTTGACGAAAATAGACCTGGCCTTTTATAATCTCTTCATCATGCTCAAAAGGAATGTCCCCACACACCATATCATAGAGTAATACCCCGAGTGACCAAACAGCAGCAGATCTGCCATGATATCTGTGATATCTGATCCATTCTGGAGGACTATAAACTCGAGTGCCTGAAAACAGATGATAGATCAGGAATTTTTTTTTAAAACTACAGGAGTCAGAAACAAGTACTATACTCTTAAACCTTATAGTTAGATGTATATAGATATAAATTTAGACAGTCTCCATGGATTAGTAATCAAGAGGCATAGGAATTTAAAAAGATCTAATTATCAACTATTAAAAGATTAGTATATGTTTCATCTTTAAAATGAACTTTTATACCATTTGTCTATATCTTAAAGAAACTTAGACTGCAGCTTGTAAGCGCAATGCCAGAAACTCTTGCCTAGATGTCTTTGTTGTAGTGCTTGATCTTTCTCCCCCCTCCTCCCTCTCTTGGCAGGAAGCAAGGATACTGAGGTCAGAGCTGCTTGCCTGGTTTCCATCCACGTGACTCTTGTTTACAAACTTTGAGTTGTAAAAAGATACTTCATAATCCACAAGGGGGCACTAGAAGCTTGGGAAAGCGCCTAAAAGAAGGCAGCAAACCCATCCTGGTTATTAACCGTTAAATTAAAAACAAAACAAAAAATTCAAGGCAGCGCGTGCCATTTGGGAACCCAGACCAAAAGACACAAACAAGCATCAAGCCAGGAGAAATTTTTCAAGTAAACGGCTCTGAAGTCTTCCATGACTCTGTTAGCAACGCAGTTTCTTTTCTGGGAACAGTTTGAATGCACATGCAGATCATATCTCTATTCTAACATTAATGTTTAAATCCCAATCACTGCAAACTTGCTTTCAAAAACCATTTATTTGCATTTCTATTGCTAAAGTGAGATTATTTTAAAATGATCACCCCTAGATCAAATTTCACAGGATTCATGCCCTACAAAATGCAGCTTCCCTATTGAAATGATTAATTTAGTGAGTCTGTAAATACAGCTTTTAACAGTAACCTTTTCCTCAAGGCTTCATATTCAGACATCACAGGGAAGGACAAAACGCAAAAACCTCTCTTCAGTCTTACCACACAGAAATACTGCACTAGGTCTATACTTTTATTTTGGACTTGTAGACTACTATTAAAACAAAGACTTGCAAGAATATTTTACATGCATTTTAGCACACATCCATTATATCTAGCAGGTAAATTAGTAAGCATAACTTGAAAACGATCTGCAATAGATTTTTTTTCCTCCCAAGACATTTTCTTTTCACATTTTTAAGTAAGGCTATGAGCCCATCGGATTGAATAGAAAAACAGTATTAAAGGTTAGCCACAAATAAGCATTAGTTCTCTGGGCAAGAGCAATTTTATTTAGGGGATGGTTTATGAGAATCAAATATACTTCAGAGAAAAGACAAATCGTTAAAATCACAGGAAGAACCTGTTCTATTGCTGTGAAGTTACCTAAAACACAGCCTAGGGAACACTATGTTTCAGAAATGAAACTTCCTGGCTCGGTTTTGAATGAAAACTAAGAACACTCACCATCAAAGTCCGTGTACACTGTGTCCTTGAGCAGTGCCCCAGATCCAAAGTCTATAAGTTTGAGCTCTCCATTGCTCAAGTCAATCAAGATATTCTCATCTTTGATATCCCTGTGCAGGACACCACAACTGTGGCAATGTCGAACTGCTTCCAACACCTGACGGAAAAAGCTACGGGCCAAATCCTCAGGAAGAGCACCTCGTTCTGTGATGAAGTCAAATAGATCTTGAACGGGTTCTGGCCTTTCCAAAACCAAAATGAAACTGTCTGGCCTTTCAAACCAATCCAGCAGCCGGATCACCCCTTGAAATCCAGAGCCAACCTTTTTCAGGAGCAAAATCTCCATGGGTACCCTTGTTCCACCAGGCTGCGTAAAGAATGGGAAAAGGGGCGAGGAAAAAAATGATTTCTGAGCAGGAGAACAAGTTGAAGTTCAACATCCAATACAGACTGAAGATCTTTCTACAGTAACAAAACTCCAAACATTCCTCCCTTCCTCCCATAACTTACCAGTTCTCCCCATTCGGAAACCCGGTCCCGGGACACATGCTTGATGGCCACCTTCAAATACAGGGGAGAGAGAATAAAAATTCATACATATAGCAGCCAATGCTAAAGGAAAATACATGAGTTTACTGGGGAGGCGGGAAGGGTAAAAACAATAGGGAACGATGGAGGCTGCGAGAGGGCACACTCCACTCGAAACCCATCACTCACCGGAGCTCCATCTGCCAGCCTGGTGCCTGAGTAGACAGAACCGAAGCCTCCGCTGCCGAGCAGCGGGCCCACTTGGTAGAGCTTCTCCAGGGATTCCTTTTCCTTTCCTACAAATAGCAGGAAGGAAAGCTCATTGAAGACCATGCCCTGTCAGACATGTCTTTGCCCCCCCCACCTCCTAAAAACAAAGCAAAGCAAAAAACCCCAAAACAGCCCACCCCAATCCAGTCCCTGCCTCATTAAACCGGGGTGTTTCCAGGTCATCTATCCATCCATCCATCGATCATTCCCGACTGGTGTGGTTCCAGCCTCCCGCCTTCCCCTTCCTTTTCGCTCTCTTTTCAGCTGACCTGGCAGCGGCTTGACGGGGTGCAGATCCCCGCCGGGCGTCGAGCATAGGTGGGCCAGTGAGTTGATCTTAGAGAGCAACATCCCCGCCCCGTCCGCGTGTTCCAGGCAGGCCGGGGTTGGCAGCAGCGGCAATGTCTCGGAGGAGGAGGAGGCGACGGCGGCGGCGGCAGCGGCACAACTGCCGTCTCCTAGGCACGGGCGGGAGCTGCGGGCGGGGTCGTGCCGGGCCAGCCTGCTCCCTCCCGTGTGGCGCGGCGGCCCGGCTTCAGCCGCCTGTAGTAAAAGTGGGAGGGAGCAGAGCTGGGGTGGAGCCGGGGAGAGCCGGCGGGCAGGTCTCCAGTCCGGGAAGACTCCGCCCACTGGCGCTGCCTCGGCCAATCCCTGCTGCAGTTGGCAGCCCGCGCCGGGCCTCTTCGTCAGAATGGACTGCTGAGGAGGCTCGACGTGGCGGGAAGAAAACGGCGCCAAAGAAGGGGGGGGGGAGAGGTGGGGGGGGAGAAGAGGGTAAGAATGAGAAGCTGAAGACCGGGAGGAGGGGGCTGGAAAGGGCTGAAATCCTTGGCGGGAAAAGGGAGAAGGCAGTGGGGAAATGGGTGTCCTTGGAGAATTGCTTTTTTTTTTATGTAAGGAAAATACATTCACGATTGCCCGTCTTTTTCTCGCCATTGTATCATTGCCGGAACATGAGGGGTAACATTCAGTGGGTGCATATCCTCTTCATCTCTGCTGCCTTCCGTGCAGTCGTTTTTAGACAGGGAGCTCCCTGCCACACGTAGATACGTATGGCGGGGGAGCTCCCTGAAACGGCTGCAGATACACCCACGCCGACTCCTAATGACTCATGGCTTCTGATGGGGGGAATCCTGTTCAGAACTTCCAGGTGCAGCACTCTGCTTTCTTCCGAGTAAATGCCATTACGTGCAAGAAACTTAAGAAAACGATAAAGTGGCAATTCAATTGAACGCCAGTCCTTTCCACCTTAAGGGATAAAACCTGTCCAACAAGCTAGATTGCTATTAGTTTATCCATCAAAATTAATAGGCATCTTGTCAGCCATTCGCACAAGATTTCACTGGAGTCATCCTTTGTTAGGAAAGTAGCAGAGATTGATTTAAAGGGAAGTAGATTTAATAATGAAACATAAAACAACCAGAACAAAACCACAATAAAATCATACATGCTTATGTGACCAATTGGTTTCTAGTTGAATCAAGTCAGCAAAAGACTAAGCTTCCAGCACCAATTCTGTGAATTCTACAAAAAATGGTAGTTGGCTGACTAATCTTGTTTATGAAACGTCCTTAAGTAATTTTTCAGGTACACAAGATAGCCATCCAGTTCAGATGGTATAGTATTTTTTTCTTAAATATTTCAAAATCAGAACGGATTTTTTTAAAAAAATAGAATAAGTGTTATCAGTATCCAATTGGGAAATGGTTTTTGTTATGTGAAGCTACACAATATCCAAAATACGTTTATATTAATTTGCTGCTAGCTATAGGTTCCAAGGGAGAAGTAAAACTCTTTCCTTAGATAAGGAGAATGCACATTGTCAACAGAAGCTCCTGTAATAACAACTTAGTTTTTAATTTTGGAGAACTAGTATAACAACATTCCTAGCTATTTACAAAAACTACATTGTGATGACTATTTGAGCAAGTATAAATAAGCTCATAAAACCCTATATTCCACACAGTGTACTACATTAATTTTTATTAGAATTTATTTGTGTACCATACAATATTTTACAATTACAGCAATCTAAGAAAGTTCCTTTAGTAGACTGTTTTCATCAGCTGATACTGTTGCCAGTAAGTTAGGGTTTTTTGCAATTTTTATCTTGTTCTTGGAGGAGTATGGGCATTGTAGTACAAATATAAAAACTTGCAGATGTTGAAGGCAAGTTGTAAATTTAAGTTTGATACTGATTTTACTATGCAGTGGAGTTTGCACAGATATTATAAAAAGTTATTGTGCAAGATTTCATTTTCCAATGAAGTTGAAGAGGAACAGCTGTTTTAAAAACAAGCATCACTACTTACTTGGAAGCCAATTATTACAGTAATCTGAAAGTGAAACTCTATAAATACTAGTGAAACTGGCAGATTATTTTCATGTAAGAAATAAGGAGTACATCCCATGGTAAAGAAAAGAGAAAATGGGAGGGAAAGATACTGATTTTGGGATTGCACTTCCAACAGTATTTAAACATGTATCAACTGGGTATAAAATGTTCTGAAGACAGAATTCTACATTTTGCAAAAACTATACAAATGTGGAAGGTGATGTGTGAATACTAATATTATGGTTTCTTTGGTTCATTTGGTTTCATTTTCATAATCATTCTGTTTATTGTAAAATTTGTATCTTGAAAAAAGATCAAAGATAGTCCAATATTTATAAAAAGAATGTACCTGGCTGACTGAATACAAATAACTGTCTTGACATGGAGATATTATTTTGTTCCTGAATAGGAATTTAGCTGGGGGGTTTTTCCCCCTTATCCCAGTGAGTGGTTATGCTCACTTAAATATTTCTCAATGTAAATCCACCATATAAAGAAGAAATGAAGCTTCTTGGATGACAAGCGAAATGTTTTCAAGGGAAAAAACCCCCAAGAAAATAGTTGCCTTTTGAAAAGCAGCTTTGGGACAATCATGACCTTGGATGGTTGAGAATCTCCATAGATTTCTAATCCTTAAATTCTGATTCCACTACCATTATGCTAATTCAGCTTTGCACAAAAGAGCTCAATATAGGTCCTTCCATTAGTGTTATCAAGCCTGGCCATTGTTGACAATGGATCTGATACAGAATTCCTGATTAGGAGTGACTGTGCCTAAGGGTCCAAAATGATTGTCCCTTTGGGCAAAAGAAAAATAACTGCCATTTCAATTCCAGCTGCTATTCCCAGTCTGTCTAGCGGTGGCAGGTCTTCTCAGTATTTCTTACGGATTTCAAATAATTTTTAGCATGCAATAGCTGTTGTGCTATGTTACCATGTTGGTGAGAGAGAACTACATCTTTACAGTCATTCAGCTCTATTATTTGAAGATAATTAGGAATTGGCAGGGTATTGTATCTAAAAATAGTCTTTTTAGATAAATATTTTAAAATTATGATATGGATATATAGTGGAATGGGAAACTAAGTATAAGCATGAAGCTTAATCTTCCTGTTTTGTACGAATTCAAATAATGCTATATTGGATCAGTCTTTAATGTAAGCTTATCTGCAAGCATGATAGTCTTTTCTGATAATAACAACAAATGTCTTTGTCATCAGCATTAGGAATGTCTGCCATGTTTGGCTGAAGTCGGCCTCATTGGAATTCTTCTGCTAATCTTGTCATGACTTCATTTCTTCCTGAAAATCTGATCATGGAAAATTTGTCAGATGAGCTTCTCTTGGTTGATTAAGTTTTACTCAGTAAAAGGAGGAATCCCTATGAGAATTCTTGACCAGAGTGTCTTTTACAGAAGTTGACTGATGAGATACTTTCCAGAATTCCAAAGATAAGATAAACAATTTACCAGCATAGATTTCTGATGAGTCATTCTATTAACATTTATAGAATTTCAGATGCTAACATCTAAATGGCTACACATGAAAGCCAGCATCCTTCTGTGTGTATGAGTAGGTGTGCAGTGTTATTTCTTTGTAAAAACACTGGGTGTTTGCACCATTCCACTCATATTTTGAAGACTGATTAAATAGATTGTGTTTTACTAGAAATTCCAGAAGGGTGTTAGGGAAGTTGTGTGTGTGTGTGTATATAAATAATGGTAGGAATATCTAAAAAGGGAGAAACTGATCCCCTGAACTGATTCCCAAAGTTCCAGGAGTTTTCATTTAACTCAAAATAGCCCCCATTTGGCATAGGATTCAAATCCAGTCAGCCCTACAATGGGAACATCAACACCCAGTTAATTACCACATATCGCTCCACTACCTAGTGTTCCAAGAACTAAATGGAAAGTGCAGCAGTAAAAACAAGCCTCTCTATTACTGAACTCACTGTCAAGACTTAGCAGGATGGAACACACCTCTCAGACCCTGGCCCCTAGTAGCCAAGCCACACCAACTTAGGCATGCCTAGCCAGTAGAGTAGGGCTAATGAAGCTTTTGCGAAACTTTTCTGGTGAAAAAATTTCAGGAAGTGCTGTGGGCAAGGCTCCAAGCTGTTTCTGAAGAAAGTGGGTGGTGACTTTTGACCCAGTTCATTAATTTAATTGTATTCTGCTGTAAGGAGATTTGTTTGAGTACTGGCTGACTGGATTAAATGTGTCCCGAAAACAGGCCCATGCACATGTATACAAACATACTGGGCAGAAACAAAAAGGATCTGACCACTTTTCCAGATCAACATAGAAACTGATACTGATTGTAGCACTACAACATCATTCACTATAATTATCCTATGAGGTATTTCAGAAAAAAATGGAAAACACTTAATAATACAGAGGTAATATTTTCCTAACCCTCAACAAAATATACAATGTGCACTCATGTAATATGTACTTAAAGAAAACATGCTAAATAAATTTATATGTAACTGAATGAAAAAGGGCAATAAAGGTCTAATATCTTTAGCTAAAATACAGTAGATTAATGATAGACTGAATGAATGAATGAAAGAATGAACCTTTTTACTATTTAATACAATAAATAGTGGTTTATGTTCTATATAAAATATAATCACAGGAATATGTGATCTTATATTCATTTGTTCAGTAAGCTGCAAACATTTCACACAGCATTTTATCTCTGCTGTTTGTAAATAATAATAAAAACAATAAAAAGCACGTGGCCAATTTGAACAGCACATCAAGGGGAATGTGCGTAAAGATAAAACCTGGAACATTAGAACTTGGATCATTAAAAGAGATTTTGGCTGCTTAGGAGCAATCTGTTCAAACTAACCCAATTAAGGCCAGAATGGAAAAATGATCAGATAATTCAAAATGCTGATTCTGCAAAGAAGCAGAATAAACAATAGATCATATATTCATCTCATGCAAGAAGATGGCACAAACTGATTGTAAACAAAAATAATCATCAAATTGATTCACTGGACATCTATAAAATTATGTGCTAGTAAAGTAAAATTGGTGGAGAATTGAATAAATAGTTGAAAATAAGCAGGTTAAAATTTTGTGGAATTTCCGTATACAGACTGATAAAAAAGTCTTGCCTCATAACACATCAAATATAACTGATTGGAAAGAGGAAAATGTGGATAATTGATGTGGCAGTACAAGGGGATCGTAGAATAGAAGGCAAAGAATTGAAGATCACAAATTATCAAGATCTGAAAAGGCACTGAAAGATTATGGCATCAACCTGCTGAGGTAGTCCCAGTGGTTATTGGTACACTGATTGCCATGTCAGAAAATCATAGACAGCATTTAGAAAATCTGTACTTTGAAAAAATTTCCATCCGTTAATTGCAAAAAAGCCACACTACTTGGCTCTACTTCTATAACACACTAATACATTACAACATCCTAGGTTCTTGGGGAAAAACTTGATGTGTATGAAGGCCAACATCAGCTAAGAACTGGCAGCTGTGATTTCACATAGTTGTGAACAGATAATGTCAAAATTGTAGGAGTAAGTAGTGGAGAAAAGCGATTCAGTTAATACCTTTTAATTCACAACTATTTACTGAATTTAAATTTACTGATATTTTTCTCAGTTCTACATGAAAACTATGAAACAACAAAGTACATTTATACTTTTTTTCAGCGTGCATCTTAAAATTTGATAGAAAGTTTAAAAAAATGAACTTTTCATATTGTCAGCATTTGGCATTATAAAAACAGGTGATGGAATTATGCCTGGTTTTCTTCAATTTCTATTTTGCAGAATTATCTCCATCTTCTGTATGTAATATTTGCTTAATAAGCAATATTAACTCAAATGAAATAGTCTTACGCAATTTTAAATGCAAGGAGGCTATTTCCTTCAATTTAATCACATTCTAGTACAGATAGTCCTCGACTTTCAACAGTTCATTTAGTGACCATTCAAAGTTACAAGGGCACTGAAAAAAGTGACCTATGACCATTTTTCACACTTATGACTGGGGCAGCAACCCTATGGTTGCATCGTTTACATTTGGATGCTTGACAACTGACTCACATTTATGATGGTTGCAGTGTCCCGGAGTTGTGTGGTCCCCTTTTGCGACCTTCGGACAAGTAAAATCAATGGGGAAATCAGGTTCACTTAACAACCGTGTTACTAATTTAAGAACTGCAGGGATTCACTTAACAAATATAGCAGGAAAGGTCATAAAATGGGTCAAATTCACTTAACAAAATTCTCACTTAACAGTTTAAATTTTGGGCTCCATCGTGCTCGTATACTTCCAGACCTGAGATTCTTCATATGGGTGGGTCTATAAAACTCATAAATCAACATATCTATTCTTGAGAATTGTGAAATGTTGACCCCAAACATCCATAGGGCAGTGGGAACGTTGTACTGAACAAGAACAATTCTTCTACATTATAAATATTTTTTTCAAAAAAACATAAACCTTTAGGTATGATTCTATGTAAACATGTAGTTAATCTTTAAATTACAGAATTGCTGTGAGGATAATACATAAAGCAAAGGATATTAAAAATTTAGGATAAAAAAATATTGATAAAAACCCTGGGCAAGGAGGCTGAAATAAAACAAGTGAAAATTCTAGTAATTCATACATTGAACACTTTCCCTGTATTTTATCCTCTTCCTTAGTTCATGCTTGGGGAAAACTGATACTGTGTATAAGGCACAAAACAGCACTATAACAATTGGCTGGCAGCCTTGGGCATTTCAAAATTCTCCCTAACTTCCAAGGGATAATTTTTCAATCATAATATAAAAAGTGATTTAAAAAAAACAGTTGCTCAACAAATGATTAATTTTCAATTGTTTAATGGGATAAATGTACAAAGCAGATGATTCAATCAGTACTGAATTCATGATAAGCATCTGTCCCTAGTGAAAAAAATAGCAGGAAGTCAGATTCAATCCATGGCAAACAAATTAAGTAAGGGTCACATTTTAAGCTATGACCCTATACTGCTTGTAACTGAAGTAGTAACAGAATCTGGTAAGGGGTGATAATTGGTGGATTAAGGCTACTTCCGCCTGGATATTTTAATTTAGAATGGCAAAATATTACCCTTGCTCAGTGGAGTCTCCTCCTTTGACTTCATCATTCTTTTTCTTTTGCCATTTTCTAAAAGTTTAATAGTCTGTATACATAAATACATTTCCTAAGATAGGAACCT
Organism: Pseudonaja textilis; assembly: GCF_049901715.1. NCBI lineage: Eukaryota > Metazoa > Chordata > Lepidosauria > Squamata > Elapidae > Pseudonaja > Pseudonaja textilis. The sequence continues at coordinate 50,664,817 of NC_141992.1, read as the reverse complement.
CTCCACTATAACTTTGGGATCAATAGCAATTGTGGATTATTATACGGCTTGTAGAGAGCAGCTCTGATTCATTCATCAATTAATTCAATCCTTTAATTTTTTTTATTCTTGTATATAATCCCCATAATAATTCATGCCATGTAAATTACAAAATAGTACATGGTGAATACACAGAAGATTGTATTCTATCAACCTCTCATGTTAGGTTTCTTTTAAATCACTAAGAGTCACATTTGAGCCAGTATCTATTGCTCCATTTTTTTAATCTTCATCTTTAAGTGCTCTGGTTTTATTGTATTGCGAACAGTTGCTGGGGTACATCCACAGTTTCGTTGTACAGTGGCAATAAACTTCTTCTTCTGACTGCAGACACTTAGCAAGTTCACCAAAAGTATGTATATTAAAAAATTAAGTCACTGGAGAAGCATAAATAGATGCAGATTATTTCTGTGCCCCATTTCTTAGACCAAGTGGCTTAATTTTATATTTTATTTTAGGAGAGTATGGCATACCAAAACTAAGAAAAATTGGTAGGCCAAAGAGAATAAGCTCCAAGATTGGTCTAAGACAGGGTGTTAAAATCGATTTCATTGAGGGCCACATCAGGGTTGTGTTTGACTGGGGGGGCATGGCCAGTTCAACGTCACTCCCGTCAGGGGCACCTGTGACGGCCCAAGCACTTGCCAGTGGAAAATGGGCTCCTGAGTTCTGTTTTCAGCTGCCACAGCCTCCTGCAACCCTCTGCCAGTGAAAATGGAGCTCCGAGCTCTGTTTTCACTGGCAGAGGGTTGCAGGAGGCCATGGCAGCCGAAAACAGAGCTTGGGAGCCCATTTCCACTGGCAGAAGTACTGTGGGCTGGTCCTTTGCTGTTTCCATGTTGGCCCCATGGGCCAGATCTAAGTACCGTGTGGGCCATTTCTGGCCCCTGGGCCTTAAGTTTGACAGCCCTGGCCTAAGATATTTTAGCAGCTAATCAGACCAGTAAAATGGTATATCTTTTCCACTGAGGATACACAAGCTGACTGGGTTGGTAACGAAGTGTTTTTCACCACTAAAATAAGACCACCACAATGTTTTCCATGGTACCTGAGGCTGCAGGATAGTCTAAGGAGTCAGTTACATGTAACTACAATACTGTATATAAGTCAAGGGACAAGAAGATTTTCTCTTGAAATAGAAATGGACAACCAATGCTTTCAAATATATGTTGCTGGAAGTACAGTAGTTGCTCATTTTGCCTAGAGGTAATTCTGGCCTTTGCCTCCCCACAAGCAGCCTCTTCTGGTCCTTTCTTTTAACACCCATTTGAAATGTCCAGCTAGAGTAAATCAGAGTGGATATATTAACCTGAATGTTAAAGCCAGTCAGCAAGAACAACCCCCTTTGTAAACAGACACAAAACTTAGGATGAAAAGGAATAATTAAAAGACAAAAGCCAGAATGGAGAGACTTTCCTTGAGTATATTGATGAACATTTATATCCTTAAATGAGCTGTCCCGCTGGCTTCTTTCTGTTAGTAGTCAGATTATCAGCACGCTTGCCTGATTTGATGGTTGACTTGCTTTGTTTTCTGCCTAGATTCCAGACTTCTGCCTGGGAAAGGGGTCATGAGGGGGACTGTTGACTGTTGCCTATTCCGTTTTTTTTTTTTTTTTTTTTTGGAGAGCTGGAACTCACACGACCTGCTTACCTTAAGTAAACTTCACTCTACTCTTTGAAAGTGTCCAATCTTCTTGCTCTAAGCTGCCATGTGACTCAACACTACAATAGCTCGTTCCTTGTTCTGAACAGGTGATTACTGAATTCTTGAAAAGAATGGCAACCGGCAGTCTTTGAGCTAAACTTCTATTTACAAACACTAGACAAATCTGTCCTAACTGGCATCAACTGACTTGCACAGATATATAATCAACAGAAAATTCTCCAACTGTTTCCTGTGAGCTATAAGTCAGCATTGATTTGTGTCAACATGCCAAAGAGAGTCCAATAAATAAATAATTAAGATAAATGTTTCGTGAGTATCACTGGATTTGCCTTAGTGAAGGACAGTTAGAGATTGATTTTGCAACAGGAAGAGGTTCTATTACCCCAAGGCATTATTTTCCCTTGGGTATTATCCTAAGGGTAGCCATTAGTTCCAGATGAGCGTGTACAGGAGTCTTTTGTAAATAGGCATTTGCCTGTAGCTGCCCAACAGCACAATTTCACTGCAAACCGATGGGAAGTTATTCTGTGTCCTGGCAAATGGACTGCCCCCAAATCAGAGCAAATGTGACATTTCATAGAAGCAGATGTCAATGGCAGTTTCAGTTTCCATCTTTCACTGAGGTTTCTTCAGTCAAGTTTATATATCCAAGGGCTGATTTACATGTACACTTGTCTTTTATTCACAAAAGCTTCTCATTTATATAAAGTTCATGGAACTGATAAGAAAATATAAGAAGGAAAAAAGTATTTGAATATCTATCGACTTTTGATTACCACTGTAGTTTGGGTGAGTACCTAGTAAGTGCCCTTAATAGAAAACAAATCTAAATGTTACACTGATAATGTATTTTAGAGCAATCCAAGTCCCCAGATTGTTTTAAGTGAGAAAAGATTAGGAGAGGGAAGACAAATTCCAAAAGAGGACATGTCGTATCTACCCCAGAGATGCCAGAAGTTTTTGGGTAGAACAATGGGACAGGCTCCTTGCCTACATCAGCATCACACTGTTCAGGGACTTTTGAAAGAGCTGGAGGAAGAAAAAGATATGCCTTCTCCCAACACACACTATTAGCCAAGATTTGTATTAAGCAAGTATGGCTCTGGAAAAGGCAAAGAATCTCCTTCCTCAAACAAATATTGTTGCTCTGTTTCTCTGAAAGTGCTTATTCTAAGATTCCTACTTGGGGTTTCCTGTCTATAAATACAGATTACTGATTTACAGCAAAGTTTAGGCTAGAAAATAATTCTTTTTTGCCTTCCATAATCTGCAAAAAACTGATCTTCCTATGACTCTTTTCTGTGTCTGGACTATCTTAACAAGCTTCCTTTCTCCATGGCAGCCTTCTTTCCACTCTCATTCAGTTCAATGTATCCTAATGTCATTCTCTTATTCTCATACAGACACATTAGCAGATTTGTTTATCTCTGTCCCTCAATCCCAGTCCCAAAATTAGGAAAAACAACAGCTGGAGTCCAAGCCATCTTCCCCAGTTAGAAAAGACTACTTTACAGTTTCTGGGTTGCTCATCTCTTTTCTAGCCTGTATAAATCTTATCCTGATAAATGACCTTGCCAAAAACAGAGGTGGCCCCCAGTATGGTACAAGTTTCCTTATTTCATAGACATAAAATCATTAGTTTCTCCTTCAGATTTACTACCTCTGACTCCTTTATTACCTCTGACTCCTTTTCACTTCAACATACTCAACAGCCGAGAATTATGGAAGTTGGAATTCAAAATGTCAGAAAAGCATCATATAGGACAGGGGTATCAAACTGGCGGTGTGCTGGCCCAATGCGTCACATGCAGGCCACGCTCACCACAGTTCCACAAAGGCAAAAAAATCACGTTATATACATCTTGTGACGTGATCGAGTTTGACACCTGTGATATAGGGGAAAGTTCTCTTAAATTAGTGAGCTGTGAAATATCATTTAGTGTACTGCTGATTGGAGTACAAGAGGAGAGTTTCCATAGTGGCATATTTTAGAGATTCAAAAAGTCAACTTTTTCCACAATAATACTCTTCATGGTTGGCCATACTGCAATGTATCTTTTCCCATGGCTTCAGAGGCATTGGACTCGCCATTTCTATCTACTCTATTCTAGGCTGTGCTATTATGGTACAGGACTGGAAATTGCTTAATTCTCCTAAGAGGTTTGGAGTCTCTTAAAATCCATTAAGGGAATAACATCCACACAGCTTATTGCTGTTGTCCCTAATATAACAGTGACCAGCAGGAAAAAAAAATGTTTCCTGTGTAGAGCTAATTGTACATAAAATTCTCCTTTCATGTAAATTTAGGTGTTCATAAATAACAATTCATTTGCTTTTTTTCTCCAAGTTATTGGAGTGTTCCAATGCACAAAAGGAATTCCAGCTTAATACCTTTTTGTGCGTGCTACTTTGTAGTAACCTACTTTTCTAAGTGATATCTTCACAAACCCCTCCTCCATTTCCACCTCAAATTACAATCGAAGCTGTCAAGGATGGTTATAAACTATTACACTTCTTTTAGCATTTTCGGTAGGGTGCTTTGGCACAGCACAGATATATTTTCAGCTCTTAAGTGCATTCATTCATTGCCCTGCAGAACTGGAAAGCATGTATGACCTTCCCTGACTCCTTAGTTGTCTTCTGAGCACATAGGTAGGCTCTGAGACATTGGATGGACAATACATGTGGGAAACTGAAAGGTAATTGAAAGTAATCTAACTTATGACATTCCCATCCCTAGTTCAAATTTCTCATTAAAGCATGAACTGGGAAAATAGGAAGGATGCAGCATGCTAGTTTATTGCCAGTTCATTGAGTATTGCTTGGTGGTCCCAAAGGGTATCTTGCTGCCCTGGAGTATGTAAACATTTTTTTGCTGTTGGCATTCCTCTTATTTGCTTATATTGCCATGCAGTGATGCTATGAGGACAGGACTTAAAGTCAGAGTCTAAAGACAAAAATGCAGTCTTTTTAAGGGCCCAAGTGCCGAAAATATGCATTTGCAAGTAAAGTAACTAACTAAACAAGAAAGGGCGTCCATTCAGAATATCTAAATTATCGAACCAGCCTTGTCTTTAAGTTCTTGCTTTCTCAAACTGACCCATATCTGTAACTTTGAAATAGAGGCTCACTTTGCCGGGCTGATTGATTTAGTTGTTTTTTGAAACTGACAAATTGAATTTTGAAAAGACTGCAAGATGAGACAAAATTAGGGTCTTGGGCATGTGGAAACCCTTCCTCTAATCCAGCTGTCATGATCTGTTCTGCTAGTAAGGTTTTAAGTTAAATACATGATATTTGCAACCAAGTTTTATGTTTCTGTATGTTCTCCTGGCTGAGAAGCAGCTTCCATACAGACATCAAAGGGTCAGTTCCTAACACTGGAAACAATCCATTCAGTTCTTCATTCTCTTGAGCTGCATTTCACTCTAACCAGAGTTGCCTTGCATGATAATCAGGCCTAATTATTGCTTTATCCCTTGATTGTTCTGCTGGGCCTTTGGAAGTATAATGTCTCTTTCTCAGTTTACATGTACATTTCTTCCTGTCCCCTCATCACAAGCCTTGTTCTTTAGAGCTACCAGTACTTAGATTTTTTTGGGGGGCCCTTGAGAGTTCGCAGTTAACAAATCGTTTAATAAGTTTTTAAAGGTGAGAACAAAAATATTCTCTGGTTTCAATTCACAACACATATTACTGAGTATCTTTCCTTGATTGTTAGAATGTTCTACTGTTCATTCAGTCCTGGGGCACTGCTTAGTTTATTCCTAAATCTCTGTTGAGATCATTCAAGCAGACATATGACTATTATGAAATATCAAGTAAATAAAAGTTTAGATGTTTTTGAAATTATTGTTCATAACCAAACAATTGGAACGTTTTTTTATATACATCTTTTAAATAAATTTCCCATTTCTTTTTTGATTCTAAGTGCATTTAGTTTAGACATCGATATGGTTCATACATAATGCCAAGTCAGAATTTTTAAACCACTGCTTGTTGAATAAACCATAGTCACATGGCTTATATAGAAATGATACCATAATGGTTAGCCTCTCATATAATACTAAACCAGAATTGGACAATGCATACCATAGATCAGGATTATGTATTAAATGTTTCAGGATTGTGTGTTAAATGTTTTAAATTTGATTCTCAGATACAGTCACATTATATACCTAGCAACATCATGAATGAAGGGAAGAAGTACATGCATGTAAATGACGGGTATTGTCTTTTGCTGCAGCTCCAACTCTAATTTATTCCAGCTGTGAATACGACCTGATTAAAACTTGCTGCTGAGCCCTACATGTTTGCTCAAAAGTAAGTCATGTTGAAGTTTGCAAGAACATGTGCTTAGAATTGGATTACATATGAACATATGTATTTTCTTTATTGTTTGTTGATAGATAGCTCCCAATAATTGGAGATCATGATAAAGACATAAGACATTAAGAAAAGTGAAGAAAGCAACAAGAATCAACTCGGTGTAATCAAAAAACAGGTATCTAAAACCACATTGACCAATTCTGAATTGCTGTGGCTTGAATTCTTTTGGTCATCCGTTTCTTTCTAATCATCTACTCTTCGATGAGCTTTTAAGATTTCCCAGAGATTTTAATATCACCATTATCTAAATGTTTGATATACAAACTCCATCATCAGATTTATTGCTTTAGTTCAATAGCTGCTCGAGACCCAGATTCTTTCTCGTAATAAAAAGGAGAGGAAAGCCAGTTTTGTAGTGGTTTTTTTTCCTCCCCCTTATTGGAGAAGAAAAGGACCAAAGAGGAGTTGAATCCTCTGGATAGCTAATATTTCTTAGGAACCTCTCTCTTTTTTCTTCTTTTCCTTTTGTTGGGGAGGGGGTAGATTGTGAGGAGAGAGAGAAAGACTCAATGGAGGCCCTTTTGCCATTGCTAATCTGCTTTGTGAATGGAGCCACATGGGGGATTGGGGGAGGGAAAGGAAGCCACATGCCTGACATTCCTTTCTCTGGGTGGGCTTCTTCTCTCCAGACTCTCAGGATGTGGGAAATGGAAGATGAAAGAACTGCATTTCCAGCCTATCAGGTTACAATGCCTGAACCAGAAAAGAATGAAGGAGAGGAGGGGTGGATTTGCAGAGGGAGAGCCCAGCTTTATTAGAAAGTGTCACAGGGAGAAAAAAAGGTTTGGGGAGGAGAGAGTTTGACTGAGACCTAGGATGGCAGCTCATGTTTTGTTTCACATCACATCAGAGCTGAGGAATTTCCTCTGTTCTGGAGGTGCCTTACAGAAAAGGGGCAGAGTTTAAGGCTAGGCTGGGATGAATAATGGTCCAGCAGCAACCAATTAAGTGTGTTACTAAGTGATGGCTGTTTACAAGCAAAACCTCCTGCAGTGCTGAGGAAAGAGAGCCTAGCGAACTGTGGGAGAGGCATATTTGTGTGATTTATACACAAAATCCATTGGAGATAAAGAATAGGAGCCATGGGTTTATAATCCCCTCTCCTTTTCTGAATTTGTGTTCTATAGTTATAATTTGGAGGGCTAATTATAATCACACCATAATAGATTATCTACAGGAAGAAATGTAGGGTCCTGACTGATTTTTTACCCTCTCTGCTGCTCAAGAAGAACAAAGAAGGAAGTGAGCACATTTTTTGAATGTCAATACTTTTATCAGTAGATAGAATCATAAGAGCTGGCCATCAAACCCGACTGCAGTGGTCAGTTAATTCCTTAATTATGGAAAAGTTTTCACAGTGCTAATCTAATTTTAAAAATAAAAATGGATCATATAGCTATATATTGGATTCTACATAGGTTTTTTTACATGACTTGCTCACTGAAGCCTTCAAAATTCCCACCGCATGTTGCAGTAAAAGCAGTGCATTGTTCAGTTTTTTCTTAACTATCTTCCCACTGGATTTTTCTGCCTTTCTATATAGTCAAAACTCAAGGAATTTCTTTGTTTGTTTTTAATCAAGTTTTAGGGTGGAATGACAAAGAAAAATGGAAAAAAATTACATCTCACAAGCCACCATTCTGATATTTTTGACACTGTAGAAAGTTAGCACCCACCCTTCTCCTAGAAGAATGAAATATTCTAGGAAATATTAAAAAGGCAGAATATTATACTTCCCTGGATGAGAAAAGGAGAAACATGATCTTGGAAAGCAGCTCCCACCTTTGTTAATAGCCACAGAAAGACCAGGCCATCCTATCTACAAGACAAAGGATGTTTAGCTCCAGGGTGATAGGATTAGCCCACACTCAGATCCAAACAAGGACAAAGCCACTAGGAATTGCCCAAAGCCCCTTCATTACATCACCCAGCAAGATTCAACCAAACCTGGGGCTCAAGACAACCTACAGAGTTACCCTTGCATGGCCCCATGGGAGTCCGACAACCATTCAGAATACATTTCTTGCCACAGGAACAGGAAGCAAGTTCAAAGCCAACAGGGCTTATAAATCTCTCTCCCTCTCTCACCCATGTGCTCCATTTTGCCTAAGACTTCAAACCCCATGTGGCCTGCTGTCCACCATTAAGCCATCCTTCCAAGCAGCCTCCATGTTTCCAGTGTCTTCCTTCCCACTCGGAACTGAACCCAGATGGACATTTCTTCCAACAACACTAAATAACCCAACAAGTTAGTGCATGCTGCTCAATTGCTTCCACTTGGCTCCAGACCAGAGATGTTACTCTGATAGTTTGCTTACTGTACCATATGAACTGAGACCTCTTGCTTGACTCTCAAACCAGAAATCAAAAGCTCAAAGGAAACTTCCAAATCAGACTTGTTAAAATTAACCAGGGAGCCACATTTGGCTATTGCATATAAACGTTTAATGTTAAATTAGGGTTTTGCATTTTTAATCCATGTATAAAGTATAGTTAAACTGCTTAGAATGTTACTTGATAGGAAGTAACATCTAGTAGGCCACCAAATATGACATTGATGGAGCCTTATTTTCCTGCATTGCTTATCCGGCATTTTCTGTTGCGTTTCTTGCTCTGCACCCTGAAGCACTTACATAAAGTTCAAAATAAATTCCACAGATCAGCTGTTCAGGAAAGGGAACGCATGTGTATGTTAAAGCTTTCCTATCAAGCCTTTCTATGATTCTTTAAATGGTGAAAATTATGTTAATAGCTTATTTTCCTAATTTTTAAAGCTGAAATTTCCTTTTGGTACTAAAATAGAACTGTTTAAAATGCTTGAGGTTGCTCCAGCAGTTGCAGTAATGTGTCTCCCATATTAAACTTCCCTCTGGGATGTGTACTGCAAAGCAGAGTTTGTTCTGCATACTTGGAACATGTTTTTTCCATAGAAAACTGCTGCTAGTTTGTCACTGTAATGCACAGGATCCTCAAAATTTTACTGAAAGATGGCAGGTACATTTCTTAAGTAGCAATAAAAATGGTGCTATGTGAAACAGCAGAGATAAACCTGGTTTACATTGATTGAACAGAAAAAATGCCAGGGACTCTAATGTGAAAAGATCGAATGATAATCATAATATATAGTTTTTCGAGGGACATTGCTAAAAACAATTTCAAACCATTTTTACCCACAAAGTAGATCATGATAATTGGGTACAAGAATGGGGATGGGTGGAGTGGGGTTATGTTCTGAAACAATTTTTTTTTAAATGTGTTGGTTTCAGAGTAATCCTAACTGTAGGACAGAACAAAAATGAGGGTGAAATTTAACATGTTGGTGTTTCTTCAAGGGTACTGTTGAAAAAATTTACAAGATTATTTTTCTAGCTTATTTTAGGTTCTGGAACTTCTGGTTGGTGGTTGACCTGCTTTGGGCTTAGAAGGAAAATACCGTAGGATCAGGCCTGGCTAGTATTTGGATGGGAGACTATTAGAATATTCCATGTCTAAGGAGGAGTATGGATTTTGAAAAAGAAATATTTCGAAATGAGGGCATGTCAGATCATTTCCAGAGTGTAGTCAAGAAGTCAAGTTTGACTCAGGAGGCAGGTTTACTTGTTTTAATCTTCCATATATAGATAGGCTGACGGTGCCAATGCAGTTTGAGTTGGATTTATCCCTGTATGTGGTTGTGAAATCTTTTTAACATGCGAATTACTGATTGATGCTCAGTGTTCTGTTCCCATAATCCCCTCTTGAAACTATTTAAGTGTTATTGTTATTTTTGTTTATTTATTTTTTATTTTATTTTGTCAAGCAATTATAAGATAACGGGTATAAGTATAAACATAGTTAGGAATACATGAAATGGATACATATAATAAAAATAAAAAGGAACAATAGGACAGGGATGGTAGGCACCTTTCTTCCCTAAAATTCTGCTTTAAAATTGTTTTATTCCTAATAGGGGTGCTGGTGAAGTGGAAAGGGGATATATAATCTCAGAGATTATTTTGGGAGGAAAATAACTGAAGATGGTTAGGTCCCTACCACACTGCCTCTAGTTTTGCTCCTTAATTCCTCCAAAAGAGTTTAAGTTAATTTGCAATTGTCCTCTCTGCCACCAACCATGATACAAAGAGAACACGACCTAAGCAATAAGGTGACAATAGAAGATCACAAACTCAGCACCCAATTAAAGCATCTCCCTATCTATGGTTTGTTTTATTTAGTATTTAAAACATCTGAGCATTGGCAATCGGGGCTACAGAGCCTCCAAGGAGTAATTCCTTTGGGCAGTTATTAAAACAGCAGAGAAAATATAATGTGCAGTGCCTTAATCCCTGAGGGTGAGGAGAGTATGAAATCTGAGGTGAGGCAAGAATTCCCACTAATGGGGGAAAAAAAATCTGCCCTTAAGTTCACAGTACTCCAGCCCTTTCATTGAAGTCCAGATCCAATGTGTTCCTGTTGAAGCACAGCTGACCTGGAAATCTATCAGTTTAGCTGCCAGAATCAATATCTTAGGAGCTTCACGGTAATGAAACTACTGTGAGAGCAGCGCAAGCGACCACATGTAGATACCGTTAGCCACGAGAGTAGAGTTCAGCTCACTTCTCTCTTTTCCTAGGTTGGTATTTAAATGCAGTCCACTCCTCTGCATGCAGACTGAGTGAAATAGAGATAATGAAGGTTTTGCCCCAGTTCTCTTACCATTTATCTTTGCCTTCACAGGAGCCTCCAAATCAGATTTAAGGCAACACAGAAGAAAGAGTTGCTCTGCTGGTGTTTGGTGTTCTTCTCAATGGACAGGCACAACTAGACCTCAGTTTTTACTTACTCTTTCTCCTACAGTTTTTGTTACCTATTTTTTTCACTTCCTGTATTTTTTTTCTCTCCATTATCCCAAGAGTGGAATTTTGTTTTTAATTTTTTTAAAGTATTGTGGATGTTTAGCTTTTTATAACGAAAAATAACTGAGTCCTATGATACCTCAAAGCAGCCTTCCCCAGATCACTGCCCTACAAGTATGCCTCAAAGGTGCTTTTTCAGGAGGAAACTGGGCTTTCTTATTTTTTCTTTGAAGATTTTTTTGCTTTTCACAGAAGAAGCTTCTTTAAATCTGACATGATAGTGGGGGATGGAAGGATTTATACTCCTTGCAGACAGCTGGTCATTTGCATCCTTTTAGAGGGTTGTTGAAGCACTTGGAGGTTTATCTGTGTCCTCAGGGTCACATGAGTAGAACTCCTGGTTCCTGTAGCCTGCATTTTTTCCCCTGTGGAAATCCATTCTTACTGCACACCATTCAAAGAGCGTCCATCCCAAATTGTATAGCTAAAAGTCAACGAACATAGTGAAAAAAAATTGTACTCAGATTAAATATAAAGAAGACCAAACTAGTGACAGCAACAACCAGCTTCTGAAATAACAGCAAAGTTGCTGAATTGGTGGAGAGCTTCTGCTTTTTAGTATCAACCATCTTTGAAAAAAGAATAAGCAGTCAAAAAATTGCTGCAGACTTGGTAGAGTAGCTATGGAGGTCTTAGAAAAGATATTCAAATACTGTGATCTGGCTATGCCTACAAAGGTCAGAATAGTGTAGGCAATGGTATTCTACATGACCCTTTATGGAAGCAAAAGGTGGACTTTGAAGAACCAGGATAGAAAGACCATCGGCACCTTTGAACTCTGGTGTAGGAGAAGACGCCTGAGAATACCACAGATCTTTAAGGAAACAAATGGATCCATGAATAAATCAATCTAGAGTTCTGACTCGAGATTCAGGCGATCGGGTTCAAAATACTCTACTTTTGATGCATTATGGAAAGATCTCCCTCTAAGTCACTGGAGAAGGCTGCAAAGGGTGGAAGGAAAAAGAAAAGGAAGACTAGCAGCAAGATGGTCGGACTCAATTACAGTGGTGATAGATGCACCATTGGAAGACTTGAAGGATCAGAGTAGGGATAGATTGCTGTAGAGAATATTTATGTGTTCATTAAGAGTCAGTGCTGACTTGAGAGCACAAAATACAACCCCATTGGTCTGTGATCAGCGATATTCCAAACCAGCATTGTGGTTTAATTTTCACTAGGTAGCTTCAATGTTCTTTTAAAAAAATATTTTTTTCAGTTTGCTTTTTGCCTGGCATCAATAGTTTTGTCCAAAGATACATTAGTCAAGTGAATATTTTGCCTCACTCTCACTCTCCCCTCCCCAATCTGTAAATGCCAGAGTAATCCAAGCCGAGCTTTATTACAGTGCATTGGGAAAAATCCCAACGGAAGCAGCCACTTTGTTTTGTCTCATGCATTTAGTCATAGTAACTGCCTATCACTGACAATCAAGCCTTTAGCTAGGATTTCATTCAATATCCTTTGGCTTCATTCCAACATTTACTCCCTTCAATTGTGTAAGGCCGACCATGTTTCCTAGATGCCTCTCTATGTCTTTCCTGTTGTCCACTCATTTTTGAAAAATAGAAATACATAATGAGCCTGCTGAGTCTCCGGGCTTGGCCCATTCAATTGGTAAACAGAGCCCTATAATTGTCAGAAAGAGGATTCATTCAGAAAGAACTAGCTCTCACGTGGAGTTGTTGCCAGGGTTTGCCTTAATGAACACCAGTCTTGCTAGATTCTGGCCATTCAGAAAACTCAGGCATGTGTGTTCAGTGCAGTGCTAGGATATATACACACACCACCTTACCAGTAGTGAGTGCAAGCGCTGTGTAGAAGTTTCAGTTGTATCCAACTTAAGTTTAAGAGAAGCGCACAGACTGCACCTTTATGGCCAGAGTGTCAGCAACTCCCTATCTTTGTTATAAAACACGCTATATATTCTTAGACCTGAGAGAGAGTGACTAGCCCAAGGTCACTCAGGTTCCAAGAGAAGAGGGAAAGTAAGAGAGAGAATCAGTCCTTTGCTGCCAGTGGGGTCCTTTGCTTGTCTGCTTAGTCAATTTATATAGGTGCCCACTCAACATAAGGCAGCACACAATTAGAAAACATATTGCTATAAAAGAATTATTGTACAACACAAGACAAAAAGCGAATTGCGCGAGACACCACTCAAAAACCCAATCAATCAACCTGCCTGTATAAATAAAGAAGGGAATAAGAGACCCAGAGCACTTGATTTGCACAGAGGTGACCAGAGGCCATGTTTGCATGACAAGACGCAAGCATCTCTCAGTCAAACAACTCCCTTTTGCATGCCAGAAGCTCTTGTATTGGGTTGCTTAAAATCAGCCGTCAAATGGCCATGTCACTGTTCAAAGGAGACTGGCAGGTTGCTGTTTCCCCACTCTGGTTTTATTCCTCCTCCTCCTGCAACTATGGTGAGATTAAGCCAATTCTCCAAACTGCACAAAAATTTAACAACCGGTTTGCCTGAACCAGTCCGCACTGGCTGAATCCCTCCTCTGCATAAGGCTATGATCTGTTGATTTTTTCTCAACAACTCTGAACCCACCTATTATGATTTAATATTATGTGTGAACTGAAGTATTCAAATTTGTTTAACACACTATGATAGCAAAAGATGTCTTAAAGTGTAAAATTGATCAATAGATTGGCAATCAAGTACAAGGTTGTGATTGTTTCCTGAGTTATAAGCTTATATTTTGGAAATAATACCAGGTGTTTCATTCCTAGTTGTTCTTTTTCCACTCTCCTAAGGAGTCAGAGCTTTGTAAGAAATAAGTCACAAATGGATACATAGCAAAACAGATATTTGATTCTTGCACTACCTTAATCAAATTTCCTCTGAACTCATGTTTAGTGAACAGAGCACTTATCTCCTTATTCAAGGATTTAATACAACATGAAATAAAACCACTGAAAAAAATACTCTTTTCTCCATTATTCTGACAGTTTGTGCACACTAATCTTGGCATTGCTTTGGGCTAGAATAGCATAAACTAGTTTTATCAGGTTCAACAATACAAGCCTCTTAAGTAGCTGCTGGGGTCTCAAAGACTGGTAATGTCTACTGTTTTACATTAATCCTGTCACCCTTTGTCATATGGCCATCATTTTATTTGCCTATACCCTAGAATAATATCACAATGGAGGCATAGTACACAAAACCAATACTAGGTTTTAGAGCCTACTTCCTGTCACTAAATATAGAGCTATTGCTACCCATTTCTGCTACCCCAGGGGGAATATTAAAATCAGGGTATCTGTTAAGTGTTTCCCCAAACCTGGACTTGTTCCTGAATCCTAACATAAAAGATATTAATAGCTTTTTTTCTGGATGTATTCACATATCCTTATACGAGAGATAAACATTTCACAACTACATTCTGTATCACTGCATTTTTATAGTGAGAAAAATTCCTACTGGTTGATTTTTAGCAAGTGGCTACCTTAATGAAAATCAATAGAATTAATCACATTTTGTCAAGCCCCTCATTCAGTCTTTTCCAACCAGGTGCCTTGCAAAGGTGCTGGAATAAACTCATATAATTCCTAACTGCTATCAAAGTGGGAGGAAGGTGATAATCATCACAGTTGAGGCCAGAGCTACCAACACATGCAAAAATAAAGTGCTATGGAACATTACCACCTTTAGAAAACTGTGTTTCTTTGCTGGCAATCATCTTTGTACATAAATAGATTGTCCACATTAAGAAGGGGAGAACTGATGAAAGGATGTTAAAAGATGGCATGAGAATTAAAAAGTTAACATAGTATCCAGATGTTCCATAAAATTGCAATATACTGCAAGTTAAAAGTAAAAATTTTGTATATTGCAAGTTAAAAGCGTGGCTGCAAGTTTTCTGAGTTTTTACATGTATATATGTACTGCTCTACTGAATGGACCATTTTTGAAAAAAAAGGACAGTTTGCTCAGTGATTCTATATATATATTATTTACACAGAAAACATCCCTGTAAATAAGGAAGCTGGAATTAGAGGACGGGATATTATGTCCTTTTGCCAAGGCCATTAGCTTCAAAAGGGGTTGGCAATTCAAAAGTGGCTAACATCAAAATGATTTACTAGATTACTTTCCTGCTGAATACATGAGACCTGGATATCTTTTGAGAGCTGCTGGACTGGGTGCTCAGCATGATTGTCTTCAACAGAAGTATGCAGGCCATGTCCTCCCCTCTCAGATAAAGCTGGGTCAATTTTCATTGCATGCCCTTGAACCTGTTTCAATATAAATAGGGAGGAAAATGGCTCTTCAGCTGTTCCTGACCGAAAGCCAACTACTTTAACGTTTGTGAAAAATGAGGTCATGTGGATGAACTGCAGGCATGGGGTTAGGGTTGGGATGAAAAGGAAGAATACGCAGAGGGAGTGTGCAGTAGCAATGCTTTCTCTCCAGGGATGGGGTTCTCCCGGTTTGGACCGATTCGAGCGGACCCCTTGTTCTGGCAATCAGCTGACTCCAAACTGGCTTGCTCCAATGAGCATGTGGGCCCACCCACCCACCACTGGGCTTTCCTGGGCTTTATGTCTTTTTGTTAGAGCACAAGCTGATTCATGCGGGAGAGCGGTTTGCCGCGGCTCAGCTGTTTTCTTCAGCTGTAGTTGAAGGTAAGTGTTATGTCCTGAGGACTCAAGGAGTTCTCACTCAGGTCCACTCACTTTGTGTGGGCGTTATTCCCCCATTCCCATTGGTCAGTTCTCCCCAGCAGCCAGCTATAAAAGCAGGCTGCGGGGTCCAACTGGCTGCTGATTGCTGCGAGCCAGTTCCAGGCTTGGCAAGCACGGTCAGCCCTTTATTTGTAAAATAAAGTACTGTTGCACTCATGCTCTGGTTCAGCCTCTCATTGCTCAAACTTAACACTGGCGACGAGGATGGGATGGCTACCAGAAGCACCTTGCAACCGCTGAGTCACTAGCCACCGATCTACAGCCCAGAGAGCGATCGGCTGGCAACAAGGGAACGCTGATCCGCAGCCAGAGAGAGCGGTCAGCTAGCGAAACGAGCGATCAAAAGAGCAAACGCAGATCCGCAGCCAGAGAAAGCGGTCTGAGTCAAATAGTTAGAAGCGTCTGTAGCCGCTTGTTAGCCTCGCTACGGGGAAAGTGAAGCGCTGCGAGCCGCAGCCGCTCTGCATTTGGCGCGAAATTCAAACGGGTGTCATTTGAATTTCGAGCCAGTAGGAATCACAGCACAGCGCTGTAGAGAGTCACTAACGCCCACTTTTTTGGCGCGAATCAAGACACCTCCAACGGCTAGCAGCCAACGTGGTAACCCAGAGAGAGAAAAGAGAGGGTAGCAAAAACCTCTCCAGAGCTGATATCACTAGTAACTCACGAGCGTTCGTAGTCCCAGAGAGATTTCTCCCCAGGTAGCCCAGCCGTTCCAGCACCATGAGTTCCAATCCAGTATTCCCGGCATTTAAACCAGACGAAGAGAAGTGGGAATCGTATAAGAACCGTTTCAATCATTACATCGATGCGGTCGGCCTGTCGGATGCGGGAGAGCATCGGAAAAAATCTATTTCTAATCTACTGCGGAGCCACCGTTTACGATACCGCTGCAGCACTCGTGGCGCCGAGAGAATTAAAAACGTTCCGTGGTCCGAGTTGCTTGAGATCCTCACAAACCACTACGCTCCCAGGCTTTCACAAATCGCCAGGAGGTTCACGTTCCGAATGAGGAAGCAATCAAGTAAGGAGACCATCAACCAATATATGGCCGCCCTCAGAACAGCAGCCCTGCACTGCGGGTTTGGAACATACCTGGAGGACATGCTCCTCGATCAATTGGTTTGTGGGGTCAAGGATCTCAGCCTACAGAGCGACTGCTAGCTAAAAAAGACCTCAACCTCGCATAGCGTAGAGGAGGCCCTAGCAGCCGAGCTAGCAACGAACTCAGCCACCGAAATTCAGGGCCCAAGCGCCAAGCTAGCAGCGTTCCCAGTCCATTCCGAAGAGGTGGAAGCGGAGGAAGGCCACAACGATGAGAACGATGTCCATCGCCTCACCAATGACAGACGGTCGCAGGTAGGGGCCAAACAAGAATACACCGGTCCACCCAAGCACATCACCCTGTGCCTAGCCTGTGGGGATCACATCAAAGGGCCACCTGCAAGTTTAAAGGAGCCGTTTGCAACAACTGCCATAAGAGGGGCACATTGCGAGAGTTTGCCAAGCCCCCAAAGCGCTGTACAAAGACCCCGTCCTCACTCGGGACCACAGAGGCAAGTATTAAACTGTCGCACGCACCGCCTTGCCAGGCGTACTTGCCACTCTGTTAGTAAAATTTCTCTCTCCGTTTCCCTAGAAGGTAAACCGTGCCACATGGAGGTTGACACAGGGTCAGCGCTCTCAATAATCTCGTGGAACACCCTCAAGAGACTCCACCCCAGCCTATCTACTACCCGGCTTCAGAGATGCCAGTTCGGTCTGAAGGACTACCAGGGAAGGCCATTCCCGTGATCGGCAGAGGCAAGTTCTTTGTCAGTTTTAGAGCTTTTAAGGCCACCTACCTCTAGTGGTAGTTAACGGCAATCTACCCACCTTATTGGGGCTCGATTGGTTTCCCCACCTCGGCCTAGGGTTAACAGGAGTCCATGCTGTCTCAACCTCAGACACTGACTCCTTATTCGCTGACTACGCAGATGTGTTCAGCGAGGAGCTGGGGTGTTATAATGGAACCCCATCTCGTTCACCGTTGACCCCCAGGCAGTCCCAATCAGATTAAAACCACGTAGAGTTCCATTTGCTATTCGACCAAAACTAGACGCTGAATTGGATAAACTACTAAAACAAGGGTCATTGAGCCAACAGATTTCGCCAAGTGGGAGACGCCCATTGTCACACCCCTCAAAAAGATGGTAGCCTGAGAATTTGCTCGGACTACAAGACAACAATCAATAAATATTTACAAGTTAGCGCCTACCCGTGCCTGTCATTCAGCACTTATTGCACACATTCGAACCGGGCAGTATTTTTGCTAAATTGGACATGTCTCAAGCATATCAACAGTTCCCTGTTGATAACCAAACAGCGGAACTTCAGACCATCGTCACTCACAGGGGTGCCTTCCGATGCAAGCGTCTCCAATTTGGCATAAGTGTTGCCCGGGTATTTTTCAATCCTCATGGAGCGGATTTTACAGGGCCTCCTGGTGTAGTTCCCTACTTGACGACATCTTGGTCTCGGCCAGGGACAGACCCCAACTCTTCCAGAGAGTGCGAGCAGTGTTAGAGAGGTTCAGACAGCATGGCCTCAAGTTAAAAAAAGAAAAATGCGCCATTGCCACTAGACAGGTGGACTTTCTGGGTTATAAAATTGACGCCTCTGGCATTCACCCCCTGGAGTCCAAGGTCAGGGCGATCCACGAAGCTCCCACACCGACCTCCAAAACAGAGCTACAAGCTTTCTTGGGACTCCTAAACTTTTATGCATCCTTTTTGCCCCATAAAGCCTCAGTAGCCGAACCCCTACACAGATTACTAGACAAAAAGTCACCGTGGCACTGGGGGCACAAAGAAGACCAGGCGTTTAACACCGTCAAATCACTACTTACGTCAGAGGCAGTGCTCATCCAATTCGACCCCAACCTTCCTTTAGTACTGGCAGCAGACGCATCCCCTTTTGGAATTGGGGCGGTCCTTAGTCACCGACTCGCCAATGGCGCCGAGGCCCCCATCGCCTTTTCTCCAGGACGCTCTCGGCCACGGAGCGAAATTACAGCCAAATAGACAAGGAAGCCCTAGCAGCTGTTGCAGCCGTGAAAAAGTTTCACGAATTCCTTTTGGCCACTTCTTTGAACTGGTCACCGACCATAAGCCCCTCCTGGGCCTACTGGCGGCGACAAACAGACACCTCAAGTCCTCTCCCTCGGATGACAAGGTGGACGCTTTTCCTAGCGGCCTACTCATACAAACTTATCCACCGCCTGGGCAAAACTCTATCCCACGCTGGCGCACTCAGTCGCTGCCCTTACCCTCTCCGGCTGAAGACCCAGCTCCTGTCAATGCCATTTTTGAAATCACCCAGTTGGACCTGCCCATCACCGCCCTTGACATCGCCGCCAAAACCAAGGCAGACCAAACGCTCGCCCAGGCGCTCGACTGGGTGAGGAGGGGTGGCCGGGAGGCAATGTTGATAACAAATTCGCACCCTTTAAGACTCGCATGCAGGAGCTGTCCAGTTTGCAGGGTTGTCTACTGCGGGGCACTCGGTGGTCATCCCGACCTCGCTGCGTACCCGAGTCCTGGAAGCGTTGCACGAGGGACACCCGGCATTGTGAGAATGAAGGCGTTGGCACGCAGCTACGTGTGGTGGCCGGGTCTAGACGAGGACATTGTCAATTGGGTAAGTTCCTGCAGCATTTGCCAGGAATCCCGTCCTGCTCCCCCATCGCCACCCCTACCAGATGGGAGCGCCAGCGCCCTTGGTCTAGAATCCATATCGATCTGGCCGGCCCGTGCATGGAAAGATGTTCCTAGTGGTCGTGGGCGCTTATTCCAAGTGGATAGGCGTGGCGCAGCTATCCACGACCACCACACTAGCAATCACCAACGTGTTAACGCGCCTGTTCGTTACCCATGGACTACCCGACTCCTTGGTCTCCGATAATGGCCCACAGTTCGCATCAGTAGAATTCAGCCGTTTGCAGCCAACCTAGGCATTCGCCACATCTTCACAGCCCCATTTCACCCTGCGAGTAATGGGTTGGCTGAAAGGGCCGTCAGGACCACCAAAGAGGCCTCGCTAGGTTTGGCAGAGATGACTGGCACCATAAACTCTCACGGTTCCTGATGAGCCAGCACTCAACCCCCTGTGCCGTCACCAATAAGTCCCCAGCGGAACTTCTGATGGGCCGGCGCCTGAGGACTGTATTAGATAGACTGCACCCACAATACTGCCCTGACTCTCCCTCGCTTCCACTTCGGGGTTAGACATTTTATGTTACAGGAGCCGATATTATGCAAGGAATTTCGCTGGGGACCCACTTTGGATTCCGGGCGAGGTCATCGCCGTCACCGGGCCGAGATCATATAGAGTCAGGCTGGAGGATGGTCGCGTCTGGAGGAGACACATAGACCAACTCAGAAGGCGCCTCAGCAACCTCGCAAACAAGAATCCAGAGTCTCCAGTCGAGGGGGAACCGTCCCATCCGCCACCCAGCCACACTGCACCCAGTGACCAGTCTGCGCCAGCGTCGTTCCGGTCAGCCCAAACTCGGACAACAGCGCCCAGAGAGTTGATCAACCGGATCCAACCCACGAGTTTGACTCCAGAAACCAACCCGGTGGTTTCCGAGGATGCCCAGTCCAGAGAGAGTGTTGGCGACACTATGCCAACTCAACCGTCACAGACTGATACCGAACAGTCAGACAATGTTCCCGAGTTGCGCCGCTCCGGGCGCCAACACAAACCCCCATCTACCTCAAGGACTATGCGTGTTCGCATCTGGGGGAAGGGGTGTTATGTCCTGAGGACTCAAGGAGTTCTCACTCAGGTCCACTCACTTTGTGTGGGCGTTATTCCCCCATTCCCATTGGTCAGTTCTCCCCAGCAGCCAGCTATAAAAGCAGGCTGCGGGGTCCAACTGGCTGCTGATTGCTGCGAGCCAGTTCCAGGCTTGGCAAGCACGGTCAGCCCTTTATTTGTAAAATAAAGTACTGTTGCACTCATGCTCTGGTTCAGCCTCTCATTGCTCAAACTTAACAGTAAGTATTAGCTTTTTTAAATGCGGAGCTCAGGCACAGAGCACTGGGTAGAAGTTTCAGTTGTATCCAACTTAAGTTTAAGAGAAGCACTGGTTGTTATGCTGGTTGAATTGCACCCCTGTTTCTCTCTGAAGTTTAACCCTCGTGTAAGACTAGTCAGCAAGTATGATGAGATCAGGGAAACTTTACCTCCCATCTGAGATCAGCACTTCTGTTTTAAAAGAGAGACACAGCCCAGACCCAGTTTATCACACTAATTTCCATTCACTGACAGTAGCAGATAGTTGCCTCTTGGACTGGCTTTGACTCCTGGCTCCTTCAAAAAACCAGCAAAACGTTGCAGGAGAAAGAATTCCAGCCATCCCACAAAAAGGCCTTTTAAGGGGCTGCTTCAGCATTAGACTTGCTTCCTTGTTTATTTTTGGAGTGGGAACAGAGATAATAAACCGCTCTCTGTTTAAACAAGGCCTTAAGGTGGAAAACCTCACTGCATGGCTTGAACATGGATGGACTAAGTGGATGCCATCAAATGGGCTGTATTGGAGAGGGGAAATCAAATGGCTAACAACCCAAACTCTGACTTAGATAAGTAATGATGGGAGAGTAAGGCCATAGTCAAGGAAGAAGGCAAAGTGAGAATGCAATTGGGATCTATTATGGATCACTTTATATATACAGACAATATCAAAAGAATAAAGCATTGCTGGAAAAAAAAACCAGGAAAGCTCAGTTGTCTCCCAAATTTGGGGAAAAGTGAATGGATGCATATTTTACAAATGAAAAGACTATGATTGATGCTCCTCCAGCACTGACCCTGCTCTGAAATGGCTTGATATGAGCTCTTCCTCATGGTCAAATTGAAGCTGACTCAGTTAGCCCTGAACAGCAGAAAAATACAGCATATATTGTGTTGTCCCCATTGTCAGCCCCTCTTCCAAATTAAAGGAAGAAGTTGATGGATTTCTCACTCTGGCCAACTTCACCTGTTGGCAGGACACAATCACCAATCACTCTTTCTAATGGAGGTTGGGGGGTGAGTTTAGACTGATGCCTAGAATGGTGGGTTTAGCCACCTGTTGTCCTACTAACAGGTGGCAAGTGGAGAGAACTGGGTGATGTAGTACTAAGGAACAATGTTGATGCGCTTCTCCACTCTTCATATCTGTACTGTAACTCATCAACCAAGTTATTTCTCAATACATGTACATTGCTTTTCAGAGTTTTTTTTAAGCAAAGTAAAACAATATGGCTAACTGAAACTCCTTATCAGTACTGTAGAAACTTTTCAAAAACAATAATGCACATCACTAATAGAATGCAGTTGTCTTTCCTAGCACTGGATTACGCTCTTACAGAAGATAAAGCCATGTTTAAGACCTGTTAAGTGTTATGGAAAATGTTGACTAGGAATTATGTAGAACCAAGGCTTCTTCAGAAGTCAGATATCATGTCTCTCTTGCAGCCCAAGCCAAAATGGCCCTGGGGAACAATATCCAGCGAGCTTATAGTAAAGTGGGCAGGATCCAATCCCCAACTATCACTGAGCACTTAACTGATGAATCGTGCTGGATCACATCTATAGCAAAAATTTAACCTTAATACTGGAATAGATAAAGACAGCTTAAACTGTCTCAGATAAGGGTTGGGCTGAGATGAAGGCAACGTCATGAAGATGTGAAAGAGAGAGAAAAAGTTGCCAGGGCATATGGTGAAGAAAACCCATTGGCTAGTATGAACAAATGCAAAAGAAGACAGAAAACAAATAATTACTGGAATTGCTTAAAATGTCTTCTTAATGGCACAGGAGTCCTATCTTCCTTTTCATTGGGCCATCCTAGCACTAGCCAATCATAGATTTCACTAAGCTTTTTAAGTGTATTCAGCATGCAGATGCCAAAACAAAGAAATAAATATTATAACCTACTTTGTTTCAAAGAGAAAAAATAATAATTTCTTAGCAAAGCTCTGATTTGTCAAAAATGTTTGGAATAGCGATGTGTAGACTGCGGACAGTCTATCCTCAGTGAGACATTTTACCTTGCAAAACACCTTGCTCTACCACAATTCATAAAGTTCCTAAAGAACTTGAAACTTTGCCTTGACAGTCTGAAACAGAGAGCAACTTTGTGAAATTGCTTCAAAGGGGTGTATCACACTTGCATCTCTAAGAAAGTGAAGCATCCTTTTGAAAATCTTCACTGCTATACTTTGGAACTTTAGCAACTTCAATTCAGTTGCATTCCATGAACGATAAATCATAACCCAGAGAGTGATCAATTTATAAGGACCTTGAAGATCTTTCTGTGGTTATTAGAAGCTAGCATGGATTGACAACAACAGGTGACACAGATCATCATGTCTTCAGGGTACAGAGATTTTTGCCCCACCTAACCAATTTTAAGGCCAATTTGGATATTGCGGCAAGGCAGAGGGGAAGGCAAATTAGATTTTAAATAATAACTACCTAGGAGGTTCAAAAAAAAAATGTCATATTTTGAGAATGTACCCAAGACCCAAATAAACATGGATTGTAAGTAAAGCTATACAATACAGGCAGCACCCTGATATATTAAACATGATGCTAAAATGCAAAGAAACCCTTGCTCTAAATATTTAAAACCCAATGGCTTTGGGGCTGATTTAATGTTGTTTTGAGTGGATTTGCAGATGATCTGTGTCATCTAAGAATTGTGTGGTTTCATTCTCTCCTACGTCATCTAGCTTGTTCTTCTGAAAGCCACATTATTGAAAACTTCCTACATAAACTTCCTCTTTGTCCCCAGAATTTCTCACTGAAATATTTTTGTCTAATGTTTACATGTTAGAGATTTAGTTTCTCGTTAGCATGAGTGTCTTTCTAAAATCCCAAAGAGTGTTATAATAATACTGTATTCTTCTTACAGTGTTCAATTCTGTGACACATTGCCCATTACAGAAATCACATATATTCATATCCCTCGATATAGTACTGTATTTTCTATGTAGCTCTTATAAGCTGGATTTGTGAAATCTTTTGATTCTTTACCAGTAGAATCCAAATTCTGCAGCAAAAGCAGAAACATACTGAATTCTGGCAGTTGTGTAAATATGCATGAGTAGTTCCATTGTAATTAATCATTTCCACTTTTCCTCATTTAGGAAAGACACAGAACTACACAAGGAATTGTAATGCCCCATCTGGCTGCAGGCATTTTTTACTTATCTTGTGAAAAAGCCTTTGATTTCTATGATTTCAGCTGGCCTGTTTCCCACTTTGGAGCCTATATTATGCAACCACAACATTTATAAACTTTACCTAAAATGAAATAGAGGAAAGCCAGGATTCCCCAGAAATTACATTCTGTAGCCAATAAGCTGTATGACATTTTGCAACTGTTTAACTATAATATACACCCATATTTCTAGGAAGGCTCATTCTCAGGGCTTGATGAAGCAGGAAAAATAAAAGTGGAAAAAATATAGAATCACAGGAACTCGCTCTGGCCATTCACGGGAGAAAACAGCTGTCAGTCAATTGGTTCAATGATTCCACTTTAGCAAGCTGAACAGAGAGAAAAATGGTAACTTTACTTGTTCTACCTTCCTGTGTTTGGTTTTACAGCCCTGCCAGCTCCGAAACTAAATTTTACCTTGATAATGCTTTGAATAAAGGGCCTCTTCCAAGCTTTCTCAAAAGAAGAAGTTTTTCCTGTTGCAAAATGTGGAGCCAAGCCGTTGAGTTTTCAATGAGATCCTGGAAAAGTAGAGAAAGTTTTGGGGTCCTGGAATGTCCCAAAGTATTTCAACAAGGTGAAAAGCGTACATTGCATGTGGAACCATCCTGCTGGCTCGTGTATTATTTTTGGGAGACTACAGCCACTTTTCCAGGAATACACGGGCCATATCAAGTGATAAATAGCTCCTTTGTTGTAATGCCTGAGACTGTGGCACCAAGGTTCACGAATTTTGCTCCCATGGAACTCTTGGAAAATAAAAAGAGAAAAATATTTTAAACCTCTGAAAAGCTTAATGCCCTCTGCAGCATTTTCTTTAAAACCAGTGTCTCAAAGCACATGCCCTTCCTCCTCCAGTCCTACGGTGGTGGCATTACCAACATACATTCAAGCTTTGGTTGCTGAAAAGAGGGCAGGATTTAAAAGTGCAGCATCCAGATACAGATAGGTATCAAAATGTCTTTAAAAGAAAGGCTATTAGCATGGCTACTTTACTTCTACAGTGGCCATTGAACCTCTCCTTAGAAATACACCCAACAATATGCAAAAACAAAAGTGTCATAGCCAGTGACAAGAAGTTTGCAGAACTAAAAACGACATCATTGGACTATCCTTTGATAGGACAGTACC